>NW_026892733.1:0-300492 GCF_033815535.1 Pezoporus flaviventris | reverse complement strand
TTCGAGTCAATTTGCCGAGGTGAAAGCAACCCAGCTGTCCTTGGACATTGCTGAATGAGAAAAATGGCCCAGTACTCTATGATGACTCATGGTTGGTGGAAAATGCCCTGTGAGGGTGGTCGCAGCAGTGGAAGCAGAGCAACTGGCAACGCAGAGGTGGGGCTGCTTGCACTGTGTCAAGATATCGCTGCCCAGGTGCAGAACCTGGTGGTGAAGGTACGCCATGTAAATGCTCATGTACCCAAGAGTCATGCCACTGAGGAGCACCAGAACAACCAACAAGTGGATCAAGATGCTAAGATTGTAGTGGCTCAGATGGACTTAGATTGGCAACATCAGGGTGAATTATTTTTGGCCTGGTGGGGCCATGACACTCCAGGCCATCAGTGCAGAGATGCAACATACAGATGGGCTCATGATCGAGGGGTGGACTTTACAATGGACACCATTGCCCAGGTTATTCATGACTGTGAAATGTGCTGTAATTAAGGAAGGTAAGCATTTAAAGCCTCTTTGGTATGGAGGACGATGGCTGAAGTACAAATATGGGGAGGCCTGACAGATTGGTTATATCACACTCCCATCAACCCGCCAAGGCAAGCGCCATGTGCTTACCATAGTGGAATCAAGCACCGGATGACTGGAAACAAATGCTGTGCCCCACACCACTGCCCGGAACACTATCCTGGGACCTGAAGAAACAAATCTTGTGGCGACACGGCACCCCAGAGAGAAGTGAGTCAGACAATGGGACTCATTTCTGGAACAAACTTAAGGACACTTGGGCCAAAGAGCATGGGATGGAGTGGGTATATCACATTCCCCTACCATGCACCAACCTCTGGGAAAATCGAATGGTACAATGGGCTGTTAAAAACTACACTGAGAGCATTGGGTGGTGGGACTTTCAAACATTGGGATACACATTTACCAAAAGCCACTTTGGTTGGTCAGCACCAGAGGATCTGCCAACAGACCTGGCCCATCCCAGTCAGAACTACATACTGTTGAAGGGGATAAAGTTCTTGTGGTGCACACAAAGAATTTGCTGGGGAAGACAGTCTGGGTTATTCCTGCTTAAGGTAAAGGTAAATCCACTCGTGGGATTGCTTTTGCTCAGGAACCTGGATAACAGATTTCCTGGCATATCAGTCCCCCAGGAGTATAAGGCTCTAGTAGATACTGGTGCCCAGTGTACCCTGATGCCATCAAGCTATCAAGGGGTAGAACCCATTTGTGTTTCTGGAGTGTGTCATGGTTTAAGCCCATCTGGTAACTCAGAACCATGCAGCTGCTCACTCACTCCCCCCCTTATTTCCCCCTGCTTCTGGAGGGATGGGGAGGCGAATCTAAAGAGTGTAACTCCCATGGATTGAAATAAGAACAGTCCAGTAACTAAGGTATAATACAATGCTACTACTGCTGCTGCTAATAATAATAATGATAAGGGAAATATTTAGGGGAGAGAATACAATTGATCATTACCTGCCTGACCAATACCCAGCCTGACCCAAAACAGCTATCTGGGCTTTCCAGATAACTCCCCCCAGTTCTATACTGGGCATGATGTGCTGTGTATGGAATACCCCTTTGGCTGGTTTGGGTCAGGTGTCCTGTCTCTGCTTCCTCCAGGCTTCCTGTGCCCCTCCTCACTGGCAGAGCATGAGAATGAGAATGTCCTTGGTCAAAGCATTGCTTAGCATCAACTAAAAACATCGGTGTGTTATCAGCACTGTTCTTACACTAAAGTCAAAACCACAGCACTGCACCAGCTACTAGGAAGGAGAAAAACAGCTGTTACAGCTGAACCCAGGACAAGTGACAGGAAGATCCCAAGAGCTGGCTGTACTGGAGGCTGAAATCAGCCTAACTGGGAAGTAGTGGCAAAAGCACTCCTTTTGTGACTGGCTCTGTGCATCCTAGGATCAGGAGAGGGTACTTCAAGGACACAAAAGGGTTCCAGTGGGATTTTGGTATAGCTGCCTTGGAGACAGATGAAATAAAGTCACTGTATTCACATCTTGCCTGGTCTCTCAGAGGATCCTTCTGTTGTGGGACTGCAAAGAATGACGAAAAACAGGTGCAAATCACTATTGCAATGATGCAGCAGCAACAATATAGTACCAAACATTACCACCCATAAGCTGATCCGTGGAGACTCAAGGAGAGATCAGCAGGATACGCTCAACCGTTAATTGCCCCATATGGCCAATACTAAAATCTAATGGAGAGAGTGGTGACTAACAGTAGGTTATTGTGGCCTGAATGAGGCCACTCCACCACTGAGTGCTGCTGTACTGGACATGCTAGAACTTCGGTATGAACTGGAGTCCAAAGGCAGCCAAGTGGTATGCCACAAGTGTTATTGCCAGTGCATTTTTCTCAACCCCTTTGGCAACAGAGTGCAGGCCACATTTTCTTTCACATGGAGGGGAATACAGTACACTTGGCCAGTACTGGGACCAGTGCTGCTCTGTCAGTGACATGGGCAATGGGGCTGAGTGCACTCTTAGCAAGTTTGCTGATGACATGTCGTGGGTTTAAACCCAGTCAGGTAACTCGTTCACTCACCCCCCCCCCTTCTTTCCCTCCCCTACTCCGGAGGGACGGAGAGGAGAATCGAAAAGAATGCAACTCCCACGGGTTGAGATAGAACAGTTTAGTAACTAAGGTATAACACAGATCACTACTGCTACCACCAATGATAATAATGATAAAGGAAATAACAAGGGAAGAGAATACAACACCTCAGCACCAGCTGACCGATAACTCGCCCCCAAGCCTGACCAAGCTCCGACCGATACCTCCTCCAACCCTGCAGTTCCCAGCCCTTCCGGCTAACTCCCCGTTACCTCCTGGGCATGACGTGCTGTGGTATGGAATACCTCTTGGTCAGTTTGGGTCAGGTGTCCTGTCTCTGCTTCCTCCTGGCTTCCCCTCCTCCCTGGCAGAGCATGAGGCTCAGCAAAGTCCTTGGCCAAACCAAACATCGCTATCAGTTCTGTTCCCAGGCCGAAAGTCAAAACACTGCACTGCACCAGCTACCAAGAAGGAGAAACATGACTGCTACTGCTGAACCCAGGACATGACACCAAGTTGTGTGTGTTCTGACAGCATGGTATGCCACAGAATGACCACACGCCATCTGTATAATATGCAGAGTTTATTAACAAGCACACTAAAGCAAATAAGCACATCAAAGCAAACAATAACACTAGTGTGAATCAGTTATACATATATATAAAATAAATAAGTACAATAAAGCAAATCATATATGTATATATGAGTAAAGTGCAGAGGAAAATTTAGCAATGCAACAAATCATTACTGCATAGAGAGAACAGAGGTTGAGAAGGAAATACATCACAAATTACCACTGAATCATCATCCAGGCCTACACTTCCCACTGGGAAGCCCCATTGCAGCCAATGCCAGGAGTCTCGGGTAACTGGGAAAATTCCTACATAGTGCGTCCACCCATTGGTGAGGCTTCGTATTCAGCCATGAGAAGGGCCTGCTTTTATACCTTTAGAAAAACAAAACATCTTTATGCCAGATCTGTCATTGTTTATTCGTGGGTCTGTTCAGTTACTTGTGATTGCACTGCTGTCCACGCTGAGAAGTGCTGGCCAGGCACGCTGGTGTGGCCAAGTGTGAAGGTCATAGAACAGCTGCACCCTCATGTTTTCCTACCTCTTTCCAACAAACCACTCATGATAAACATAAATATATATACTACACCAAATGCACTTTGACAAAAACATGCTTTGTTATGTCTCTCAGTCATGAGAGGGAATCAACTCTCAGACAGGCTCCCACCTATTAGTGTGGTGCAGTTGACACACTGGAGGGAAGGGATGCCATCCAGAGGGATCTTGAACAGGCTCAGGAAGTGAGCCAGTGCAAACCTCATGAAGTTCAACAAGGCCAAGTGCAAGGTCCTGCACCTGGGTCAGGGCAATCCCAAGCACAACTACAGGCTCTGTGGAGAATGGATTGAGAGAACACCCTGAGGAGGAGGACTTGGGGCTGTTGGTTGATGGGAAGCTCAACATGTGCCAGCAGTGTGCGCTTGCAGCCCAGAAAGCCAACTGTATCCTTGGCTGCATCAAAAAGCAGCATGACCAGCAGATGGAGGGAGGTGATTTACCCCTCTACTCTGCTCTGGTGAGACTCCACCTGCTTGAGCAAGTCCAGAGGAGGGCGATGAAGATGATCAGAGGCTGGACACCTCTGTGAAAGCAGGCTGAGAGAGGTTGGCTTGTTCAGTCAGGAGAATAGAAGGCTCTGGGGACACCTTATAGGTGTCCTTCCAGTACCTAAAGGGGGTCTACATGAAATCTGGAGAGGGAGTTTTTGCAAGGGCATGTAGTAACAGGACAAGGGGGAATAGCTTTAAGTTTACCGAGTGTACATTTTAGATTAGACATTAGGAAAAAATTCTTCACTATAAGGGTGGTGAGACAATGGAACAGTTTGCCCAGAGAAGTTGTGGCTGCCTGATCCCTGGCAGTGGCCAAAGCCAGGTGGGATGGAGCTTTGAGCAAGATGGTCTAGTGGAAGGGGTACCTGTCTGTGCATGGGTTTGGAAATAGATGATATTTAAGGTCCCTTCCAACTCTAACTGTTCTATGATTTTATGATGACTGACCCAGGGGTGGAAACACAGCCCTACCATCTGCCATAGACTGATCCAGACTGCACTGGAACATGGAAAGCTCCAGAACTCCTGCAGTATATTGATGACATTATCGTGTGGGGTGATACAGAAGTTTTTGAGAAAGGGAAGAAAACAATCCAAATCGACACTCAGTGGCTCAACCTCCACCTCCCGCTGTGATTGGCCCGGCGGAGACCAGCAAGTACCACCCTGGGGTGCTTGGCTGAGGCAGTGCCATCTCTGGAGGCTGGTTCTCTGCCTGGGCAGGAGGACACAGCCAGCTGCCATTGGAGCTCCCACTGCTGTACCTGAAAAACAGCTCCCTCCAACCCTGGTTACACAGGGCTGGCCACCCCTTCCCACCTCCCAGGAGACCAAGCTCCCAAGGTGGGATCCTGCATGGCCACTGATGAGAGGGCTGGCAGCCAGGATTGCTTATGCTCCCACCGTGTAGTGGTATGGGTGGTTGTCTTAGGCCAGTGGACAAGATGTGCTAGCAAGACCTTCTGTTGAGTCACAAGGTTCAGAAAAGACCTCTTGCTTTCCAGCTGATCATCAGATATTTAGAGGGGCTGGGTGTGGCTGAAACCAATCCTAGTCTCAGACTTGGTCAACAGTTTATGTCTAAAGGGTTGTGTCACCTTCCTTGTCCAAATTTGTCCTGCATGCCAATACTGTCACATACAAGGGGGGTTTCCTTGAACCCTTTATATTTGACTAGCCTGCCAGTTTCCCAAGAAAGATGAGACCCTTATGCTTGACCAGTTATCCCTGTGGTAACTTTTCTGACACCTCCTGCTTAAAACCCAAAAAGCCAGAGGGATCGTGAGGCCCCGCTTTCACGGTCTGTATTCATACTGAAAATCAAGATCAAGCGAGCTTTTGCCCTTCTGCTCCGCGGAGGTTTCCATCCTCCCTGAGCTCGCCTTAGGACACCTGCTGCCCAGGGAGGTTGTGAGTCTCCTTCCTGGAGACATTCAAAACCCGCCTGGACACATTCCTGTGTAACACTATCTAGGTGTTCCTGCTCCGGCAGGGGGATTGGACTAGATGATCTTTCGAGGTCCCTTCCAATCTCTAGCATACTGTGTGATACTGTGACCAGTCTGTGCGTTCCAGTACTCAACTCTATGACAGCCACCGAATCGGAGGGTGATTTGTCTAACCTATTCAGGGACCTTCCCTGACAGCATCACCAAGTCAAATCCCTATTTAAATTATTGAAGTCTATGGAGACTTACACAAAACAGACTTCAGGCTGAAGATTTTTATTATACAAAATACAAGTTTGTGACAAGATAAGGTTCAAAGATTGCCCGGTGATAAGATATGTCTGCAAAAACAAGCTTGAAGTGATACACAACCAAACTATAATCACTATAACAGCTAGCGTGAGCTAGTTCATTTGGCACGCATAATAAAAAGTTCTTACCCAATAATGTCCCTAGCGGGAGAAGACATGTTCAGCCTGTCAACTGATCCAGAAGTTATGATGGAGTCTTCTCTAACTCCTCCCCTCTTTCATTCACTTTATACCTTTTCTTTTAATCTCAGGTGGAGCTTGAGTGACTCTAGTCATGCATTCTTTTATATTGATTGATCTAAAATTCTCTGCTTTTATCTTAAAGATATAGCCGATAAAATAGCACATGCTCAGTGAGGAGTGGTTGTTCTTGGAGGTGGGTACTTTGGAATGGAGGTGTGCATTAGTGTTGCAATGAGATTATAATGAGCAAGGTCACCTAAGGAAAGTGATTTTACCACAGTTGCTGTCCCAGCAACAGACATCTCTTATATTTTCCAATTTGACAGCTGCTATGAGGCTTAAGATCTGCATGGTACCATCAAGTTCCCAAACCTGCAGGGAGTACAACAGAGCCTGGCCACAGTGTCTCCACTCCTCCCACCCTCCATTGCTCCTCTAAGTATCAGGTTGTGTTGCCTGGGGAAAAGTGGTGGAGTAGATTCCATGCATGCCAACCATCCTGAAAATGGTAACTGTATTTCACCCTAAAAAGGTTTCTTGTAATATTACAACTTCTGTTAGGCCCCAGTTTTCTCAAAAAACCCACGCCCCCTCCCCCCCCCCCCCCTCCCCAAGTGATTTTCCCATACACTACACTCCCACACAGGCTCAGCAGGAGTCTAGATGGAGGCAGCACTGGGCACAACAGCAGAGCACTGTTTCTCGCCTACCAAATTTGCAAGTTGTCATTGTGTCAAATGTCAGAATTTAATTTAAAAAAACAGGAACTCGCTACCATATAGACAAGTCTTCTCTATATTTATGTTTAAAAATACTAATTTTCAAAAATGACAATTTATAAAGGAAGAGTCTGCTGGTAGCTTTCTTTCAGCTCATGCTTACCACAGATTCTACTGAGCTTTTCCTAATTTAAAGTGTCTTGCTGCCTCCATATGGAATCTGTTTCCTCCTTCACCTCCTAAATTTAATGAAAATATAATAATAATAAAAATCAGTAGCTGACAATTTTAAGCAAAAATATAAAGCGCTATAACATTACCTACATTGCCTTTTACTGAACTAGGCTTTTGAACACCCTAGGAGTTTTGTGGAAATTTAACCAGTGTTGAAAAGGCACAGGATTTTTGTGGTCTGAGACTTCCAGCAGCAATGCTTTTTCCCTACATGTTGCCAACAAAGATGTTGAACAGCTCTGGTCACAATACTGACCCCTGAGGAATGCCACTCATCACTGATCTCCACTTGGACATCAAGCCGCTGACTAGAGTTATTTGAGTCTGACCATACCCAGAGATGATGCAACAGTGATACAAGCTATTAATTATTAAAATCCTCACAAAGCTGTCTGTGTCTGGTAGTTTTTGTTCCATGGTATATCATGAATGGGTAAGTTATTTTTCACATAGAAGTTTAGTTGCACATAAAGAAAGATAACTTTGGTCCAAAGGACAGCATATTGGAAATGTGATCACTGAGAGTTCAAAAATCAATGTAAAAGCTAACAAAAATAATTGGGCATTTCATTCCTAAACCTGCACAGTGTGGTTGTCTTAGTAATTTGCCTTTTCATTCTGTGTGTCTGCTAACTGTTGAGTTTTTAAGTCTTCAGCTTGTTCATGATCTTCCTTATCCACATCATCTACATGACTAGATTCCTTTTCTTCTGCTTCTCCTTGATCAGCACTTCCATATTCTACTTGTTCCAGGTCTGTTCCACTTATAAGTTCGGCCTGTACATCTTCCACCTGTATTTGATTTACATGCTCAACATGTAACTGCTCTACGTGAACTTCAGCACCTTGCTCAGTCTGAATATGTTCAACTTCCAAATAACTAATTTGCACCTGTTCTTGCAGTTCATCCACCTGTGTGCCTTTTATTAGATTGTCCTGTATGACATCCTGGTGCATCTGTTCCACAGTTACCTGTGCAGGATCCACCTGTACCTGAATTATTGGTAGGACATGGACTTGCTCCACTTGCTCTATTATAGTCATTGATGTTACTGGTTCAGCTTCTACAGCTTCCACTGGAAGAACCTCTTCTGTCACTATATGTTCTGAAATATTGTGCATGTCTTTGAGATGTCTTCTCAGCTCACTGCCTTGCATAAACCACAAATCACATAAGGTACAGTGGTTGGGTTTGTCACCAGTATGTATTACCAAGTGATCTTTGAATTGATCCCAGCTGTTAAACACACTGTTACAAACCTGAAACA
This sequence comes from Pezoporus flaviventris, assembly GCF_033815535.1. Classification (NCBI taxonomy): domain Eukaryota; kingdom Metazoa; phylum Chordata; class Aves; order Psittaciformes; family Psittacidae; genus Pezoporus; species Pezoporus flaviventris. The sequence goes on along the minus strand of NW_026892733.1, from coordinate 292,125 downwards.
AAAGATACGGTATGTTAAATGGTGCCAACAGAAATATGACATAGTGCCTATTTCAGATTATAGCTTCACATAGTGTAGTTTCTTGCTACTTGGATTAAAAAACAAAACAAAACAAACCTGCCATGTACATTAGAGATAAAAGCTGAGAAGTCAGCTTCAGATGAACAGAAGACCTGGTATTTATTTATTTTTAAGAAATGGTGTGCCGTTCTGAGTTGTGCATACACAGGATACCTACAAAAATTGAGTCAGTACAGCATTTGAAAGTTTTCTTATTTTAACATTATGTGAAATTCACATACAGATTCATGCCCCAATAAATGGTGCTAGAATTTTGGGTGGAAATCTACTTATATAATAATATATGATAAAAGTGTAATACAAACTGTTATTTTACTGAAGTTCTAGATGCATTACTACTAACCATTTCAAAAAAATGCTTGAGTGATTTCAGCAGATAAAAATCTCTTAAAACTTTGTTCCTTTAAGTCTGTTCTAGCTAAACGTACTGCTTTGAATGCAGGCATACTAGTTTCAAAAAGCACTGGAACACACTTCCCTTCAGCTGGCACTGAGATAAGTAACCTGAAAAACACAGAGTGACTGCAGAAATGAATGAGATGCCAGGGTAGAGAGAGAAGAGTGAGGTAGAACCAGGCTTGGAGTAAAGAAACAGGTTCAGAGGTCTTTTGTCCATGCAAGTGTTTGTGGGTGAACACACATTTCACTGTCGGAACCCCTTCAATATTGGCAAATATTTGTGAAACAGAATTTTCCATCTCCTTAATTTAAAGCAGCAGCACAGAAGGATGGAGTATCTGACAGGGATTAACTCGAAGAACAGACCTGTATAATAGACCTGAATATACCCATTTTGCTGTTGAGGTCTTAAAACCATGTTTCTGATGCCAGTGACATGCTTTCTGTCCTGCCCCCCTCCCCCAACGCTTTAGAAAGAAATTGCACACACTTTTCTTAAAATACTGACCTTATAGATAAGCACTCAAAATTACTTATCCATTGTCCTGGTTTCAGCTGGGATAGTTAATTTTCTTCCTAATACCTGATGCAGTGCTGTGTTTTAGGTTTGGTTTGAGAACAATGCTGATAACACACCCATGTTTTAGTTGCTGCTAAGTACAATCAAGGACTTTTCAGTCTCTCATGCTCTGCAAGTGAGGAGGGGCACAAGAAGCTATGGGGGAACATGGCCAGGACAGCTGACCAGAACTAGCCAAAGGGATATTCCATACCACAGAATGTCATGCTTGACCAATCTGATAGCCTTCTATGATGACATGGCAAGATGGGTCGACGAGGGGAGAGCAGTGGATGTTATCTATCCCAACTTCAGCAAGGCTTTTGACACTGTCTCTCATAACATCCTCATAGGTAAGCATAGGAAATGTGGGTTAGATGAATAGACAGTGAGGTGGATCAAAAACTGGCTTAACTGCTGAGCTCAGAGGATCCTGATCAGTGGAGTAGAATCCAGTTGGAAGCCTGTAGTCAGTGGTGTCCCCCGAGGGATCAATACTGGGCCCAGTCTTATTCAACTTGCTTATCAATGACCTGGAGGAAGGGATAGAGTATATCCTCTGCAAGTCTGCTGACCCTATGAAGCTGGGGGGAGTGACCAATACACATGAAGGCTGTGTTGCCATTCAACAGGACCTTGATAGGCTGGAAAATTGGGTGGAGAGAAACCTGTGAGAGACTGAACTGAAATCAGACTCCACTGTCCATTGTCTCAAAGATTGGTATTGGAAGCTGAGATGGGATTCCACCATCCATTGTCTCAGAGATAGGTGGGAGGAGTTGAGATAAGACCCCAAGGTCCATTGCCTGAGAGAAGGGTGTGAGGAACTGAAATGGGACTCCACCATCCATTGCCTGAGAGATGGGTGGGAGGAGCTGAGCTAAGACTCTCCTGTCCATTATCTCCAGGACTGGTGTGAGGAATTGCTACAGACATGTGCAACTGAAGAGCTGGATGCAAGACCAGCAAAACTGGTCCACCAGGAATGTGTAGTACTTGACAATAAGAACAGAGGTACTCCCCCCAACTCCTAATAAAAGAGGGAAAAGGTAATCGCCATCGTGGGACACCCTCCATGGGGACACCTCCAAGAGGACACCCTCCATAAGGACACCTCCACGAGTACACCTCTATGAGGACAACTCCATGGGGGCACCTATCTCTGATGACTACTATGGACCCTTGGGGACACTTTGCTCCAATATTGACGACAAAACCTGGAGGAATCCCACCACCGAGGACAACGACTACAGACCCTAACAAAACCTAATGAGGTTCAACAAGGGCAAGTGTAGGGTACAGCACATGGGAGGAAGAACCCAAAGTACCAGTACAGTTTGGGGGCTGACCTACTAAAGAGCAATTCAGCTAAGAAGGACCTAGGAGCTTTGGTGGATGATAAGTTGACCATGAACCAACAGTGTGCCCTTGTGGCTATGAAGGCCAATAGTATCCTGGGGTACATCAGGAGGAGTGGGGCCAGCAGATTGAAGGGAGGTGATCCTCACCCTCTACTCAGCCCTGGTGAGGCCACATCTGGAGTACTGGAGGAACAAGCAGGTTGTGTTGCTGACCCTGTTGCTGGTGTCCCAGACTGCTGACCAATATGGTCGCCTCCAGAAAGAGAGCTTGCAGTAAGAAGACTGCAGCAACTCAGACAGAGACCCTGTCCCAAACCGTGGCTGTTCAGGTCTCTGGATGCAGGGAGTGCCAGAGCCTGCTGCTGCCGGGGGAGGGAGGACAGCATTCCACTTGCATGAGGTGTGAGCAAGTAGAACATCTGCTTAGCCTGGTGGCAAAACTTAAGGAGGAGGTTGAGACACTGAGGACCATCAGGGAGTGTGAAAGGGAGATCGACTGGTGGAGTAACTCCCTGGTGTGCCAGTCAGAACGGTTCCAGGGAGATACCCCCCAAAAGGGGAACGACCCCCTGCCTTCTCACACAGAGGGGGATGGCACGAGACAGCCCCTGCCCTGTAGCTGTTGCGCAGAGGTAGGGGACCAAAAAGATGACGAGGGTTGGAAGCGAGTTCCAGTTCGGTGTCGTGGGAAACCCTCCCCCCTTCCTGCCCTGCTTCCCCAGGTGTCCCTCCGCAATAGGTTCGAGGCCCTGGATCTTGAAGGAGAGGTAGGTGAGAATGTGGGGCAAGGCCAGCCTACAAGGCCACATAGGAAAAGGCAGTCGACTTTGCACCTCAAGACTGCCTCTGATAAGAAAGAAAGAAGGGTCCCTTCTGAGAGGAACAGAGGGCCCGATATGCAGAGTTGACCCTCATCATAGGGAAGTGTGCAGTCTTCCTGGAGCCTGGATCAGGGATATCACTAGGGCGCTCCCCAACCTGGTGCACCCGACAGACTACTACCCGCTGCTGGTCTTCCAGACAGGTGAGGGGGAAGCTGCTTCCCGCAGTCTGAGGGGGATGAAGAAAGACTACAGGGCCTTGGGGCGGATGGTGAAAGAGTCTGGGGCTCAAGTGATCTTCTCCTCACTCCTTCCATCTTCCACTGATGATGTGGGATGGAATGGGAAGATTCAGTCCATAAACGATTGGCTTCGAGACTGGTGCTACAGGCAGGGCTTTGGATTCTTTGATAACAGCTGGTTTTATAGGGCACCAGTCTGGACAATGACAAGTGGGAAAGGTTTATCTCACAGAGGCAAAAGGATGCTGGGGCATGAATTAGCAGGGCTCATTTGGAGAGCTTTAAACTAGATTTGAAGGGGGATGGGGTTGTAGCTGGGCTTGCCCCAGTGGGGCAGCACTCCAGAATTGATGAAGACTGGGAGGCCTCCTATAATCCTAGGGTGAAATCAGTGTGCTCAGCTCGCTCCCTGGAATGTCTGTACACCAATGCACGCAGCATGGGAAATAAGCAGGAGGAGTTGGAAACCTGTGTTAAGTCAGGAGACTATGATCTGGTGGCAATTACAGAGACGTGGTGGGACAGCTCACATGACTGGAATATAGTCATGGAGGGCTATGTCCTTTTCAGGAAAGACAGGCCAGCCAGGCGGGGTGGTGGGGTTGCTCTTTATGTGCAAGAGCAGCTACAATGCACTGAGTTCTGTCCAGGGACAGATGACGAGCGAGTTGAGAGTCTGTGGGTGAGAATTAAGGGGCAGGCTGGCAGGGGGGATACTGTTGTGGGTGTCTGTTACAGACCACCAGATCAGGGTGAGGAAGTTGACGAGGCCTTCTACAGGCAGCTGAGAGCGGCCTCACAGTCACAGGCCGTGGTCATAGTGGGGGATTTTAACTTCCCTGATATTTGCTGGAAGGACCACTCAGCAACCCAGCCCCAGTCCAGGAGGTTCCTCCAGTGTATGGATGATAATTTCCTCCTGCAAATGGTGGATGAGCCAACCAGGAGAGGAGCGCTGCTGGATCTCATCCTCACTAACAAGGAGGATCTGGTTGAAGCAGTAAGGGTTGAAGGCTGCCTTGGTTGCAGCGACCACGAGATGGTGGAGTTCAGGATCTTGTGTGGTAGGACTAGTAGAATACCAAGTAGAATTGCAACCCTGGACTTTAGCAGGGCAAACCTTGGCCTTCTCAAGCAATTGCTAGGGGAAATCCCATAAGCAAGGCTGTTTGAAGGTAAAGGGGCCCAAGATAGTTGGTTGACATTCAAGGATTGCTTTTTCCAAGTTCAAGATCAGAGCATCCCGACACGTCGGAAGTCAAGGAAGAGGGCCAGGAGACCTGCGTGGCTAAATAGGGAATTGCTGGGTATGCTCAAGTGGAAGAGGAGAGTTTACAGGTCATGGAAGGAGGGGCTGGCCACTTGGGAGGAATATAAGGCTGCTGCTAGAGGATGTAGGAAGGCAGCTAGGAGGACTAAGGCCTCCTTAGAATTAAACCTGGCGAGAAGGGTCAAGGACAGCAAAAAGAGCTTTTCAAATACATGGCAGATAAAACTAACACCAGAGGCAATGTAGGCCCACTGATGAACGGGATGGGTGCCCTGGTGACAGAAGATACAGAGATGGCAGAGTTACTGAATGCCTTCTCTGTCTACTCTGCTGCAGGCAGTCCTGAAGAGCCCTGTACCCCTGAGACCTCAGATGAAGTCAGGTCAACAGAGCGGTTTGCCTTAGTCGATGAGGAATGGGTTAGAGACCAGTTGAGCAATCTGGACACCCATAAATCCATGGGTCCAGATGGGATGCACCCGCGGGTGCTGAGGGAACTGGCGGAAGTCATTGCTAGACCACTCTCCATCATCTTTACCAAGTCTTGGGAAACGGGAGAGGTGCCTGAGGACTGGAGGAAAGCAAATGCCACTCCAGTCTTCAAAAAGGGCAAGAAGGAGGACCCGGGTAACTATAGACCGGTCATCCTCACCTCCATCCCTGGGAAAATGATGGAACACCTTATCCTTGGTGCCATCTTAAGGCATATCAAGGATAAGAGTGTTCTGAGGGGCAGTCAACATGGCTTCACCAAGGGGAAATCATGCTTGACCAATCTCTTAGCCTTTTATGAGGAAATAACACGGTGGATGGATGATGGCAGAGCGGTGGATGTGGTCTACCTTGACTTCAGCAAAGCATTTGACACAGTCTCCCACAGCATTCTCACAGCTAAAATGAGGAAGTGTGGACTGGATGATCAGGTAGTGAGGTGGACTACGAACTGGCTGAAGGAGAGAAGCCAGAGAGTTGTAGTCTATGGGGCTGAGTCTAGTTGGAGGCCTGTAACTAGTGGAGTGCCTCAAGGGTCAGTACTGGGACCAGTATTATTTAATATATTCATCAACAATTTAGATGAGGGAATTGAGTGTAATATCAGCAAGTTTGCTGATGATACTAAGCTGGGAGGAGTGGCTGACACGTCAGAAGGCTGTGCTGCCATCCAGCGAGACCTGGACAGGCTGGAGAGTTGGGCAGGGAATAACTTGATGAAATATAACAAGGGAAAGTGTAGAGTCCTGCATCTGGGCAGGAACAACCCCAGGTTCCAGTACAGGTTGGGGAACGACCTGTTAGAGAGCAGTGTAGGGGAGAGGGACCTGGGGGTCCTAGTGGACGACAGGATGACCATGAGCCAACACTGTGCCCTTGTGGCCAAGAAGGCCAATGGCATCCTGGGGTGTATTAGAAGGGGGGTGGTTAGTAGGTCGAGAGAGGTCCTCCTTCCCCTCTACTCTGCCCTGGTGAGACCCCATCTGGAATATTGTGTCCAGTTCTGGGCCCCTCAGTTCAAGAAGGACAGGGAGCTGCTGGAGAGAGTCCAGCGAAGGGCAATGAAGATGATTAAGGGAGTGGAGCATCTCCCTTATGAGGAAAGACTGAGGGAGCTGGGTCTCTATAGTTTAGAGAAGAGCAGACTGAGGGGTGACCTTATTAGAGTATATAAATATATAAAGGGGGAGTGTCACGAGGATGGAGCCAGGCTCTACTCAGTGGCAAACAATGATAGGACAAGGGGTAATGGGTACAAACTGGAACACAAGAGGTTCCACTTAAACTTGAGAAGAAACTTCTTCTCAGTGAGGGTGACGGAACACTGGAACAGGCTGCCCAGGGGGGCTGTGGAGTCTCCTTCCCTGGAGACATTCAAAACCCGCCTGGACACATTCCTGTGTAACATTATCTAGGTGTTCCTGCTCCAGCAGGGGGATTGGACTAGATGATCTTTCGAGGTCCCTTCCAATCTCTAGCATACTGTGATACTGTGATACTGTGCCCAGTTCTGGGCTCCTCAGTACAAGAAACTGCTGACTGGTGTCAACATCAGAAATTGGGGTTTTTTGACCATGGTTTGGTTTACATGGCACTAGGTCTGCTGGTGGCAGATGGGGTATGCCTGTCCCAAAAGGGGAAAAGGATCCTAGCCAAGGAGCTAGCAGGGCTCATAGAGTGGGCTTTAAACTAGTTTTGAAGGAGGAAGGGAATGAAACCAGGCTCACTATATCCAGGGGGTAGCATGCCACTGCTGGAGGCTAGATCCACAGGGCAATTTAAATGCATCTATGCCAATGCCCACATCATGGGCAGCAAACAGGAGGAGCTGGAAGCCATTGTGCAGCAGGAAAACCATGACATAGTCACCATCACAGAAACATGGTGGGACGATCCGCATGATTGGAGTGCTAAAATGGATGGTTACAGGCTTTACAGAAGGGATAGGCAAGGAAAAAGAGGTGGTGGGGTTGCATTGTATGTCAGGGAGTTCACTGACTGCCCTGAACTTAATGCTGTGAGTGAGAAGGTTGAAAATTTGTGGTTGAAGATCAGGGGGAAGGCCAACCATGCAGATATCCTGGTAGGAGTCTGTTGTATACCACCCAACCAAGACAAAGATACAGATGAAGTGTTCTTCAAACAACTGGGAGAAGTTTCACGATTGCTAGCCCTTGTTCTCATGGGGGACTTCAACCTACCAGATGTCTGCTGGAAGTACAGTCTAGCAGAGAGGAAACAATCCAGGAGGGTCTTGGAGGGTGTGGAAGATAACTTCCTGACCCAGCCCATGAGTGAGCATACACGGGGAGCTGCCCAGCTAGATTTATCATTCGCAAACAGAGAAGGTGGGTGATGTGATGATTGGAGGCCGTCTTGGGCAAAGCAATCATGAAATTATTGAATTTTCAATCCTTGGAGAAGTCAGGAAGAAGGTTAGCAGAACTGCAACCTTATACTACCGGAGGGCTGACTTTGGCCTGTTTAGTATGCTAGTTGGGAGAATCCTTTGGGATACATTACTGAAGGACAAAGGGATCCAGGAAGGCTGGACACCCTTCAAGAATGACATCTTCAAGATGCAGGAGCAGGCAGTCCCCGTGTGCTGAAAACTGAACTGGTGGGGAAAAAGAACAGCCTGGCTGAACAGGGACATACTGGTGGAACTTAGGAAAAAAAGAATTTATCATCTGTAGAAGAAAGGACTGTCGACCCATGAGGAGTACAAGAATATTGTTAGGTTATGCAGAAAGAAAGTTAGAAAGATGAAGGCACAGCTGAAACTTAATCTGGCCACTGTCATAAAAGATAATAAAAAATATTTTCACAATAATATTAGCAATAAAAGGAAGACCAAGGAGAACCTCCATCCTTTACTGGATACTAAGGGAAACCTAGTGACTAAGGATGAGGGAAAAGCTGAGGTACTTAATGCTGCCTTTGCCTCACTCTTTAATAGTTACACCAGCCATCATCAGGTTACTCAGTTCCCTGAGTTGGATTACAGACATGGGGAGTTGATTGAAGTCCACCTAATCCAGGAATAAATGGTTAGTGACCTGCTGCACTTAGATGTCACATGTCTATGAGTCTGGATAGGTTCCACCCAAGAGTGCTGAAGGAGCTGGCAGATTTGCTCACCAAGCCACTCTGCATCATTTATCAGCAGTCCTGGTATAGTGGGCAGGTCCTTAAGGACTGGAGGTTGGCCAACGTGACGCCTCTACAAAACAGGCAGGAAGGAGGACCCCAGAAACTACAGGCCTGTCAGCCTGACCTCAGTGCCAGGGAAGGTCATAGAGCAGATCATCCTAAGTGAGATCACACAGCATATTCAGGAAAAAGAGGGGATTAAGCCCAGTCAGCACAGGTTCATGAAGGGCAGGTCCTGCTTAACCAACCTGATCTCCTTCTATGACAAGGTGACCCATCTGGTTGATGAGGGAAAGGCTGCATACATTGTCTATTTGGGCTTTAGTAAAGCATTTGACACTGTCTCCCACAGCATTCTCCTTGAGAAACTGGCTGCTCATGGCCTGGATAGGTGTATTCTTCACTGGGTAAAATACTGGTTAGATGGCAAAGCACAAAAAGTAGTGGTGAATGGTGTCACATCTAGTTGGTGACTGGTCACTAGTGGTATTCCTCAGGGCTTGGTGTTAGGGCCAGTGTTGTTTAATATCCTCACTGATGATCTGGATGAAGGGATTGAGTGCTTCCTCAGTAAATTTGCAGACTACACCAAGTTGGCTCAGAGCATTGATCTGCTGGAGGGTAGCAAGGATCTGTAGAGAGATCTGGACAGGCTGGATTGATGGGCTGTGGCCACTTGCAGGAAGTTCAACAAGGCAAAGCACTGAGTCCTGTACTTGGGCCACAACAACTCCATGAAATGCTACAGGCTTGTGGAAGAGTGGCTGGAAAGCTGCTTGGGGAAAAGGACCTGGGGGTGCTGACTGATAGCTGGCTGAACATGAGCCAGCAGTGTGCCCAGGTGGCCAAGGACAATAGCATCCTAGCCTGTAACAGAAATAGTGTGGCCAGCAGGACTAGGGATGTGATCGTCCCCCTGTAGTTGGTGCTGGTTAGGCCACAGGTTGAATCCTGTATTCGGCTCTAGGCCCCTAACTACAAGAGAGACTGAGATGCTGGAGCAGGTCCAGAGAAGAGTGATGAAGCTGGTAAAGGGCCTAGAGCACAAGTCTCATGAGGAAACAGCTGAGGGAAATGGGGTTTAGTCTGGAGAAAAGGAGGCTCAGGGGGGACTTTATCTCTCTGCAAGGAGGATGGAGAAAGGAGGTGGCTGGTCTCTTTTCCCAAATAGCAAGTGATAGGACAAGAGGTAATGGCCTCGAGCTGCACCAGGGGAGATTTAGACTGGATATTAGGAAAAATTTCTTCACCAAAAAGGGTAGTCAGGTATTGGAACAGGCTTCCCAGGTAAGTGGTGGAACCACTGTCCATAGAAGTGATATAAAAAATGTGTAGATGAGGCCCTTAGTGACATGGTTTAGTGGTGAATTTGGCAGTCCTGGGGAAATGGTTGGACTTGGTGATCTTAAAGGTCTTTTCCAACCTAAATTCTATGAAAGACAAGGAGCTACTGGAGACGGTCCATCAAAGGTACACAAGGATGATGAGGGGTCTGGAGCATCTCCCTTATGAGGAGAGATTGCAGGAGCTGGGCCTGTTTAGTCTGGAGAAGACTGAGAGGGGATATCATTGATCTCATTAACGCATATCAGTATCTCAAAGGCATGTGCCAAAACCATGTTGCCTGACTCTTTTCAGTGGTGCCCAGCAACAGGATGAGGAGCAATGGCCATAAACTAAAACACAAGAAGTTTCACCTACACATGAAGAAATTCTTTACGTTGAGAGTGACAGGGCAGTAGAACAGGCTGCCCAGGGGAGTTATGGAGTATCCCTCTCTGGAGACATTCAAAACCCTCCTGGAAACGTTCCTGTGTAACCTGCTCTAGGTAGCCCTGCCTTCCAACCCTAACAATTCTGTAATTCTGTAATCCTCAGTATATAAACTGGGGCGAATTGTCCAGAAGAGTCTGATTACTGCTTGGGGAAGGGCTGGGCATCAGTCAGCAGATGGTGAGCAATTGTGTTGTGCATCACTTGGTTTCTGTTTGTTTGATTCCTCTCTCCCTGTTTATTTCCTATTGTTACTATGATTCCTCTTCTTATATTTTACTTTATCTCAATTATTAAATGGTTCTTACCTAAACCCATAGATTTTATCTTTTTTTGATTCTCCTCTCAATCCCACTGGCGAAGGGGGGCAGTGAGCAAGGGGCTGTGTGGTACTGAGTGGCCAGATGGGGTTAAAACACAACAGTCCTTTTTGGTACCCAGCATGAGGCTTGAAGGGTTGAGATAACAACAGATCTGACCAGAGCGTGTTAAAACAAATTTGTTAAAGCATTCACTGCATAGGTTTAATAGTCACTAGTCACAATTTTGATTTATTTGCTCTCAGAGTTGTGCTTGGTCTCAGAGTTGCAATATGTAACACCTTACTTGCAGTAGGTATTCCCTGTGGTGATGTTTATCATTCTTAGGGCCTGGGCTAAGATTATAATTTTGTTGTACTTTGTAACACTGGCTTATGACATGATAGAAATGCCGATCATGAAACTAATCTGGTATGTGCAATCAGCAATGCTGTCACCTCTGTACTTAAGGAGTCAGCTAATAGGAATTATTAATACTTACACTTATTGCTTTCTCTCAGTCAATATATGGGGGAGATATCTTCCCTCACCTTGCTTCCTTTCTTCCCTCCTTCCTTCTCCTCCAGGTTGATTACAGTAGCATTTGAGAATTTTAAAGTTTTTTAATATCCTTTGAATACCCTTGAAACCAACCTGGTCCTTTTGCTAGGAAACAGCATGTTGCTGAATATGTTTCAGACCCTGTTTAAGGTTAAACAACTATGTAAGAATACCACCAGGAAATCTTCCTCGAGGCTGGATAGTTATGAGTGCCAGGGTGTGTGAGATAGTATGATCAAGGACCTAGGACAGCAGGCACCTACAGTGTTTTGGGATATGACCACTAAAGAGGTGCAGGATCCAGAAAAAAAGAGTAAAATATTTGAAAAAAGTATACAGGCCACAGTTTGCTTTTACTTGGAGGGGCATCCAGTACACTTGGAATCGACTGCCCCAGGGGCAGCTCTACCATCTGCCATGGACTGATCCAGACTGCGCAGGAACAGGGTGATGCTCCAGAACACCTGCAATACATTGATGACATCATTGTATAGGGCAATACAGTGGAGGAATCTTTTGAAAAGGGGAAGAAAATAATCCAAATCCTTCTAAAGGCTGTTCTTTCCATAAAACAATGTAAGATCAAGGGACCTGCACAGGAGATCCAGTTTTTAGGAATTAAATGGCAAGACGGACATTGTCAGATCCCAATGGATGTGATCAACAAAATAACAGCAATGTCTCCACCAACTAGCAAGAAAGAAACACAAGCTTTCTTAGGTGTTGTGGGGTTTTGGAAAATGCACATCCCAAATTACAGTCTGATTGTAAACCCTCTCTATCAAGTGACCTGGAAGAACTTGGGGGTCAGGGTTAAAGGGAATATAGCTATGGGAGACATTACTGTGGGGATCTGTTACAGACTGCCTGATCAAGGAGAACCTGCGGATGAAGCACTCTATAGGCAGATAGGAAAAGCCTCACGCTCGCAGGCCCTTGTTCTCATGGGTGACTTCAACCACCCTGACATCTGTTGGAAGGACGGTATGGCCCAGCACAAGCAATCCAGGAGGTTCCTCGATTGTGTAGAAGACAACTTCCTTCTGCAAGTAATAGAGGAGCTGACAAGGAGCGGTGCCATGCTTGACCTCGTGCTCACCAACAGGGAAGGGCTCGTTGTAAATGTGACGCTCCAGGGCAGCCTTGGATGCAGTGATCACGAGATGGTGGAATTTGAGATCCTCAGGACAGTGAGAAGAGCGTGCAGCAAGCTCACTGCCCTGGAATTCAAAAGAGCAAACTTTGGCCTCTTCAGGAATCTGCTTAGTAAGGTTCCATGTGATATAGCCCTAGAGGGCAGGGGGGCCCAAGACTCTTGGTTGATATTCGAGGATCACCTGCTACAAGCTCAGGAGTGTTGCATCCCAACTACAAGGAAGTGCAGCAGGAGGGCCAGGAGACCTCCTTGGATGGATAAGGAGCTCCTGAGGAAAATTAAAATGAAAAAAGAGGCTTATAATAAGTGGAAGCAAGGACAGGTGGCATGGGAAGAGTACAGGGATGTTGTCCAGGAAGCTAGGGACCAGGTTAGGAAAGCTAAGGCTCAGTTAGAATTAAACTTAGCTAGAGGTATTAAAGATAACAGGAAGGGATTCTACAGGTACATAGCAAATAAAAAACAGACTAGGGAGAATGTAGGCCCCCTCAGGAAGCTCTCGGGAGAACTGGCTACACAGGATTTGGAGAAGGCTGAGGTTCTGAATGACTTCTTTGCCTCAGTCTTCACTGGCAAAGGCTCTGACCAAACCACCCAAGTCTTGGAAGGCAGATGCGGGGACTGTGAGAAAGAAGACCTTGCGCCCACTGTAGGAGAGGAACTGGTTCGAGACCATCTTAAAAATCTGAACGTGCACAAGTCCATGGGTCCTGATGAGATCCATCCGCGGGTCCTGAAGGAGCTGGCAAATGAAGTTGCGAAGCCACTGGCCATCATATTTGAGAAATCATGGCAGTCAGGTGAGGTTCCTGATGACTGGAAAAAGGGAAATATAACCCCCATTTTCAAGAAGGGGAAAATGGATGATCCAGGGAATTACAGAGCAGTCAGTCTCACATCTGTGCCTGGCAAAATCTTGGAGCAGATTCTCCTGGAAGGCATGCTAAGGCACATGAAGATCAACAAGGTGCTTGGTGGCAGCCAGCAAGGCTTCATTAAGGGGAAATCCTGCCTGACCAATTTGGTGGCCTTCTATGATGGGGCTACAGAACTGATGGACAGGGGTAGAGCAGTTGATGTCATCTACCTGGACTGGTGCAAAGCATTCGACACTGTCCCACACGACATCCTTGTCTCTAAATTGGAGCGACATCAATTTGATGGATGGACCACTCGGTGGATAAAGAACTGGCTGGATGGCCTCACGCAAAGAGTTGTCGTTAATGGCTCCATGTCCGGCTGGAGACCAATAACGAGTGGTGTCCCTCGGGGATTGGTGTTGGGACCGGTCTTGTTTAAAATCTTTGTCGCTGACATGGACAGTGGGATTGAGCGCGCCCTCAGCAAGTTTGCTGATGACACCAAGGTGTGTGGTTCGGTTGATACGCTGGAGGGAAGGAATGCCATCCAGATGGACCTTGACACACTTGTGAGGTGGGCTGATGCCAACCTCATGAGGTTTAACCATGCCTAGTGCAAGGTCCTACACCTGGGTGGGAGCAATCCCAGGCACACCTACAGGTTGGGCAGAGAAAAGATTCAGAGCAGCCCTGCGGAGAAGGACTTGGGGGTGCTGGTCGATGAGAAAATGAACATGAGCCGGCAGTGTGCGCTTGCAACCCAGAAAGCCAACCGTATCCTGGGCTGCAAAAAAAGGAGCGTGACCAGCAGGTCGAAGGAGGTGATCCTGCCCCTCTACTCTGCTCTTGTGAGACCTCACCTGGAGTATTGTGTGCAGTTCTGGTGTCCTCAACATAAAAAGGACATGGAACTGTTGGAACAAGTCCAGAGAAGGGCCACAAGGATGATCAGGGGACTGGAGCACCTCCCGTATGAAGACAGGCTGAGGAAGTTGGGGCTGTTCAGCCTGGAGAAGAGAAGGCTGCGTGGAGACCTCATAGCAGCCTTCCAGTATCTGAAGGGGGCCTATAGGGATGCTGGAGAGGGACTCTTCATTAGAGACTGTAGTGATAGGACAAGGGGTAATGGGTTAAAACTTAAACAGGGGAAGTTTAGGTTGGATATAAGAAGGAAATTCTTTCCTGTTAGGGTGGTGAGGCACTGGAATGGGTTGCCCAGGGAGGCTGTGAATGCTCCATCCCTGGCAGTGTTCAAGACCAGGTGGGACGAGGCCTTGGGTGATATGATTTAGCATAAGGTGTCCCTGCCCATGGCAAGGGGGGTGGAACTAGATGATCTTAAGGTCCTTTTCAACCCTAACAATTCTATGATTCTAACAGTGATTTCAAATGAGGCCCTGAGTAACAACAAGCATTTGAACAAATTATAGAGGAGATAGTTCATACAGTAGCCCTTGGACCAGTCTGGACAGGGCAAGATGTAAAAAATGCGCCCTACACCACAGACAGGTAGAATGGTCCTATCTGGAGCCTCTGGCAGGAAGCACCAAGGGAGACTGTGCCCTTTCTCTCAAGAAGGAGAATATAAAAGAAACCATGGCAACAGGGTACTCCATGGTTTTACCTGTGAGACCATGGAGAGGACATGAGAAACGGGGATGGAAAACCTACATCAATCCAGAGGCACATGTACCTGACTTGTAAGGAAAACCAACCACAAACAGGGTTTTTTCCAGGAGAGTTGCTGCTCCAATCTCCAGTGGGCAGTTTCCCAGACAGAGTGGAAAGGCTGATCTCACACCTGATCCTATGGAAAGGAATTCTAACCCATTTCTGCAAGAAGTGGAGAATCCTATAGCCAAGACCAGAGGAGCCCTGCCTCCAGCCAGGTGCAGGAGAGGGACAACTGGGTTTACTGGACTGAGTGGATCAGATGGCTTGGCATGTCAGACCTACATATAAAGCTCTAGTAGACACCTTTTTACATTGTGTCCTAAAGCCATCAAGCTACCCAGGGGCAGAACCCATTCGCATTTCCGAAGTGACAGACTTTTGGTAAAGATGCCTTGGAGATAAAAAAATTAAGCAGCTGCCTACATTGCCTGGTGTCTCAGAGGACCCTTCAGCTGTGGGGTTGCTGAAGGCTGAAGAACAACAGGTGCCAATTGCGACCACAACAGTGCACCAGTGGCAATATCACACCAAATGAGACTCACTCATTCACATCCATAAACTGATTTGTCACCTGGAGATCTAGTGATTCAACAGGACCAGCTCACCAAATGTGCTAAGTACAAAAGTCTACTGGAGACTAATAGCAGATTATCATGGCCTGAACAAAGTCACGCCACCACTGCGTGCTGCTGTACCAGACATGCTAGAACTTCAATATAAACTGAAGTCAAAGGCAGCCAAGTGGTATGCTATGACTGATATTGACAATGCATTTTTCTCAATGCCTTTGCAGCAGAGAGCAGGCCACAGTTCACTTTTACTTGGAGGGGTATGTAAATTGTGAAAAATGTGCTCTACACTGCAGCCAGGGAGAATGGTCCTCCCTGGAGCTTCTGGCAGAAAGCTCCAGGGTAGACTTGCCAAGGTTTAAGCCCAGCCAGTAACTCAGAACCACACAGCTGCTCGCTCACTCCCTCCCCCCTTATTCCTCGCCCTGCTCCCAGAAGGATGGGGAGGAGAATTGAAAGAATGCAAATCCTACAAGTTGAGATGAGAACAATCCAGTAACTAAGGTATAATACCAGGCTGACCCCATGGCTTTTGGAGTCAGGGATACAGAGGATCCCAGGCCCTCTACATCTGAAAAAGAGATACTGGCAGATTACAAAGGGGTTTGAGCTGCTTCAGAAGTGATTTCCACAGCTACTCCTGGCCCCCCAGTTGCCCGTGCTGGGCTGGATGTTCAAAGAGAAGGTCTCCTCTACACATAGCGCAGCTGATGCTACGTGGAGTAAGTGGGTTGCACTGATCACACAAAGAGGTCAAATAGGAAATGCCAGTCATCCAGGAATGTTGGAAGTGACCATGGACGTGCCATAGGGCAAAGATTTTGGAATGTCACCACAGTCCATGTCACCAGAGGAGGAGGTGATGTGTTGAGGAGACCCCATTGTCTAAGGAAGTAAAAGGTAAATCTACCCAGTTCACAGAGGCAAAAGCCATCCAGCTGGCCTTGGACATTGCTGAATGAGAAAAATGGCCAGTACTCTATACTGACTCATAGATGGTGGCAAATGCCCTGTGGAGGTGGCTGCAGCAATGGAAGCAGAGCAACTGGCAGTGCAAAGGGAAAGCCATCTGGGCTGCTGCACTGAGGCAAGGTATTGCTGCCTGGGTGAAGAACCTGGTGGTGAAGGTACGCTACGTAGATGCTCATGTATCCAAGAGTTGGGACGCTGAGGTACACCAGAACAACCAACAAGTGGATAAAGCTGCTAAGACTGAAGTGGCTCAGGTGGATTTAGATTGGCAACATAAGGGTGAATTATTTTTAGCCCTGTGGGCCCATGATACATCAGAACATCAAGGAAGAGATGAAACATACAGATGGGCTCGTGATTGAGGTGTAGACATAACCATGGACACTATCACCCAGGTTATTCATGAATATAATATGTTCTTGTCCTGGGTTCAGCAGTAGCAGTCATTTTTTTCCTTCTTGGTAGCTGGTGCAGTGCAGTGTTTTGACTTTCGGCCTGGGAATAGCTGATAACAATGATGTTTTGGTTTGGCCAAGGACTTTGTAAGGCTCATGCTCTGCCAGGGAGGAGGGGAAGCCGGGAGAAAGCGGAGACAGAACACGACTCAAACTGACCAAACAGGTATTCCATACCACAGCACATCATGCCCAGGATGTAACTGGGAGTTAGCCAGAAGGTCTGGGACTGCGGGGTTGGAGGAGGTATTGGTCAGTGCTTGGTCAGGCTGGGGGGGGCGAGTTATCGGTCGGCTGGTGGTGAGATGTTGTATTCTCTTCCCTTGTTATTTCCTTTATCATTGTTATTATTGGTGGCAGCAGTAGTGATTTATGTTATACCTTAGTTACCAAACTGTTCTTATCTCAACCCGTGGGAGTTGCATTCTTTTCGATTCTCCTCTCTGTCCCTCTGGGAGTAAGGGGAGGGAAAGAAGGGGGGGGGAGAGTGAGTGAACGAGTTTCCTGACTGGGTTTAAACCACGACAGCTCTGCAATTACGCAAACACAAACCCATTTGTGAGATCACCATATTAATGAAGAATTAACTTTGATGAAGCCAGACAAAAGTATCAGTGATGGAATCTGAACCGGCTTCAGAATACAACAATCCAACACCACACACCATCTTTACTCTCCTGGAAGACTACTATAATAGAAGAAGCCTGAAGTCATAGACTAAAAGAACTCAACAGACTTTTCTAGGGTTGTTCCATAGACTAAGGGAAAAATATCTGCATGTATACAGCAAAAGACAGGAAAGGTGATGGTGTACTGGGAAGTTTGGGACCTGGCATGATGTAAATGATCTGGAATTAGATGTGGATACTGTCCTGGTTTCGGCTGGTTTCTGCCCTCTTTCAGTTTAAAGCTATTCTCCCTTGTCCTGTTACTACATGCCCTTGCAAAAACTCCCTCTCCAGATTTCATGTAGACCCCCTTTAGGTACTGGAAGGACACCTATAAGGTGTCCCCAGAGCCTTCTATTCTCCTGACTGAACAAGCCCAACTCTCTCAGCCTGTCTTCACAGAGGTGTTCCAGCCCTCTGATCATCTTCATCGCCCTCCTCTGGACTTGCTCAAGCAGGTCCATTTCCCTCTTGTGTTGGGGGCCCCAGAGCTGAACACAGTACTCCAGGTGGAGTCTCACCAGAGCAGAGTAGAGGGGTAAATCACCTCCCTCCATTTGCTGGTCATGCTGCTTTTGATGCAGCCAAGGATACAGTTGGCTTTCTGGGCTGCAAGCGCACACTGCTGGCACATGTTGAGCTTCCCATCAACCAACAGCCCCAAGTCCTCCTCCTCAGGGCTGCTCTCAGTCCATTCTCCACAGAGCCTGTAGTTGTGCTTGGGATTGCCCTGACCCAGGTGCAGGACCTTGCACTTGGCCTTGTTGAACTTCATGAGGTTTGCACTGGCTCACTTCCTGAGCCTGTCAAGATCCCTCTGGATGGTATCTCTCCAGCATGTCAACCACACCACACGGCTTGGTGTCATCGGCAAACTTGATGAGGGTCCACTCAATCCCACTGTCCAAGTTCCTGACAAAGATGTTGAACAACGCCGGTCCCAATACCAACCCCTGAGGAACACCACTCATCACCGGTCTCCACTTGGACATCAAGCTGTTGGCCACAACTCTGAGGGTGAACATCCAACCAATTCCTTATCCACTGAGTGGTCCATCTGTCAAATCCATGCCTCTCCAGTTTAGAGACAAGGATGTCATGTAGGACAGTGTCAAATGGTCTGCCACAAGTCCAGGTAAATTATGTCAGTCACTCTTCCCTTATCCACCAATGCCATGGCCCCATCATAGAAGGGCACCAAATTTGTCAGGCCCAATTTGCCCTTAGTGAAGCCATGTTGGCTGTCGCAGATCACCTCCTTCTGCCTTAGCATACTTTCCAAGAGGATCTGCTCCATGATCTTGCCAGGCACCAACGCAAGACTGACTGGTCTTACTTTTTTCCCTTTTTAAAAATGGGGTTATATTTCCCCTTTTTGATTCAACAGGAACTTCATCAGATTGCCATGGCTTCTCAATGGATAATAATGGATAATGGCTTGGCAACAACATCATTCAAATCCCTCAGGATCCCTCAGAGGAATCTCATCAGGTCCCATGAACTTGTGCACCTTCAGGTTCTTTAGATGATCTCAAACTTGATCTCCTACAGAAGGCAGTTCCTCATTCTCCCTGTCCCTGCCTTTGCCTTCTGTGACTTGAGTGGTGCAGCTGGAGCACTTGCCAGTGAAGACACAGGCAAAAGAAGTCATTGAGTACCTCAGCTTTCTCTGTGTCCCAGATGACCAGGTCTCCCGTTCCCTTCTGGAGGGGGGCCACATTTTCCCTTGTCTTCCTTTTATCCCCAATGTACTTACAGAAGCTTTTATTGTTGACTTTAATATCCTTGGCCAGATTCAGTTCTGTCAGGGCTTTAGCTTTCCGAACCTGATCCCTGCCTGCTCAGACAATTTCGCTATATCCTTCCCAGGCTACCCATCCTTGCTTCCACACTCTGTAGGCCTCCTTTTTATGCTGGAGTTGTTCATCCACACACACCTCCTGGCACTCTTACTCAACTTCTTAGTTGAGATGCATTGCTTCTGAGCCTGGAGGAGGTGATCCTTTAATATTAACCAGCTTTCTTGGGCTGCCTCTTCCCTCCGGGGCTTTATCCCATGGCACTCCAACAAGCAGATCCATCAAGAGGCCAAAGTCTGCTCTCCTGAAATGCAGGGTAGCCAGCTTACTGCACACCCTCCTTACCACCTTAAGGATCTCAAACTCCACCATTTCATGGTCACTGCAGTCAAGGCTTCCCTCCAGCATCACATTCCCCACCAGCCCCTCCTTGTTGGTGAGAACAAGGTCCAAAATAGTCCCTGTCCTTGTTGGTTCCTCTATCACTTGGAGAAGGAGGTTATTATCAATGCATTCCAAGAACCTCCCGGATTGCTTGTGCCATGCTGTGTTGTCCCTCCAACATATATAGGGGTGGTTAAAGTCCCCCCATGAGCCCCAGGGCTTGTGAACATGAGGCCACACCTTTCTGTCTATAGAGGGCATGATCTGCTCATTCTTCCTGGTCAGGTGGCCTATAGCAGACACTCACCGTAATGTCCCCTATCCCTACCCTCCCTTTAATACTGACCTATAAGCACTTACCCCAATCAAAAACTTCTCAGTTTCTCATGCTCTGCCAGTGAGGAGGGGCACAAGAAGCCAGGAGGGAGCAGAGACAGGACACCTTACCCAAACTAGCCAAAGGAGTACTCCTTACCACAGTACATCATGCCTAGTATATAAAGTGGGGGGAGTGACCTGGAAGGGTCAGACTGGGTATTGGTCAGCAGGTGGTGAGTAATTGCACTGTGCATCACTGTTATTGGTTATCATTGTTTTTTTTGTCCCTTTCCCCTTTTAGTTTTATATCTCTTTTCTTGTTATTCCCCTATTATTATTATTAGTAGTAGTAGTGGTAGTAGTAGTATTATACTGTACTTAATCTTAGTTATTAAAGTGTTCTTATATGAACCTGTGGTTTTTAAATTCTTCTGATTCTCCTCCCATCCCACCCAGGAAGAGGGGGTGAGGAAGCAGCTGCATGTTCCTTAATTGCCTCTAGGTTTAAATGACAGCATCTCATCATGAGTTTTAATCATCAGTTTTCTCATCATTTCAGCAGTCAGTATAGAGGGTCCATGTGATGTGATCCACCATCATTTCTTGTCCTTTTTGCACTGTAGTAGATTGGCCAATTTATCTTCTTTTTCCTTACATTCCAGGGGTTCTATTTCTTTTGATGGAATTAGAACATAAATTGTGGCACTCAGTGCCTTATGTTTTTCAGCCTCATCTGCTCTCTGGTTTCCTTGAATTACATTAGAATTTCATTTCTGGTGGGCCTTGCAATGGATTATAGCAACTTCCTTTGGTTTTTGTATTGTTTTTAATAAGTTTAAGATCTCTGTCCCAAATTTTATAGGTGCACTGCTGGCAATAAAGTCCTTGTTCTTTCCAAATAGCTCCATGGGCATGATTAACTCTGTTTTCTTCAGTCAGTTCTAGAGCTCTAGTTAAAGCAATTATTTCTGAATGCTTTAATTTCTCAATCTTCAATTAGGGTTACTGCAGCATAGCCAGCCTTCCTCTCTCATCTCACAAGAATGTTGCTTCCATCAGTATATAGTTCTTTGGAGCTCCAAGAGGAACATCTTTCAAATTCGGCCTACTAGCATATACCTGTTCGATAATTTGCAAACAGTCATGATTAGAATCAATTTATTTTTTTTCTTTTAGATTGCGGGGGTGGGGGGAGGATGGCACATTCTACAAATGGCTTGTTTTCCATCGTTTCCCAATTTTCATTGTCTCTGGGAAATCTCAAATCTGAGACAGTCTGGTTCATAATTTGTACTTTCTTTTCTGATACTCGGTACCCAGCCCTTCCTAAGAAATTTAGGAGGATAAGTCTTTTCTTTACAGATCTCAGCAGTATCTGCCCTCAATAATATATCCACATACTGAAGAAGGGTTATTTGGCTTTCCTTACCTGGCCACTACTCCAGTTCCTTGGCCAGGACTGTTTAAAGATGGTTGGGCTATTTTTGAATCCTTGTGGTAACACAGTCCAGAAGACCTAAGTTATCTTCACAGTCAATGGGTCCTCCCATTCAAGGGCAAAAATGTTTTGGCTGTTGTCTTGGGTTCAGCAGTAGCAGTCATGTTTCTCCTTCTTGGTAGCTGGTGCAGTGCAGTGTTTTGACTTTCGGCCTGGGAACAGAACTGATAGCGATGTTTTGGTTTGGCCAAGGACTTTGTGAGCCTCATGCTCTGCCAGGGAGGAGGGGAAGCCAGGAGGAAGCAGAGACAGGACACCTGACCCAAACTGACCAAAGAGGTATTCCATACCACAGCACATCATGCCCAGGATGCAACTGGGAGTTAGCCGGAAGGGCTGGGAGACTGCAGGGTTGGAGGAGGTATCGGTCGGTGCTTGGTCGGGCTGAGGGGGGCAAGTTATCAGTTGGCTGGTGGTGAGGTGTTGTATTCTCTTCCCTTGTTATTTCCTTTATCATTATTATCATTGGTGGTAGCAGTAGTGATCTGTGTTATACCTTAGTTACTAAACTGTTCTTATCTCAACCCGTGGGAGTTGCATTCTTTTCGATTCTCCTCTCCGTCCCTCCGGGAGCAGGGGGAGGGAAAGAAGTGGGGGGGTGAGTGAACGAGTTACCTGACTGGGTTTAAACCACGACAGCTGTTTTCTTCCAAAGGTATGCAAAAGAATAGTTGTTAACAATGTATATGCTTTTTCACTGGAAGAATGGGATTCTATTCTATTCTATTCAGATTGATATTCTCTCAAAAGTCCATATTTGAAGAAAAATACTCACTATTGTCTCCAGACCTTTTCTGTCTTCTCTACTTGATAGGGTACTGTTTCTTTCTTACCAAACTCCTGATTTCAGTTCAGTTTTCACCGGTTGAACATTTTTTGCTTTTCCAGGTTTTCAGTTGCTCATACAAAAGGAGCAAGTGCATTCTTGATTTCCTCTGGAATGTTTTCAAATTCCTTCTTTGTTTTCTGTCTCCGTCTAATAAATATACTTGAGCTTGCCAAGCATTAGCTTTAGGTAAATGAACTTGGACCTTTCCGTTTTCAAAATTAATTTGTGCTCTTAGTTTATTTAATAAATCCCATCCTAGAAAAGGCATTGGGCACTCTGGTAAGTACCAAAAAAAAAATCCTCCAATTTTACATTTCAGTGGTTTTAAGAATGATTTAACCTCTTGCTTTCCTCTGGCTCCAACAATAGAAAATTGACTCAAGGGTCCTTTACAAGTATTTATAACAGAATGTTTTGCTCCTGTATCTACTAAATCTTCATTTTCATTCTCCAGCTTTTATTCAGATTTCAGTTCCCATTATAAGTAAATCAGCTTCAGGAAGTATTTCCTGAGGCTGCCTGATGCTTTATTTTTTGGAGGGGGCACTCATTTTTCCAGTGTCCTTGGCTCTTTGCAAAAGACACACTGATTGATTCCTAGGGGTCTTATCGTATTTCCATTACCATTTTTTTCTTCTGGTTTGTAAAAATGATTTAATAAAACTTGTATATCTTTCCAATCTGGATTATGATTTTCAATGACCATCTTGAAAGAGCTGTACATTTTCTCTGGGTTTTCTCTATATGATCCAGCTGATTCCTTCCAATTCATTAAGTCAGAAGTATTGAAAGGCACTCTAACAAATACAGGCTTTCCTCCTGGACCTACACCCTGACAGACAGGAGCCACTAGTACAGGATGTTGTTGTGCTGGGGTTCTCCCTGCTATAGAACTAAAATTATCACTCCCTCTGTAGTTATTTCTATGACTATTCCCACTATCTGGAGCTACCAACATCTGATCTTCCTTGTCATCATTTAATATCAAACACCTTTTCCCAATACTACATGCTGAACAACAGCACAAATCTGTATCTTCCATTGTCATCATTACATTTGAATCAGAATCTAACAGTTTACATTTTTTTCCAAGTGTCATGATCTTTTCTTAAAGCAAAAGATAACGACAGATATGACCGGAGTGTGTCAAAATGTATTCGTGATAAGCATTTACTGTTTTGGATTAATAGTCACTCGTCACAATGCTAATTTATTGGCTCTTGGAATTGTTGTGCTTAGTCCAAGTTTCATTATGTCATACCTTACTTGCAGCCAATATTTGCTGGCTTAGTGTTGATCAGTTTTGGGGCCTGGGCTAAGGTTCTCGTTTTCTTGTACTTTATGATAATGGCTTGTAATACAATAGAATTATTGTAAAACTGATCTGGTATGCATTCTCAGTATGGCCGTCACCTCTATACTTCAGGATGCATGTAATGGGAATTGTTAACAATTACACTTCTTTTTCCCCCCTTTGGAGGGCCAACCTATGAAGGATACATCCTCCCGCACCTTCTGCTCCCCCACCAGGCTATTTACAGTAGCATTTGAGAATTTTAAAGATTTTAAATATCCTTTGAATGCCCTGAAACGAGCCTGCTCCTTTTGCTAGGAATCTGCATGTTGCTGCATATACTGCATACATATTACCTATGGCCATACCACCCTGAGAATGCCCGATATTGGCTGATCTCAGAAGCAAAGCAGGATCGGCCTCGGGTCTTGTCTAAGGTTAAACAACTGTCTAAAAATGCCACAAAGAAATCTTCCCTGAGACTGGACAGTCATGAGTGGCAGGGTGTGTGGGATAGCATGGGCAAGTATCTAGGCCAGTGGGCCCCTCCAGTGCTTTGGAACTTTACCCTTGAACAAGTGCAAAATCCAGAAATATTAGCAGAACTCTTAGACAAGGTGTGCTGTTGTCCTGGCAATACCAGAGAGGAACAAATCACCACAACATGCTGGGGTTTGACCTATGCCTACAGAGCCCTGTTCTATAAGAAGGAAAAAGATGTCTTTGGATCTGATGGCAAAGCAACGGACAACATGACTGCTCCATCCCCAGCAAGGAGCACAACAATCACTCCAACTCCATGGAAAGACACTGAAGCCACTCCAACCACAGTAGCTGGCACTGCAGCTGAACCAAAAGGCCAATCCATGCCAATATCATTAGCCAGTATAAGCAAGAGAAAAAGCAAAGGAAAAGCATGAAAAGGAACTCATATAACGAAGAAGATGAAAACTCAATGCACGAATTAGAGGGGATGACATCTGAACGAGAGGAATTAGTACAAGAAACAGAGGAAGAGGTAACGTCTTAATCTCTGTCCTTGAATGAGCTGTGGAATATGCAAAAACATTTCATCATCACCTGGATGCTCCAATGCTGGGACAATGGGGCCAACAGTCATGAACTAGAGGGTAGCAAAGCAGATGGGACCAGTTGCTAGGGAAGGGGGAATTGACAAAGCAATTGACAAAGAGAAATGGGTCCTCAGCCTCTGGAGGTGGATCTTGGCAGATGTGAAGGAAAGGTATATCTACAAGGACGATGTTATATGTCACCCAGGCAAGTAGACAACGACAGAGAAAGGTCTCCAGTACCTGAGAAAATTAGCCATTCCAGAGATGATCTATCATAAACCAGATGCCAGGAATGTACCTGTAGATCCAGATGAAGTCGAATGCACATGACCCATGTGGCGGAAACTTACACGGAGTGCACCATCATCATAAGCCCACTCATTGGCATCAATGAGCAGGGGGGATGCAGCGTCACCAGCACAGGATGAACTGACTCATCATCTCTGAGAGTTTGAAGACAATCTCACCCCTTCCATCATTTCAGTTGTGGAAAAACTCCTGACCCAGGAGTTCAAAGAACTGAGAGATGATCCATCCGATCTATCCAGCTCCCAACAGGTACAGACCCACATTTCAGCTACTAACAAAAGGTGCCCTATTGCTCAAGAGGGAAGATACAGGAGGTACACACCACGGGGCACCCTATGGTTTTACCATGTGCTACATGGAACTATAAAGTCATAGAATCAGCTAGGTTGGAAAAGACCTTTAAGATCATCAAGTCTAACCATTTCCCCAGGACTGCCAAGTCCACCACTAAATTATATCACTAAGAGCCTCATCCACAGGATTTCTGAACAATTCCAAGGATGGTGATTCCACCACTTCAATGGGAAGCCTGTTCTAATACCTGATTATCCTCTCTGTGAAGAAATTCTTCTTAATATTCAATCTAAACCTCTGCTGGAGCAGCTGGAGGCCGTTACATCTTGTCCTATCTCTTGTTACTTGGGAGAAGAGATCAAACCCCAACTCACTACAACATCCTTTTAGGTAGCTGTAGAGAGCGATAAAGTCCCCCATGAGCCCTCTCTTCTCCAGACTACACAACCCCAGTTCCTTCAGCTGTTCCTCTTAAGACTTATTCTCCAGACCCTTCACCAGCTTTCTTGCCCTTTTTTTTGTTGCCATTTTCAGCACATAGAGACCACCTTCTCCTACACCTTGAAGATTTCATTCTTGAAAGGTGTCCAGCCTTCCTGAATCCCTTTGTCCTTCAGTAATGTATCCAAAGGGATTCTACCAACTAGCATACTAAATAGGCCAAAGTCAGACCTCCAGAAATATAAGGTGGCAGTTTTGCTGACCACCTTCTTGACTTCTCCAAGAATTGAAAATTCAGTAATTTCATGATTGCTTTGCCCAAGACGGCCTCCAATCATCACATCACCCACCAGTCCTTCTCTGTTTGCAAATGATAAATCTATCTGGGTGCCCTGGGTTTAGCAGTAGCAGTCAATTTTTCTTGTTCTTGGTAGCTGGTGCAGCGCTGTGTTTTGACTTCAGCCTGGGAACAGTGCGGATAATGCTGATGTTTTCAGTTGTTGCTAAGTAATGTTGTCCTGGGTTCAGCAGTAGCAGTCATGTTTTTCCTTTGTGTTAACTGGTGCAGTGCTGTGTTTTTACTTCTAGCTTGAGAACAGTGTTGGTGAAGCCGATGTTTTCAGTTGTTGCTAAGTGATGTTTACCCTGACCAAGGACTCTGTGAGGCTCATGCTCTGCCAGGGAGGAGGGGAAGCTGTGAGGAAGCAGAGACGGGGCGCCTGACCCGGGCTAGCCGGGGAGGTATTCCATACCACAGCACGTCATGCCCGGGGTGGGGGGGTAACTGGGAATTACCCGGAAGGACAGGGGCTTCCGGGTGGAACTCGTTTTCTTGGCCGGTGGTATCGTATTCTCTTCCCTTGTTATTTTCCCTCATCATTGTTTTAGCTGATAGTAGCGGTGGTGATTTGTTGCTGGACTGTTCTTGCCTCAACCCGTAGGAGTTGCACTCTCTCGATCCTCCTCCCCGTTCCTCCGGGAGCGGGGAAGGGGAGAGCCCCGGTGCGGGGGGGGGGGAGACGGACACGGACCTCGATTGTTGTCAGCTCGGCACCACTCACTGGGAGTGAGTGAACAAGTTACCTGACTGGGTTTAAACCACTACAGTTCTTTTTGGCGCCCAACGTGGGGCACGAGGGGTTGAGATAAGAACAGATCTGACTGGATTGATAGTCACTCGTCACAATGCTGATTTATTGGCTCTCAAGATTTTTCCTCTTGATCACACAGTTTCAGTATATCATATCTTACGTCCATCCGGTATTTGCTGTATTAGTGTTTTTCAAGGGTGGGGCTTGGGCTAAGGTTTTTATCCCATTGTACTTTATGGTAATGACTGGTAATACAATAGAATCATTGATCATGAAACTGATCTGGCTTATGTTCCCAGTGTGGTCACCACCTTTATACTTTGGGAGGTATATGATGGAGGTGCTTAGAAATTACACATCTTTTTTCTCCTTCTCAGGTGCTCAACCTGTGAAGGAGACATCCTTTTACCCTCCTAGTCGTCCCCCCAGACCATTTACATTTGAGAGTTTTGAATTTTTTGAATGGCCTTTTAATGCTGTTGAGACTTGTTTGCTGATGGTGATGGGAATCACCATGCTAACACGCATACAGAGTGTGTTTTGCCCACTACTGATTTCAAGAGTTAAGCAGATTCAGGTTTGGGTCTTGTCTGGGGTCAAACGACGATGTAGGAGGACCGAGAGATTTTCCCTGAGGCTGGACAGCCATGAGTGGCAGGGTGTGTGGGATAGTATGGGCAAGTATCTAGGTCAGTGGGCCCCTCCAGTACTTTGGAATTTCACTACCGAACAACTGCAAAATCCAGAAGAATTAGTAAAACACTTAAATGAGGTGTGTGGTCATTCTGGCCATACCAGAGATGGACAAATCACGGCAACGTGCTGGGGCTTGGCCTATGCTTACAGGGCCTTGTTCAACACTATCCAGCACCTTCAAAAGGAAAAGAATGTCAGCGGATTTGAGGGCAAAGTGACAGTCGCTACTCAAACTTTGGCTGCAATGAACTGCGCAGCTACCCCATTGGCAAGTACAGCAGCTGCTCAAACTTCAACTGCAACAGACAGCACGGTTACCCCAGCTCCAAGCACTGTAGCTACACCACCCCCAGCAACAAGTACAGTCGCTACTCAAACCACAGTGATAATCACTGCAGCCAAACCAGAGGACCAATCCGTACCAATATCGGTTGCCCCTGTACGCAAGAGAACAAGCAAAAAGGAGGCAAAAAGGGTGAAGCGAGATGAAGAACCAATGAATTCACCACCCGGTCCAGAATCTGATCAGGAGTCATCCTCACATGACGAAGAAGAAGAAGAGGTAACTTCTCGACCTCGGACCTCAACCGAGCTGCGGAATATGCAAAAAGATTTTACCCGTCAACCAGGGGAGCACATCATCACCTGGTTACTCCGATGCTGGGACAATGGGGCCGATGGTCACGAACTAGAAGGTACAGAAGCCAAGCAGCTGGGATCACTTGCTAGAGAAGGGGGAATTGACAAAGCAATTGCAAGAGAGAAAAAGTCCCTCAGCCTTTGGAGGAGGCTCCTGGCAGCTGTGAAAGAAAGGTTTCCGTACAAGGATGATGTTACGAGCCGTTCGGCCAAGTGGACTACTATAGACAAAGGCATCCAGTCTCTGAGGGAATCAGCCATCGTAGAGATGATCTATCACATCAAGCCGAATAACGGGGATACACCTATAGATCCAGATGAAGTTGAATGTACACGACCCATGTGGCGAAAACTTAAACGGAATGCACTGTCATCATATGCCCATTCATTGGCAACAGTGACCTGGAATGACATAGTACCACTAACAGTGGATGAAATGGTTCATAAACTCCGAGAGTTCGAAGACAATCTCCCTCCTCCCCCAACAACTGAGCAGCTGACCACCTTGCCTGGTCTCTCAGAAGATCCCTCTGCTGTGGGGTTGCTGAAAGTTGAAGAACAACAAGTGCCAATTGCGACCGCAACAGTGCACCGGCGGCAATATCGCACCAACCGAGACTCCCTGATTCACATCCATCAGTTGATCCGTAGACTGGAGAGTCAGGGGGTGATCAGCAGGACCCGCTCACCCTTCAATAGCCCCATATGGCCAGTGCGAAAGTCTAATGGAGAATGGAGACTAACAGTAGACTATCGTGGCCTGAATGAAGTCACACCACCATTGAGTGCTGCCGTACCGGACATGATAGAACTTCAGTATGAACTAGAGTCAAAGGCAGCCAAGTGGTATGCCACGATTGATATTGCCAATGCATTTTTCTCCATTCCTTTGGCAGCAGAGTGCAGGCCACAGTTTGCTTTTACTTGGAGGGGTGTCCAGTTCACTTGGAACCGACTGCCCCAGGGGTGGAAACACAGCCCTACCATTTGCCATGGACTGATCCAGACTGCACTGGAACAGGGGCAAGCTCCAGAACACCTGCAATACATTGATGACATTATTGTGTGGGGCGATACAGCGGAAGAAGTCTTTGAGAAAGGGAGGAAAATAATCCAAATCCTGCTGAAAGCCAGTTTCGCCATAAAACGGAGTAAGGTCAAGGGACCTGCACAGGAGATTCAATTTTTGGGAATAAAATGGCAAGATGGACGTAGACAGATCCCCACAGATGTGATCAACAAGATAACAGCAATGTCTCCACCAACTAATAAGAAAGAAACGCAAGCTTTCTTGGGTGCAGTGGGGTTCTGGAGAATGCGCATCCCAAATTACAGTTCGATTGTAAGCCCTCTCCATCATGTGACCCGGAAGAAGAATGATTTTAAATGGGGCCCTGAGCAGCAACAAGCCTTTGAGCAAATTAAACGTGAGATAGTTCATGCAGTAGCCCTTGGACCAGTCCGGACCGGACCAGATGTAAAAAATGTACTGTACACTGCAGCTGGGGAGAACGGTCCTACCTGGAGCCTCTGGCAGAAAGCTCCAGGGGAGACTCGAGGTCGACCCCTCAGCTTTTGGAGTCGGGGATATAAAGGATCTGAGGCCAGCTATACAACAACTGAGAAAGAGATACTGGCAGCCTATGAAGGGGTTCGAGCTGCTTCGGAAGCGATTGGCACTGAAGCACAGCTCCTCCTGGCACCCCGGCTGCCCGTGCTGGGCTGGATGTTCAAAGGCAGGGTCTCCTCTACACATCATGCAACTGATGCTACATGGAGTAAATGGGCTGCACTAATTACACAACGAACTCGAATAGGAAATCCCAGTCGTCCAGGCATTCTAGAAGTCATCATGGACTGGCCAGAGGTCAAAGATTTCGGAATGTCACCAGAGGAGGAGGTGATGCGCGCTGAAGAGGCCCCACCATATAAGAAACTGTCAGAAAGTGAAAAGCAGTATGCCTTGTTTACTGATGGCTCTTGCCGTATTGTGGGAAAGCATCGGAGATGGAAGGCAGCTGTATGGAGTCCTGGACGACAAGTTGCAGAAACTGCTGACAGAGAGTGTGAATCGAGTCAGTTTGCTGAGGTGAAAGCCATCCAGCTGGCCCTGGACATTGCTGAACGAGAAAAGTGGCCAGTACTTTATGTCTATACTGACTCATGGATGGTGGCAAATGCCCTGTGGGGGTGGTTGAAGCAATGGAAGCAGAGCAACTGGCAACGCAGAGGTAAACCCATCTGGGCTGCTGCACTGTGGAAAGATATTGCTGCCAGGGTGCAGAACCTGGTGGTGAAGGTACGCCATGTAGATGCCCATGTACCCAAGAGTCGGGCCACTGAGGAACACCAGAACAACCAACAAGTAGATAAAGCGGCTAAGATTGAAGTGGCTCAGATGGACTTAGATTGGCAACATAAAGGTGAATTATTTTTGTCCTGGTGGGCCCATGACACTTCAGGCCATCAGGGCAGAGATGCAACATATAGATGGGCCCGTGACCGAGGGGTGGACTTAACAATGGACACTATTGCCCAGGTTATTCATGAGTGTGAAACGTGCTGCAATTAAACAAGCCAAGCGGTTAAAGCCTCTTTGGTCTGGAGGACGATGGTTGAAGTATAAATATGGGGAGGCCTGGCAGATTGACTATATCACACTGCCACCAACCCGCCAAGGCAAGCGCCATGTGCTTACCATGGTGGAAGCAACCACCGGCTGGCTGGAAACATACGCTGTGCCCCATGCCACTGCCCGGAACACTATCCTGGGCCTTGAGAAACAGATTTTGTGGGGACACGGCACCCCAGAGAGAATTGAGTCAGACAATGGGACTCATTTCCGGAATAACCTTATAGATATTTGGGCCAAAGAGCATGGCATTGAATGGGTATATCACATCCCCTACCATGCACCAGCCTCTGGGAAAATCGAACGGTAAAATGGGCTGTTAAAAACTACACTGAGAGCAATGGGTGGGGGAACTTTCAAGCATTGGGATACACATTTACCAAAGGCCACCTGGTTGGTCAACACCAGAGGATCTGCCAACAGGGCTGGCCCAGCCCAGTCAGAACTTTTACATATTGTAGAGGGGGACAAAGTTCCCGTGGTGCATATGAAGAATTTGCTGGGGAAGACAGTCTGGGTTATTCCTGCTTCAGGTAAAGGCAAACCCACTCGTGGGATTGCTTTTGCTCAGGGACCTGGATATACTTGGCGGGTAATGCGGGAAGATGGGGAAGTCCGATGTATACCTCAAGGGGATTTGATTTTAGGGGAAAACAGCCAGTGAACTCAATTGTATGCCATTGCCTGCTGTGTAATGCTTTTATAGCCCATCAACTAGATGTCTCCAGGTCACCAGCGACTGGCCCTGACTTCCCTCCAGCCATCATCCCAACAGAGAATGAACTTGGAACTTCATGGACCGAATGGACTCGGCAGCATTATAGGGATTGGTCCATGCACTAAGAAAATGATTTTTTCCTCTTGGTCTGTATGTATCTGGATGTATATATGTGGGAGAGCGATGGTGTACTGAAAATGTGGGATCTGAGCACGACGTGAATGGTATGGAATAAGGGGTGGATAATGTCCTGGGTTCAGCAGTAGCAGTCATGTTTTTCCTTTGTGTCAACTGGTGCAGTGCTGTGTTTTGACTTCTAGCTTGAGAACAGTGTTGGTGAAGCCGATGTTTTCGGTTGTTGCTAAGTGATGTTTACCCTGACCAAGGACTCTGTGAGGCTCATGCTCTGCCAGGGAGGAGGGGAAGCTGTGAGGAAGCAGAGATGGGGCGCCTGACCCGGGCTAGCCGGGGAGGTATTCCATACCACAGCACGTCATGCCCGGGGTGGGGGGGTAACTGGGAGTTACCCGGAAGGACAGGGGCTTCCGGGTGGAACTCGTTTTCTTGGCCAGTGGTATCGTATTCTCTTCCCTTGTTATTTTCCCTTATCATTGTTTTAGCTGATAGTAGCGGTGGTGATTTGTTGCTGGACTGTTCTTGTCTCAACCCGTAGGAGTTGTACTCTCTCGATCCTCCTCCCCGTTCCTCCGGGAGCGGGGAAGGGGAGAGCCCCGGTGCGGGGGTGGGGGAGACGGACACGGACCTCGATTGTTGTCAGCTCGGCACCACTCACTGGGAGTGAGTGAACAAGTTACCTGACTGGGTTTAAACCACGACAAATGTTTACCCTGACCAAGGACTTTGTGAGGCTCATGCTCTGCCAGGGAGGAAGGGAAGCCGGGAGGAAGCAGAGACAGGACACCTGACCCAAGCTAGCCGAAGAGGTATTCCATACCACAGCATGTCATGCCCGGGGTGGGGGGTAACTGGGAGTTACCCGGAAGGACATGGGCTTCTGGGTCAGACTCGTTTCTCGGCGGGTTGTATTGTATTCTCTTCCCTTGTTATTTTCTCTTATCGTTGTTGTCGTTGGCAGTAGCGGTGGTGATTTGCGTTGTACATTGTTTGCTGGACTGTTCTTGTCTCAACCCGTGGGAGTTACACTCTTTCGATTCTCCTCCCCATCCCTCCGGGAGCGGGGAAGGGGAGAGCCCCCAGGGGGGAGGCTCAATTGCTTCCAGCCTGGCACCACTCACTGGGAGTGAGTGAACAAGCTGTCTGGCTAGGGTTTAAATGACGACAGTTCTTTTGGCGCCCAATGTGGGGCACGAGGGGTTGAGATAACGACAGATCTGACCAGATTAATAGTCACTCATCACAATGCTGATTTATTGGCTCTCAAGGTTGTTCCTCTTGATCTCACAGTTTCAGTATAACGTACCTTACTTCCAGCCGGTATTTGCTGTATTAGTGTTTTTCAAGGGTGGGGCTTGGGCTAAGGTTTTTGTCTCATTGTACTTTATGGTAATGACTTGTAATACAAGAGTTTCATTGATCATGAAACTGTTCTGGCTTATGTTCCCAGTGTGGTCACCACCTTTATACTTTGGGAGGTATATAATAGAAGTGCTTAGCAATTACACATCTTTTTTCCCCTGCTTGGGTGGTCAACCTGTGAAGGAGACATTCTTTTACCCTCCCAGTCGACCCCCCAGACCATTTACAGCATCATTTGAGAGTTTTGAAGTTTTTGAATGGCCTTTTAATGTTGTTGAGACTTGTTTGCTGATCGTGATGGGGAGCACCATGTTGGCACACATACCGAGTGTATTTTGCCCACTACTGATTTCAAGAGTTAAGCACAGTCAGGTTAGGGTCTTATCTGGGGTCAAACGATGATATAGGAGGACCAAGAGATTTTCCCTGAGGCTGGACAGTCATGAGTGGCAGGGTGTGTGGGATAGTATGGGCAAGTATCTAGGTCAGGGGACCCCTCCAGTACTTTGGAATTTCACCACCGCACAAGTGCAAAATCCAGAAGAATTAGTAAAACATTTAAATGAGGTGTGTGGTCATTCTGGCCATACCAGAGATGAACAAATCATGGCAACGGGCTGGGGCAGGGCCTTGTTCAACACTATCCAGCACCTTCAAAAGGAAAAACCCTATGGTTTTACCTGCGGGATTAAGGAGAAGACAGGAAAAAGTGGGATGGAAGACCTACTTCACCTTTGGAGGAACGGGTGAGTGAACTGAAGAGGGGAGCAAGGGCCAAGACTGATCGTCCCATGAGAGCTACGGCTTCAGTCTCTGGTGAGCAGTTGCCCAGATGGAGTGGAAGAGCTGATTTTACTCCAGCTCCTGTGATAAAGAAGAATAATCCCTTTTACCACGACTTAAGTGTCCAACACTGTTGATGACCATTAGAGGGGCCCTGCCTCCAGCCAGGTGGAGGTAGGAGACAATCGGATTTACTGGACTGTGTGGATCAGATGGCCTGGCACATCAGTCCCACAGAAGTATAAGGCCCTAGTAGATACCGGTGCACAGCGTACCCTGATGCCATCAAGCTGTCAGGGGGTGGAGCCCATCTATATTTCTGGAGTGACAGGAGGATCCCAAGAGTTGACTGTGCTGGAGGCTGAAATCAGCCTGACTGGGAGGGAATGGCAAAAGCACCCTATTGTGACTGGTCCAGAGGCTCCATGCATCCTCGGCATAGACTACCTCAAGAGAGGGTACTTCAAAGACCCAAAAGGGTACCGGTGGGCTTTTGGTATTGCTGCTTTGGAGACTGAGGAAATTGAGCAGCTGTCCACCTTGCCTGGTCTCTCAGAGGATCCTTCTGTTGTGGGGTTGCTGAAAGTTGAAGAACAACAAGTGCCAATTGAGACCACAACAGTGCACCGGCGGCAATATCGCACCAACCGAGACTCCCTGATTCCCATCCATCAGCTGATCCATAGACTGGAGAGTCAGGGAGTGATAAGCAGGACCTGCTCGCCCTTTAATAGCCCTATATGGCCAGTGCAAAAGTCTAATGGAGAGTGGAGACTAACCGTAGACTATGGTGGCCTGAATGAAGTCACACCACCACTGAGTGCTGCCGTACTGGACATGCTAGAACTTCAGTATGAACTTGAGTCAAAGGCAGCCAAGTTGTATGACACAATTGATATTGCCAATGCATTTTTCTCATTTCCTTTGGCAGCAGAGTGCAGGCCACAGTTTGCTTTTACTTGGAGGGGTGTCCAGTTCACTTGGAATTGACTGCCCCAGGGGCAGAGACATAATAATCCTCCTATCCTCCTACTTATCAGTTAGTTTAACTGCAGCCCATCCTGGACACCTGCGGTTCCCAGATACTCCTTATCCCTGTGTCCTGTTCTTCTAGAATGTTTTTCTTAAACTAGCAGGGGGGTTGGAACTAGATGATCTTAAGGTCCTTTCCAACCCTAATTATTCTATGATTCTATGATTCTATGTCACAACTATAACGATTTATCTTGTGAGAATTCTCAGTACGTTCTCTAGCTGTACTCTTTTTTCTCTATGTATCATGCACCTCAGTAATTTTCCATTGCTACTGTTACAAAGCCATCAAACTTAACATTACTTAAAACTAATTCTAAAGGTTTCAACATTCCATTTTGTGATTTTCTGCCCCCTTGTCTCAAATTACAGCCCTACCATTTGCCATGGAATGATCCAGACTGCACTGGAACAGGGGCAAGCTCCAGAACACCTGCAATACATTGATGACATTATTGTGAGGGGCGATACAGCAGAAGAAGTCTTTGAAAAAGGGAGGAAAATAATCCATATCCTGCTGAAAGCCGTTTTGCCATAAAACGGAGTAAGGTCAAGGGACCTGCACAGGAGATTCAATTTTTGGGAATAAAATGGCAAGATGGACGTAGACAGATCCCCACAGATGTGATCAACAAGATAACAGCAATGTCACCACCAACTAATAAGAAAGAAACGCAAGCTTTCTTGGGTGCAGTGGGGTTCTGGAGAATGCACATCCCAAATTACAGTTCGATTTTAAGCCTTATCTATCATGTGACCTGGAAGAAGAATGATTTTAAATGGGGCACTGAGCAACAACAAGCCTTTGAGCAAATTAAACACGAGATAGTTCACGCAGTAGCCCTTGAACCAGTCTGGA
The DNA here is from genome assembly GCF_033815535.1 of Pezoporus flaviventris. Taxonomy (NCBI): domain Eukaryota; kingdom Metazoa; phylum Chordata; class Aves; order Psittaciformes; family Psittacidae; genus Pezoporus; species Pezoporus flaviventris. The sequence continues at coordinate 256,574 of NW_026892733.1, read as the reverse complement.
CTGGGCCAGATGTAAAAAATGTACTGTACACTGCAGCTGGGGAGAACGGTCCTACCTGGAGCCTCTGGCAGAAAGCTCCAGGGGAGACTCGAGGTCGACCCCTCGGCTTTTGGAGTCGGGGATACAAAGGATCTGAGGCCAGCTATACCCCAAATGAAAAAGAGATACCGGCAGCCTATGAAGGGGTTCAAGCTGCTTCGGAAGCGATTGGCACTGAAGCACAGCCCCTCCTGGCAGCCCGGTTGCCCGTGATGGGCTGGATGTTCAAAGGCACGGTCTCCTCTACACATCATGCAACCGATGCTACATGGAGTAAATGGGCTGCACAAATTACACAACGAACTCGAATAGGAAATCCCAGTCGTCCAGGCATTCTAGAAGTCATTATGGACTGGCCAGAGGGCAAAGATTTCGGAATGTCACCAGAGGAGGAGGTGATGCGCGCTGAAGAGGCCCCACCATATAAGAAACTGTCAGAAAGTGAAAAGCAGTACTGATGGGTCCTGCCATATTGTGGGAAAGCATAGGAGATGGAAGGCAGCTGTATGGAGTCCTTGATGACAAGTTGCAGAAATGGCTGAAGGAGAGGGTGAATCGAGTCAGTTTGCTGAGGTGAAAGCCATCCGGGTGGCCCTGGACATTGCTGAATGAGAAAAGTGGCCAGTACTTTACCTCTATAGTGATTCATGGATGGTGGCAAATGCCCTGTGGGGGTGGTTGAAGCAATGGAAGCAGAGCAACTGGCAACGCAGAGGTAAACCCATCTGGGCTGCTGCACTGTGGAAAGATATTGCTGCCAGGGTGCAGAACCTGGTGGTGAAGGTACGTCATGTAGATGCCGATGTGCCCAAGAGTCGGGCCACTGAGGAACACCAGAACAACCAACAAGTGGATAAAGCGGCTAAGATTGAAGTGGCTCAGATGGACTTAGATTGGCAACATAAAGGTGAATTATTTTTGGCCCGGTGAGCCCATGACACTGCAGGCCATCGGTGCAGAGATGCAACATATAGATGGGCTCATGATCGAGGGGTGGACTTAACAATGGACACTATTGCCCAGGTTATTCATGAGTGTGAAACATGTGCTGCAATTAAACAAGCCAAGCGGTTCAAGCCTCTTTGGTCTGGAGGACGATGGTTGAAGTATAAATATGGGGAGGCCTGGCAGATTGACTCTATCACACTGCCGACATCCCGCCAAGGCAAGCGCCATGTGCTTACCATGGTGGAAGCAACCACCGGGTGGCTGGAAACATACGCTGCGCCCCATGCCACTGCCTGGAACACTATCCTGGGCCTTGAGAAACAGATTTTGTGGCGACACGGCACCCCAGAGAGAATTGAGTCAGACAATGGGACTCATTTCCGGAATAACCTTATAGATATTTGGGCCAAAGAGCATGGCATTGAATGGGTATATCACATCCCCTACCATGCACCAGCCTCTGGGAAAATCGAATGGTACAATGGGCTGTTAAAAACTACACTGAGAGCATTTGGTGGTGGGACTTTCAAACATTGGGATACACATTTACCAAAGGCCACCTGGTTGGTCAACACAAGGGGATCTGCCAACAGGGCTGACCCAGCCCAATCAGAACTTTTACATACTGTAGAAGGGGATAAAGTTCCTGTGGTGCACATAAAGAGTTTGCTGGGGAAGACAGTCTGGGTTATTCCTGCTTAAGGTAAAGTGAAACCCACTCATGGGATTGCTTTTGCTCAGGGACCTTGATGCACTTGGTGGGTGATGCGGGAAGATGGGGAAGTCCGGTGTGTACCTCAATGGAATTTAATTTTGGGTGAGAACAGCCAATGAACTCAATTATATTCTGTTGCCTTCTATGTAACTCTCCTATAGCCCATCAGCTAAATGCCTATCTCTGCCACTCTGGGCTTTCAAAAGAAAATATATGCTGCAATGACTGTCAGCAGAGAATAAAGTCAGCAGCAGCAGGAGTCTCCCAGTGCTGTCCTCAGGTCAGCATTGACTGAACCTGACTTCAGTGTGATCATCACCCCAACAAAGAATCAACTTTGATGAGACCAGATGAGATCAGTGGCATCATCAGCAGGCAACAATCCAACACTAAACACTGTCTCTCCTGCCCTGAAACACGACAGATGAATCCCAACATAATGTACTGAATGAACTCAGCGAACATTATAGGGATGGTCCATGGAATAAGGAATGATATCTGTCTCTTTGTGCGCGTGTGTGTGCATATGTGCGTGAGACATATATGTGAGACATATATGTGTGTGTGCATATGTGCGTGAGACAAAAAGCGATGGCGTATTGAAAACAATGTGGGACCTGAGCAAGACATAAATGGGATGGAATAAGGGGTGGATACTGTCCTGGGTTCAGTTGTAACAGTTATTTTTCTCCTTCTTCATAGCTGGTGCAGTGCTGTGTTTTGGCATTAATCCAAGAACAATGCTGATAGCAACAACTAAAACATCGGTGTGTTAAAGTAATGCATACCCTGATCAAGGACTTTTCACAGGAGTGAGTGAGCAGCTGTATGGTTCCAAGTTACTGGCTGGGCTTAAACCAAGACAGGGTCTCAGAAGAGCAGAGTAGACGGGGAGAATCCCCTCTCTCAAGCTGCTGACCATGCTCCTTTTGCTTCAGCAACACAGAGAATTTATTTATCTCCTGCATTAATTCTCACTGCTTTCAGTGAATAAGATCAGTTTTTCTGTAACAATTAAAACCGATATCCAGCAGTTTCATTTACTACAGAACCCAGTTTAACCTCAAACCACAGCTATTCTGTGAACTCAGTAAGGTCAGAACCTTAAGGAAGAAGAATATTCTTAATTGAGACTGTCACAGCAGTGAAGCAGCAAAATGATATATAAAAATGCTACAACTTCAGTTCTCAAGTCTTCTAGCTTTACAGAATCAAGTTTTAAAAGCTAAGTAATCCTTCTGAACAGCTTTTCAAATGTCAGCTATGTATAGTGAACAGGTACACTAGCTATCCATCTACAGCATTTATACTTGCTTAGAAGACATTACAGATTGTCCTCATAAGTTGGAATGACTTTCCAAAGTCAATATATCAGTATTAAACAGAATAATAAAATAGGAAACAAAAATAGTACTGGGTTGGGGCAATCCCAGGCACAGCTACAGGTTGGGCAGAAAAGAGATTCAGAGCAGCCCTGTGGAAAAGGACTTGGGGGTGTTGGCTGATGAGAAAATGAATATGAGCCGGCAGTGTGCGTTCGCAGCCCAGAAAGGCAACCATATCCTGGGCTGCATTAAAAGGAGCATGACCAGCAGGTCGAAGGAGGTGATCCTGCCCCTCTACTCTGCTCTCATGAGACCTTGCTTGGAGTACTGTGTACAGTTCTGGTGTCAGCCTGGAGAAGAGAAGGCTGTGTGGAGACCTCATGGCAGTCTTCCAGTATCTTAAGGACGTCTTCAAGGATGCTGGGAAGGGACTCTTCATTAGGGACTGTATTGATAGGACAAGGGATAACAGGTTCAAACTTAAACAGGGGAAGTTTAGGTTAGATATGAAGAAGTTCTTTACTGCGAGGGTTGTGAGGCACTGAACAGGCTGCCTAAAGTTGTGAATGCTCAATCCCTGTCAGCATTCAAGGCCAGGTTGGATGGAGTCTTAGGTTTAGTGTGGGGTGTCCCTGCCCATGGCATGGGGGTTGGAATAAGATGATCTTAAGGTCCTTTCCAACCTTCACTATTCTATTCTACGATTTATATTTTGGACTTTAGTGAAGCATGCTCATAAGCAGGAAAGGCCTAGGTCAGTGCATCAAGAACCTTGAAAAGGAAGCAGAAAGATCAGTAAAATGCAGATTAACACTTACCTATCCAAAAAAATCTCCCTGGTTAACAATGTATTATGAAGCTCCATATCACTAATTCCATATTTTAAAATGGAACTACTTAGATATAAGAATTTACCTTCATGCTGTGGTTGAATGCCATCTTTATATTTTATTTTACTAAAATTAGTTCTTGGAGACATAAGCCCACTCTCATTGTTTCCTGCTCAGTAATCCCACACTCCCTCAGCACAGGAAGGAATATCTAGCCTCAGACTCTGCTACTTCTGTTACCCACCTGACATTCGTACAGCTTCTTTCTTCCCTTTCTAGCTCCAGCTCCAGACTGACAGGCTGCGAGGTGACATTTGAGCGTGCTATTCCTAGCAAAGCGTTCATGGCAGTTTGGACATTCAAATGGTTTTTCACCTGTTAAGACAGACACAGGGATTTGTAAGCGTATAAAACCAGACAGTTTTCGGTCAGCTCTCCCTTCCCTTCTTCCCCTCTCCCATTTGTGTAGATTGATAAATATGCTGTGAAGACATGGCCAACTGAATTAGTCTACAGAAGAAAAGACATTCTATTTAAAAAAAAAAAAGGAAAAAAAAAGGGCAAAAACCTAAGGTGGACTCATAACTCTCATTTATAAAACAAATAAAACCCAAACCAAGAATGCAGCATAATTCCCAGTGCCATTTAAGGTACATTTAGGTTTTTATGGAAGTTAGATTACTATTCTGATGAAATATCTTAAAGAAACAACAGCTATTTATCTCTTTTCACCTGATAATATTAACAGTTAAAGACTTGACATTAGTATATACTGACACATTAAAGAAGGAAGTATTTAAATAATAAAAGGTTTTATTTTCAAGAACAGCTTATGCTTGAGAGCTGAAACTGAGCTCTTGAAAAAGAAGTTGGCACAAAATGACCATGAAGTAACAATGCATCGGTATTAAAACAAACAACCCCTCCCAAAACTTTCATCCAAAGTAGTATAGCGTTATCATCATCATCAAGTAGTAACAAAGAACAACTTGTGTCCCTGTTTACTAATGTCATCATACACAAATGCAATGAAATTCAAGGAAATTAAAGAGCAAAAAATTAGAAACAGTGTGTTTCTTCTGAAAGTCTAATTATTTTTCTGATGGAGGTACCAATACCAACATAACTACTGAAAGAAAACTACTTAATGAACTCCAAAAGAGGCCAAGACATTTCAGTGAGTAACATCAGAATCTATTATAGCTAGATTAAGTTTAAAAGCCTTTTCAGGAATGCAGTAGTTATTGACTGCAGAGATAGAAAGCCAATAAACCTGTATTTTCAGAAATAAGGATATTCAGGAGTGCCTAACTAGCTTTTAAAAGAAATCCACAAGTAGCATATAATTCTCTCTTATACACCTAAAGGCCACAGAAAAACATTAAGTGGTGGGAACATTCTCCTTAATGCTTACAAAATGCTATGTTTTTGGGGAGTGTTGTACAGGTAATGCAGAGGATGCTGAACTGCCATCAGTCTTGTAGATCAAAAATAACAGACTTTTCACAAGCAACTAAACACATTGGTGAGCCAAGAGGATACTACAGAACAAAACTCACACTACAGACCTTCGCCTGCCGTACAATTTGGTCACATTAAAAGAGTTACTTAGAGCAAAGCACCCCCCAGTTAAGGACAGATTTATTCTATTTTTGCTCAAATTCTTCAATCACCTTCAATGTGTTCTGCCAAAAGTATTTGAAAATGACAATTGAAAGACAACAGTGGTGATATCCAGAGGCCAAAAGACATTGTGTGACTACTTGCACAGTACAAATCAACACTGTGACCTCTGCTGCACCAGTCACAGTAGTGATGGAAAAGAGAGAGCATGTCAACCTGTCTCTAGCTTGAGAAACAGTGGCAAGCTGGGGGGATAGACTCCACTAAAGATGACACCTTACTTCTCTATCCCCAGGTGTCATCCAACTACAAATTTAGTCTGATCTAAGTGAGATTTGAGGAAGAGAAAGGTTTCTGGCCTGATCTAACAATTATCTTTTCTCCATTTATGAAAATAGGTGAGATTTCAGTTGCCAATCATAAGTAACTCACAGGACAGAAATTCTGACCAAAAATAGTCCAATATTGTGCTGTTCCTTTATAATCCTACAGCCAAAGGAAGGCAACTGCCCAAAATAAATATTTCTTAACCCAATGTCCTGGATTCAGCAGTAGAAGTCATTTTTCTCCTTCTTAGTAGCTGGTACAGTGCTGTGGTTTTGACTTTCAGCCTGGGAACAGCGCTGATAACACTGATGTTTTTAGTTGTTGCTAAGTAATGTTTAGTCTGACCAAGGACTTCCTGAGTCTCATGCTCTGCCAGGGAGGAGGGGAAGCAGGCAGGAAGTAGAAACAGGACACCTGACCCAAACTAGCCAGAGGTATTCCATACCACAGCACATCATGCCCAGGAGAGAGAACTGGGGGCAGTTACACAGAAGGGCTACATCACCGCTCAGTTGGGCTGAGTATTGGTCAGCAGGTGGTGAGTGGTTGTACTCTCTTCCCTTGTTATTTCCCTTATCATTATTATTGGTGGTAGCAGCAGTGCTTTCGTGTTATACCTTAGTTACTGGACTGTTCTTATGTCAACCCATGGGAGTTGTATTCTTTCAATTCTCCTCCCCATCCCTCCAGGAGCGAGGGGGGGGGGGGGGGAGAAGTGAGAGAGAGACTGCGTGGTCTGATTTATGGCTGGGCTTAAACGACGACAGTTATTTTTGGCACCCAACGTGGGGCACGAAGGGTTGAGATAATGACAGAACTGACCAGAGTGTGTCAAATCGTATTTGTGATAAGCATTTACTGTTTTGGATTAATAGTCACTCATCACAATGCTGATTTATTGGTTCTCAAAGTTGTCACACTTGATCTCAGAGTTTCAGCATGTCGTTCCTTACTTACAGCCGTTATTTGCTGTGTTAGTGTTTATTGGCTGGGGCCTTGGGCTAAGGTTCTTGTTTCACTGTACTTTATGGTAATGACTTGTAATACAATAGACTCATTGATCGTGAAACTGATCTGACTTGCGCTCCCAGTGCAGTCACCACCTCTATACTTTGGGAGGTATATAATGGAAGTGTATAGCAATTACACATCCTTTTTCCACTCTTCGGGTGGTCAGCCTACGAGGGAGACATTCCCACACACCCCTGCAACAAGTGCAGCAGCTACTCAAACTCCAACCGCAGCAGACAACACAGCTACTCCAACTCCAAGCACAGCAGCTACACCAGTCCCAGTAACAAGTACAGCAGCATCATTTGAGAGCTCTGAAGGTTTTGAACGGCCTTTGGGTACCCTTGAGAACTGCCTGCTGATTGTGATGGGGATCAGCATGTTGGCACACATACAGAGTGCATTTTACCCATGACCATTTTGTCTGATCTCGAAAGTTAAGCAGTCATGTTTGGGTCTTGTCTAGGGTTAGATGATGATATAGGAGGATGAAGAGATTTTCCCCAAGGCTGGACAGTCATGAGTGGCAGGGTGTGTGGGACAGTATGGGCGAGTATCTAGTCCACTGAGCCCCTCCAGTGCTTTGGAAGCATCGGAGATGGAAGGCAGCTGTATGGAGCCCCCAACAACAAGTTGCAGAAACTGCTGAAGGGGAGGCTGAATTATTTTGAGCCTGGTGGGCCCATGACACCTCAGGTCATCAGGGCAGAGATGCAACATACAGATGGACTCACAGTCGAGGGTGGACTTAGCAATGGACACTATTGCCCAGGTTATTCACGAGTATGAACAAGTCCACTACCTGTAAAACACATTTTAGATTTTTAAAGAATGGCTGTCCTGGGTTCAGCAGTATCAGTAATTTTTTCCTCCTTAGTAGCTGGTGCAGTGCTGTGTTTTTGACTTTCAGCCTGGGAACAGCACTAATAACACCGATGTTTTTAGTTGCTGCTCAGTAATGTTTACTCTGACCAAGGACTTCCTGAGTCTCATGCTCTGCCAGTGAGGAGGGGAAGCAGGCAGGAAGTAGAGACAGGACACCTGACCCAAACTAGCCAAAAAGGTATGCGTGCTGTGTGGTTCTGTGTTGCCAGCTGGGCTCTAAACTATGACAACAGCAAAGACCTTAATTAATTTTCTTAATAAGTTTGTACAATCTGCATACGAATTACTTCAGTTACAGTGTTTTTAGACAAGGGCTTTGAAAAATATTCTGCAATCAAAATTCCCAGTAAAATCGGAATCAAAGCTGTTCAGTGTCTCTTTCTGCTAGGGAATATAAGCTTTGCAAAATACCATGACAATCACAATGAGCAGTAGCTTCAATCAAAGACTGATTCACCTCCTCACACTAAGGTGAATCGTCTTGTGTTTTACTGCCTGGCCATTGCTCCTTGTCCTGTCACTGGGCACCACTGAAAAAAGTCTGGTACCATCCTCCTGCCACCCACTTCTCTCAATCTCCTCTTCTCAAGACTAAACAGTCCCAGCTCCAAAATTTCTACTCATAAGAAAGATGCTCCAGATCCTGATCAGCCTTGGGCGCCCTGCAGGACCCTGTCCAGTAGCTCCTTGTCTTGTACTGAGGAGCCCAGAATTGGAAACAGTGCTCCAGATGTGACCTCACAAGGGTCATGTAAGAGGGGGAGGATCACCTCCCTCAACCTACTGGCCCCACTCCTCCCAATGCACCCCAGGATACTATTGGCCCTCCTAGCCACAAGGGCACACTGCTGGCTCAAAGTCAACATAGAATGCACCGATACTCCCAGGTCCTTCTCAGCTGAACTGCCCTCTAGCAGGGCAGCCTCCAACCTGTACTGGTACTTAGTGCTCTTCCTCCCCAGCTGCAGTACCCTACACTTAGAATCATAGAATAGAATCATAGAATCGTTAGGGTTGGAAAGGACCTTAAGATCATCTAGTTCCACCCCCCCTGCCGTGGGCAGGGACAGCTTACGCTAAATCATATCACCCAAGGCCTCGTCCAACCTGGCCTTGAACACTGCCAGGGATGGAGCATTCACAACCTCCCTGGGCAACCCATTCCAGTGCCTCACCACCCTAACAGGAAAGAATTTCCTTCTTATATCCAACCTAAACTTCCCCTGTTTAAGTTTTAACCCGTTACCCCTTGTCCTATCACTACAGTCTCTAATGAAGAGTCCCTCACCAGCACCCCTATAGGCCCCCTTCAGATACTGGAAGGCTGCTATGAGGTCTCCACACAGCCTTCTCTTCCCCAGGCTGAACAACTCCAACTTCCTCAGCCTGTCTTCATACGGGAGGTGCTCCAGTCCCCTGATCATCCTCGTGGCCCTTCTCTGGACTTGTTCCAACAGTTCCATGTCCTTTTTATGTTGAGGACACCAGAACTGCACACAATACTCCAGGTGAGGTCTCACAAGAGCAGAGTAGAGGGGCAGGATCACCTCCTTCGACCTGCTGGCCATGCCCCTTTTGATGCAGCCCAGGATATGGTTGGCTTTCCGGGCTGCGAGCGCACACTGCCTGCTCATGTTCATTTTCTCATCGACCAGCACCCCCAAGACCTTCTGCGCAGGGCTGCTCTGAATCTCTTCTCTGCCCAACCTGTAGCTATCACAGTATCACAGTATGCTAGAGATTGGAAGGGACCTCGAAAGATCATCTAGTCCAATCCCCCGCTGGAGCAGGAACACCTAGATAAGGTTACACAGGAATGTGTCCAGGCGGGTTTTGAATGTCTCCAGGGAAGGAGACTCCACAACCTCCCTGGGCAGCCTGTTCCAGTGTTCCGTCACCCTCACTGAGAAGAAGTTTCCTCTCAAGTTTAAGTGGAACCTCTTGTGTTCCAGTTTGTACCCATTACCCCTTGTCTTATCATTGTTTGCCACTGAGTAGAGCCTGGCTCCATCCTCGTGACACTCCCCCTTTTATATATATTTATATACACTAATAAGGTGTCCTGGGTTCAGCAGTAGCAGTCATGTTTCTCCTTCTTGGTAGCTGGTGCAGTGCAGTGTTTTGACTTTCAGCTCGGGAACAGAGCTGATAGAGATGTTTTGGTTTGGCCAAGGACTTTGTGAGCCTCATGCTCTGCCAGGGAGGAGGGGAAGCTGGGAGGAAGCAGAGACAGGACACCTGACCCAAACTGACCAAAGAGCTATTCCATACCACAGCACGTCATACCCAGGATGTAACTGGGAGTTAGCCAGAAGCGCGGGGAGACTGCAGGGTTGGAGGAGGTATCGGTCGGAGCTTGGTCGGGCTTGGGGGGCGAGTTATCGGTCAGTGGGTGGTGAGGTGTTGTATTCTCTTCCCTTGTTATTTCCTTTATCATTATTATAATTGGTGGCAGCAGTAGTGGTTTGTGTTATACCTTAGTTACTAAACTGTTCTTATCTCAACCCGTGGGAGTTGCATTCTTTTGATTCTCCTCTCCGTCCCTCCGAGAGCAGGGGGAGGGCAAGAAAGGGGGGGAAGTGAGCGAACGAATTACCTGACTGGGTTTAAACCACGACATAAGGTCACCCCTCAGTCTCCTCTTCTCCAAACTATAGAGACCCAGCTCCCTCAGTCTTTCCTCATAAGGGAGATGCTCCACTCCCTTAATCATTTTTGTTGCCCTGCGCTGGACTCTCTCCAGCAGCTCCCTGTCCTTCTTGAACTGAGGGGCCCAGAACTGGACACAATATTCCAGATGGGGTCTCACCAGGGCAGAGTAGAGGGGAAGGAGGACCTCTCTCGACCTACTAACCACACCCCTTCTAATACACCCCAGGATGCCATTGGCCTTCTTGGCCACAAGGGCACAGTGTTGGCTCATGGTCATCCTGTCGTCCACTAGGACCCCCAGGTCCCTCTCCCCTACACTGCTCTCTAACTGGTCGTTCCCCAACCTGTACTGGAACCTGGGGTTGTTCCTGCCCAGATGCAGGACTCTACACTTTCCCTTGTTATATTTCATCAAGTTATTCCCTGCCCAACTCTCCAGCCTGTCCAGGTCTCGCTGGATGGCAGCACAGCCTTCTGGCGTGTCAGCCACTCCTCCCAGCTTAGTGTCATCAGCAAACTTGCTGATAGTACACTCACTTCCCTCATCTAAATCGTTGATGAATATATTAAATAATACCAGTCCCAGTACTGACCCTTGAGGCACTCCACTAGTTACAGGCCTCCAACTAGACTCAGCCCCATAGACTACAACTCTCTGGCTTCTCTCCTTCAGCCAGTTCACAGTCCACCTCACTACCTGATCATCCAGTCCACACTTCCTCAATTTAGCCGTGAGGATGCTGTGGGAGACTGTGTCAAATGCTTTGCTGAAGTCAAGGTAGACCACATCCACCGCTCTGCCATCATCCATCCACCGTGTTATTTCCTCATAAAAGGCTAAGAGATTGGTCAAGCATGATTTCCCCTTGGTGAAGCCATGTTGACTGCCCCTCAGAACCCTCTTATCCTTGATATGCCTTAAGATGGCACCAAGGATAAGGTGTTCCATCATTTTCCCAGGGATGGAGGTGAGGATGACCGGTCTATAGTTACCCGGGTCCTCCTTCTTGCCCTTTTTGAAGACTGGAGTGGCATTTGCTTTCCTCCAGGCCTCAGGCACCTCTCCCGTTTCCCAAGACTTGGTAAAGATGATGGAGAGTGGTCTAGCAATGACTTCCGCCAGTTCCCTCAGCACCCGCGGGTGCATCCCATCTGGACCCATGGATTTATGGATGTCCAGATTGCTCAACCGGTCTCTAACCCATTCCTCATCAACTAAGGCAGGTTTAATTCTAAGGAGGCCTTAGTCCTCCTAGCTGCCTTCCTACATCCTCTAGCAGCAGCCTTATATTCCTCCCAAGTGGCCAGCCCCTCCTTCCATGACCTGTAAACTCTCCTCTTCCACTTGAGCATACCCAGCAATTCCCTATTTAGCCACGCAGGTCTCCTGGCCCTCTTCCTTGACTTCCGACGTGTCGGGATGCTCCGATCTTGAGCTCGGAAAAAGCAATCCTTGAATGTCAACCAACTATCTTGGGCCCCTTTACCTTCAAGCAGCCTTGCCCATGGGATTTCCCCTAGCAATTGCTTGAAAAGGCCAAAGTTTGCCCTGCTAAAGTCCAGGGTTGCAATTCTACTTGCTATTCTACTAGTCCTACCACACAAGATCCTGAACTCCACCATCTCGTGGTCGCTGCAACCAAGGCAGCCCTCAACCCTTACTGCTTCAACCAGATCCTCCTTGTTAGTGAGGATGAGATCCAGCAGCGCTCCTCTCCTGGTTGGCTTATCCACCATTTGCAGGAGGAAGTTATCATCCATACACTGGAAGAACCTCCTGGACTGTGGCTGGGTTGCTGAGTGGTCCTTCCAGCAAATATCAGGGAAGTTAAAATCCCCCACTATGACCACGGCCTGTGACTGTGAGGTCGCTCTCAGCTGCCTGTAGAAGGCCTCGTCAACTTCCTCACCCTGATCTGGTGGTCTGTAACAGACACCTACAATAGCATCCCCCCTGCCAGCCTGCCCCTTAATTCTCACCCACAGACTCTCAACTCGCTCGTCATCTGTCCCTGGACAGAACTCGGTGCATTGTAGTTGCTCTTGCACATAAAGAGCAACCCCACCACCCTTCCTGGCTGGCCTGTCTTTTCTGAAAAGGACATAGCCCTCCATGACTATATTCCAGTCATGTGAGCTGTCCCACCACGTCTCTGTAATTGCCACCAGATCATAGTCTCCTGACTTAACACAGGTTTCCAACTCCTCCTGCTTATTTCCCATGCTGCGTGCATTGGTGTACAGACATTCCAGGGAGCGAGCTGAGCACACTGATTTCACCCTAGGATTATAGGAGGCCTCCCAGTCTTCATCAATTCTGGAGCGCTGCCCCACTGGGGCAAGACCAGCTACAACCCCATCCCCCTTCGAATCTAGTTTAAAGCTCTCCAAATGAGCCCTGCTAATTCATGCCCCAGCATCCTTTTGCCTCTGTGAGATAAACCTTTCTCACTTGTCATTGTCCAGACTGGTGCCCTATAAAACCAGCTGTTATCAAAGAATCCAAAGCCCTGCCTGTAGTACCAGTCTCGAAGCCAATTGTTTATGAGCTGAATCTTCCCATTCCTTCCCACATCATCAGTGGAAGATGGAAGGAGTGAGGAGAAGATCACTTGAGCCCCAGACTCTTTCACCATCCACCCCAAGGCCCTGTAGTCTTTCTTCAGCCCCCTCAGACTGCGGGAAGCAGCTTCCCCCTCACCTGTCTGGAAGACCAGCAGCGGGTAGTAGTCTGTCGGGTGCACCAGGTTGGGGAGCGCCCTAGTGATATCCCTGATCCAGGCTCCAGGAAGACTGCACACTTCCCTATGATGAGGGTCAACTCTGCATATCGGGCCCTCTGTTCCTCTCAGAAGGGAATCCCCTACTACAATGACCCTTCTTTCTTTCTTATCAGAGGCAGTCTTGAGGTGCAAAGTCGACCGCCTTTTCCTATGTGGCCTTCTGGGCTGGCCTTGCCCCACATGCTCTCCTTCAAGATCCAGGGCCTCGAACCTATTACGGAGGGACACCTGGGGAAGCAGGGCAGGAAGGGGGGAGGGTTTCCCACGACGTCGAACTGGAACTCGCTTCCAACCCTCGTCGTCTTTTTGGTCCCCTACCTCTGCGCAAAAGCTACAGGGGAGGGGCTGTCTCGGGCTATGCCTGGGATTGCTCCGACCCAGGGATAGGACCTTGCACTAGGCATGGTTAAACCTCATGAGGTTGGCATCAGCCCACCTCACAAGTGTGTCAAGGTCCATCTGGATGGCATTCCTTCCCTCCAGCGTATCAACCAAACCACACACCTTGGTGTCATCAGCAAACTTGCTGAGGGTGCACTCAATCCCACTGTCCATGCCAGCAACAAAGATTTTAAACAAGACCGGTCCCAACACCGATCCCTGAGGGACACCACTCGTTACCGGTCTCCAGCCGGACATTGAGCCATTGACGACAACTCTTTGCTTGCAGCCATCCAGCCAGTTCTTTATCCACCGAGTGGTCCATCCATCAAATTGATGTCGCTCCAATTTAGAGACAAGGATGTCGTGTGGGACAGTGTCGAATGCTTTGCACAAGTCCAGGTAGATGACATCAACTGCTCTATCCCTGTCCATCAGTTCTGTAGCCCTATCATAGAAGGCCACCAAATTGGTCAGGCAGGATATCCCCTTAGTGAAGCCATGCTGGCTGTCACCAAACACCTTGTTGAACCTCATTAGGTTCCTCTCCACCCAATTTTCCAGCCTATCAAGGTCCTACTGAATGGCAGCACAGCCTTCATGTGTATCAGTCACTCCCCACAGCTTCATATCATCAGCAAACTTGCCAAGGGTACACTCTAGCCCTTCATCCAGGTCATGGACAGACAAGTTGAATAAGATAGTCAATTGCTGAGTTGAGTAACTCCAGAGAGCATGCCTTCAACACCTGAGCAGGGGGAAGCATAGCGTCCAGGAGCCTCAAATCAAAGTGGCAAGAGCCACTGAGGGAGCCTCAAGTCCTTGACAGGACTTGCCCAGAAGCCAGCAGCTCAGCTGATGCAAGCAGCTGACTCACAGGGGGTGGCATCAGGAGGGATGGCACCAGCCCTGACTGAGTAAAAACCCACCCCAGGGAGCACAAGTGACCAGAAGCAGGGCGAACAGGGAGTGGCATGGCAGGGCACAGCACAGCACTTTGCGGAGGCAGGGCAAGCAGGCAGGTGAGCATTTACGTCATGACCAGGGCCTAGTCTGGGAGCTCTACTCTGGTTGTGGCCAACACAGGCACCCAGAGCCGAGGAGAGGTTGCAGCGCAGACCTCAGAGTATAGAAAGTGCCCTGACTGGTCTCTTTAGACAAGGATACAAAATAGACAGGGCTGTGGTCAGTGCACCATGGTGGAGGTCCTCCTGCAGCAGGTGGCTGAGCTGCAGGAGACTGTTGGTAAGCTGAGAGGAAACTGGACTACTTGCCCCAGGCACAAGCTGTGCAGGGGGCTTAAGCATCCATCATAGCACATACAGGAAAGAAGGAGGGCATTAACCCAGGAAGCTGGGAACTAGTAACAATAAAAAAAAAAAAAAGGAAGAGGGCAATATACAATATACATAGCTCTAGAGGGCAGGGGGGCCCAAGACTCTTGGTTGATATTCAAGGATCACCTGCTACAAGCTCAGGAGTGTTGCATCCCAACTAGAAGAAAATGCAGCAGGAGGGCCAGGAGACCTCCTTGGATGGATAAGGAGCTGCTGAGAAAACTTAGAGGGGAAAGAAGAGACTTATAAAAGGCAGAAGCAAGGACAAGCAACCTGGGAAGAATACAGGGATGTTGCTAGGGATCAGGTTAGGAAAGCTAAGGCCCAGTTAGAATTAAACTTGGCCAGGGATGTTAAGGATAACAGGAAAGGATTCTTTAAGTATGTACCAAATAAAAGAGAGACAAGGGACAATGCAGGCCCCCTCAGGAAGCCATCAGGAGAACTGGTGACGTGGATTTGGAGGAGGCTGAGGTTCTTAATGACTTCTTTGCCTCAGTCTTCACTGGCAAATGCTCTGACCACAACACCCAAGTCTTGGAAGGCAGATGCAGGGACTGTAAAAATGAAGACCTTAGGCCCACTGTAGGAGAGGATCTGCTTCGAGACCATCTTAAAAATCAGAACATGCACAAGTCCATGGGACGTGATGAAACCCATCCGTGGGTCCTGAAGGAGCTGGCAAATGAAGTTGCTAAGCCACTGTCCATCATATTTGAAAAATCATGGCAGTCAGGTGAAGCTCCCCGATGACAGGAGAAAGGTAAATATAACCCCCATTTTCAAGAAGGGGAAAATGGATGATGCAGGGAATTACAGACCAGTCAGTCTCACCTCTGTGCCTGGCAAAATCTTGGAGCAGACTCTCCTATAAAGCATGCTAAGGCATATGAAAAACAAGGTGCTTGGTGACAGCCAGCACAGCTTCACTAAGGGGAAATCCTGCCCGACCAATCTGTTGGCCTTCTATGATAGGGCTAGGGAACTGATGGACAGGGGTAGAACAGCTGACATCAGCTACCTGGACTTGTGCAAAGCATTCAACACTGTCCTGCATAACATCCTTGACTCTAAACTGGAGAGACAACAATTTGATAGACCACTCGATGGATAAAGAACTGGATGGATGGCTGCACACAAAGAGTTGTGGTCAACAGCTCAATGTCCAGTTGGAAAACAGTAACAAGTGTTGTCCCTCGGGGACTGGTGTTCGGACTGGTCTTGTTCAACATCTTTGCCAGTGACATGGACAGTGGGACTGAGTGCACCCTTGGCAAGTTTGCCGACGACACCAAGATGTGTGATTCAGTTGATAGGCTGGAAGGAAGGAATGCCATTCAGAGGGACCTTGACACGCTTGCAAGGTGGGCCAATGCCAACCTCATGAAGTTCAACCAAGCCAAATGCAAGGGGTCAGGGCAATCCCAGGCACACCTACAGGTTGGGAGAGAAGAGATTCAGAGCAGCCCTGCAGAGAAGGACTTGGGGGTGCTGGTTGATGAAAAACTGAACATGAGCTGGCTTCAGTGTGCACTCGCAGCCCAGAAAGCCAACCATATCCTGGGCTGCACCAAAAGGAGTGTGACCAGCAAGTCAAAGGAGGTGATCCTGCCCCTCTAACTCTGCTCTCATTAAACCCCACTTGGAGTATTATGAGCAGTTCTGGTGTCCTCAACATAAAAAGGACATGGAACTGCTGGAGCAAGTCCACAGGAAGGCCACGAGGATAACAAGGGGGCTGGAGCACCTCCCGTATGAAGACAGGCTGAGAAAGTTGGGGCTGTTCATCCTGGAGAAGGCTGCTCAGAGACATCATAGCAGCCTTCCAGTATCTGAAGGGGGCATATAGGGATGCTGGGAAGGGACTCTTCATTAGAGACTGCAGTGGCAGGACAAGGGGTAATGGGTTCAAACTTAAACAGGGGAAGTTTAGGTTAGATATAAGGAAGATGTTATTGGCTGTGAGGGTGGCGAGGCACTGGAATGGATTGCCCAAGGAAGTTGTGAAAGCTCCATCCCTGGCAGCATTCAAGGCTGGGTTGGACAGAGGCTTGGGCAACATGGCCTAGTGCGTGGTGTCCCTGCCCATGGCAATGGGGGTTGGAACTAGATGATCTTAAGTTCCTTTCCAACCCTAACGATTCTATGATTCTAAAACCAGACCCAGTATTAATCCCTGAGGAACACCACTGACTACAGGCCTCAACTGCACTCTACTATGCTAATCACAACACTCTGAACTCTGCCATTCAGCCAGTTTTTGATCCACCTCACTGCCTATTCATCTAACTCACATTTCCTAAGCTTACCTACAAGGATTTTACTGGAGACTGTGTCAATAGCCCTGCTGAAGTCAAGGTAGATAACATCCACTGCTTTCCCCTCATTGACCCATTTTGCTATGTCGTCATCAAAGGCTACAAGAACGGTCAAGCAAGATTTACCCTTGTTGAATCCATGCTGACTATTCCTGATGACCTTTTTTTCTATGTGTTTGGTGATGACCTCCAGGATGCCGTTCCATCACCCTTCCAGGGATGGAGGTGAGGCTGACTGGCTGGTAGTTTCCCAGGTCCTCCTTCTTGCCCTTTTTGTAGATGAGAGTAACATTGGCCTTCCTAGGCCAATCACACACTGACCAATATCAACACTCCACAGATGCAAAGACATTCCATTTAAAAGGATTTGGCAGCAAAAAAAAAGCTGAGAATATGTAGGACTGCTACTCTCCATTAAATTCTGGTGATTCATGACTGACATATTAAACAAAAACTTCTGAAATATCGGGACAACATATATTTTATATATATAAATATGCATATAATGTTCAGTACCTATTCAAACAGTAAAAACTTTTCAGTAAGATGAAGTAGCACTTCAACCTCCCATATAAAAGTAGCACAAGTCATTTTGTACTCAAAATATGCTATCCATGTTTCAGAGGCATATTTTACAGTAGTAGACTTTTTTGTCAGTCGCTAGAAAAGATTTGCTGTGTTAACTCACAAAAAAGATTAAATCATAGGTGAGATATCAAATGCAATAATGAAACTCTCAGACAAGATGGTACAAGAGAGTTGTTAGGGGCTATTTTACACCTAATTCATTAATAGGCATTTGTTCAGAAGTTCTGTTAGTTAAAAGGTTTCTTTAAACTGTGTATTCCAGTAAAGATCACAGTTCAAATCATATTTCAACAGAACTGTGAAAATGAGTGGCTCCTCGGTTTGGTAATTTTGGAGAAGAAAATATGCTTTAAGAAATGATTCTGAAAAAAACTTTAAGATCTAACAGACTTGAGAAAGAAGCTTCATTAGTGCTTTCTGTTTTCAGGTGCCTATTTTTAACCACCTCATTCACCCAAAGCTTCTATCCACGGTGTCATGGTTTAGACCCAGCTGGTAACTCAGCACCACACAGCTGTTCACTCACACCACCTCTTCCCCTCCCTTGGCAGGATGGGGAGGAGAATCAAAACAATGTAAATCCCACAGGTTGAGATGAGGACAGTCCAGTAACTAAAGTACAATATTATATTATTATTAAGAATAAGGGAAATAACAAGGGGAGAGAATATAAAGCTTAAAGTGGAAAGGGAAAAAAAAAAAAAACAACAAACCAGTAAACACAAGTGATGCACAATACAATTGCTCACCACCCCCTGACTAATACCCAGCCTGACTCAAACAGCAACTGGTCCCCTCTGTGTAACTCCCCCAGTTTTTATACTGGGCATGACATGCTGTGGTATGGAATACCTCTTTGGCTAGTTTGGGTCAGGTGTCCTGTCTCTGCTTCCTCCCAACTTCTTGTGCCCCACTTCACTGACAGAGCATGAGAGAATGAAAAGTCCTTGATCAGGGTAAGTGCTACTTAACAACAACTAAAACATCTGTCTGTTATCATCACTGTTCTCAGACTAAAGCTGGAACACAGCACTGCAACAGCTATTAGGACGGAGAGGTAAAAAAAACCACAAACAAACAAAAAAACACAACCCCAAAACCAAACACACAAACAACAGCACACACACACACTGAGGCAAGGGGGGCACAAAATTACAAAATTGAATATATAAACCTTTAGAATCAGTTTTAAGTAATATTAAGTTTGATGGCTTTGTAACAGTAGCAATGGAAAATTACTGAGGTGCATAATACACAGAAAAAAAAAAGTAGAGTACAGCTAGAGAACATACTGAGAATTCTTGTATAAGATAAACCATTGCAGTTGACATAGTTTTAGGCCCTATAACCTTAGTACAAAATCAATGTAAGAAAAACAGTGTAGAAGAACAGGACGCAAGAATAAGGAATATCTAGGAATGGCAGGTGTCCAGGATGGGCTACAGTTAAACTAACTGATAAGTAGGAGGATAGGAGGATTATTATGTCTCTGGTGCTAACAAACCAATTAAGCTGGTATAAGCATCTACTGTGTGTGCTTCAAAGGCTGCCAGAAGTGATGAAGATTGTTGGAAGAAGTAAACAACCCTCAGATACCACCACCACAATTCTGTACGCATGGGGGGAACTTTCTGGAAAATAACATAATCCATAAGTAGCCTCATGAATATGTATGTATGCCCAGGGACTACATAAGGATGGCTTGTGTAGCAATAGGGGGACACATGTTAGGAGGAGCTATCCCCCATGTCTCCCGGTGCCGCAATAAAGAATACCTGCTTGTCAACTTGAAACTCTGTTGGCAAGTTTGTTCCTGGAGTTTTCTCCGAATCAACACACACACACACAATAACCCAAACAAAAAACTGTTACAGGTGAAACCAGGACAAACAGCAAAACAAAGAAAAACAAGACACAACCCCCCTCACACACCCCAAACCAGCATTTTAGTTCTAACTAGAAGCCAATTATTTCTAGCACTCAGGACTCACATGCTCTCTTCAGTATATTTTCTATTTCCCCAAAACATGCAAAACCCCAAAATGTTAGAGCTAAGGTCACAAGGACAGAACTATAGAAATGCTCTTACCTGTGTGCTTCCGAAGGTGCTCTTTAAAATGTCCAACGTGGTCAAACTGCTTATCACAGTACTGGCATATATGTATTTTTTTGCCAGGTCTTTGCTTCTTGCTGGCACCACCTTCATCAAGGTGGTAACAGGTGAGGTGCTGTTTCAAAGCAGTCTCTCGTAGGTACCTTTTTTTGCATATGTCACACTTGTACCTCTCAGTAGAGTGTGTTTTCATGTGTTCCTTAAAATGGTAAAACAATTTAAATGAACGGTTACATTTCTCACAGCAGAATAAATTCTTCATATGTGACAGCTGAAGTTCCACAATTTCAAAACCTTCTACCTGTTTGCACAAGGTATCAGATGCACTGTCATCTTCCTCCTGGATCTGGCATTTTCCCTCTCCCTGACGATACTTGCTGGTGATATCTGCTAAAAGAGCCAAAGCAGATGCATCTGATGTACCTGTTGTCTGTATGTACTTTATGGATTGCTCTGCAGAAGCTACTTCAAGTGTTTCGATGCTGTCATCTTCCACTTCAATGATCCCTTCAGCAACCTCAACCTCAATTTCAACAGGCTCTGATTCTGCAGGTGGTAGTGTTTCTGTGATAACATTAGAAGTTTCAGCTACCTTCCTCTTCTTTGGTTTATTTTTATCTTGTATTTGATTTGATTCTAAGGGTGATGAAATTTCTTTGCTCCTGGAAAGCATTTACATAAACATAGTTAAGATCCATAAGCACTTACATAAAAATTCCTGCCTGATAGTGAGCTTATACATTAAACACTCACTAGCTGTTTCTCAAAGCAGCTGAATGATGAACTACCACATAACCTGCATGCATTTTGGAAGCTACTTTGTCCTTAATCTATATTCCTTACAGCTATAGAATAGCATGGTTAATGTTGTGGAAAATCTGACATAAGGTTATTGAAGCGACAGACAGGGGCAGAGCAGTTCACATCATCTATATGGACTTGTGCAAAGCATTCAACACTGTCCTGAACAACATCCTTGTCTCTAAACTGGAGAGACAACAATTTGATAGACAGACCACTCGATGGATAAAGAACTGGATGGATGGCTGCACACAAAGAGTTGTGGTCAACAGCTCAATGTCCAGTTGGAAAACAGTAACAAGTGTTGTCCCTCGGGGACTGGTCTTGTTCAACATCTTTGCCAGTGACATGGACAGTGGGACTGAGTACACCCTTGGCAAGTTTGCCGATGACACCAAGATGTGTGGTTCAATTGAGGCGCTGGAGGGAAGGAATGCCATCCAGAGGGACCTTGACACGCTTGCAAGGTGGGCCAATGCCAACCTCATGAAGTTCAACCAAGCCAAATGCAAGGGGTCAGGGCAATCCCAGGCACACCTACAGGTTGGGAGAGAAGAGATTCAGAGCAGCCCTGCAGAGAAGGACTTGGGGGTGCTGGTTGATGAAAAACTGAACATGAGCTGGCTTCAGTGTGCACTCGCAGCCCAGAAAGCCAACCATATCCTGGGCTGCACCAAAAGGAGCGTGACCAGCAAGTCAAAGGAGGTGATCCTGCCCCTCTAACTCTGCTCTCATTAAACCCCACTTGGAGTATTATGAGCAGTTCTGGTGTCCTCAACATAAAAAGGACATGGAACTGTTGGAGCAAGTCCACAGGAAGGCCACGAGGATAACAAGGGGGCTGGAGCACCTCCCGTATGAAGACAGGCTGAGAAAGTCGGGGCTGTTCAGCCTGGGGAAGAGAAGGCTGCATGGAGACCTCATAGCAGCCTTCCAGTATCTAAAGGGGACCTATAGGGATGCTGGGAAGGGACTCTTCATTAGAGACTGCAGTGGCAGGACAAAGGGTAACGGGTTCAAACTTAAACAGGGGAAGTTTAGGTTAGATATAGGGAAGAAGTTATTTGCTGTGAGGGTGGCGAGGCACTGGAATGGGTTGCCCAAGGAAGTTGTGAATGCTCCATCCCTGGCAGCGTTGGACAGAGCCTTGGGCAACATGGTTTAGTGGGAGGTGTCCCTGCCCATAGCAGGGGGGTTGGAAAGGACCTTAAGATCATCAAGTTCCAACCCTAACTATTCTATGATTCTGATTCTAATAGTTTTAAATAGCTCCACTTGATCAATCCCAGGCATAGCTACAGGTTGGGCAAAGAAGAGATTCAGAGCAGCCCTGCAGAGAAGGACTTGGGGGTGCTGGTCGATGAGAAAATGAACATGAGCCGGCAGTGTGCGCTTGAACTGTTGGAGCAAGTCCACAGGAAGGCCACGAGGATAACAAGGGGACTGGAGCACCTCCCGTATGAAGACAGGCTGAGGAAGTTGGAGTTGTTCAGCCTGGGGAGGAGAAGGCTGTGTGGAGACCTCATAGCAGCCTTCCAGTATCTGAAGAGGGCCTATAGGGATGCTGGAGAGGGACTCTTCATTAAGGACTGTAGTGACAGGACAAGGGGTAATGGGTTAAAACTTAAACAGGGGAAGTTTAGGTTGGGTATAAGAAGGAAGTTCTTTCCTGTTAGGGTGGTGAGGCACTGGAATAGGTTGCCCAGGGAGGTTGTGAATGCTCCATCCCTGGCAGTGTTCAAGGCCAGGTTGGACGAGGCCTTGGGTGATATGATTTAGCGTAAGGTGTCCCTGCCCACGGCATGGGGGTTGGAACTAGATGATCTTAAGGTCCTTTCCAATCCTAACGATTCTATGATCAATATACACTATCTATCAAGAAGAAAAGCCAATTAGTCTAATGGCATAAGTTTATCTAAGAAACTTGTGAAATTCTGTAGTTGGTAAGAAAATTTGCCCAAAGGAAGGAGTTATTTGGCCTGCCTACTCAGAAATGAGACTCAAGTCCTTCCTACACTATTCACCTCTTAAGCTCTGTAGTGAACCCAATTGTCTGCAATACTTGCAGCTTGCTAGAAAAAACTACAGCTGTGACTTCACACAGTGATTATTATAACATCGCATACTTCAGGAAAGCACACAGCTAAGGTTTTTGTTGGGCCTTTTTATTTGGGGGGGGGGGGGGGGTGTTTGGATTTTTTTTTTTTTTTAAAGCAGACACTGGGATGTGGATAGAGTTTAGTTTTATTTAGCTTAATTCTCTGGGCTTAAACAGAACCCACAACTCTCATCCTCTTTTTGCACCATAAACACACACCCCCCTTCCTCCAAGACAGCTGAGTGGGCCAATGCTTTCAAGTCACACTCTCACAGGTGTCAACAGCACTTAAATCAGTAGCAAAACCTCCAGCATGCATCAGTTTTGAAAAAATGAGTGGCTATCTTCCCCTCAAATCAAACTGACAAGAGTAATTCGGGCTTTTACCTTCCTTTACAGCCTGATGAATCCTTTTATGTAAGCTACACCATACCTACTTTCATGTTTTGTAGTAATAGGAAAGATAAGGATTTTCGAGAATACATGTATGTCATACGGCACAGATGTGGCTAATGACCTCATGCAGGACACAGCTTATTATTATGGGGGAGGGGGGCATCATTCCATCCCAAAACTCCCAGTCAGTTGCCAGCACCTATAATAAATGCTCTGAGCAATGTAGAGATATCCCAGCTGCTCCAGCCAATGAGCCGGCTTCATTTGGATCTTGGCTCAGATGCCTCTATACAAATGCCCATAGAATGGGGAACAAACAAGAGGAATTTGAGATGTGTGCACATCTACAAGGATATAACAGGCATCGCAGAAAGATGGTGGGATGGCTCCTATGACTGGAGTGTTGGAATGGAAGGTTACAGGCTTTTTAGAAAAGACAGCCCCGATACGTGGGGAGGGGGAGTTGCCCTTTATGTTAGGGATAGCCTGGAGAGTATGGAACTCTGTCAGGGGACAGGTGAGCAGTCCACAGAGAGTTTGTGGGTCAGGGTTAAAGGGAATATAGCTACGGGGGACATTACTGTGGGGATCTGTTACAGATCGTCCGATGAAGGAGAACCTGCGGATGAAGCACTCCATAGACAGACAGGAACAGCCTCATGCTCGCAGGCCCTTGTTCTCATGGGTGACTTCAACCACCCTGATATCTGTTGAAGGGATGGTACGGCCCGGCACAAGCAATCCAGGAAGTTCCTCGATTGTGTGGAAGATAACTTCCTTCTGCAAGTAATAGAGGAGATGACAAGGAGAGGTGCCATGCTTGACCTCGTGTTCACCAACAAGGAAGGGCTTGTCGGAAAGGTGATGCTCCATGCCAGCCTTTGCTGCAGTGATCACGAGATGGTAGAGTTCGAGATCCTCAGGACAGTGAGAAGAGTGTGCAGCAAGCTCACTGCCCTGGAATTCAAAAGAGCAGACTTTGGCCTCTTCAGGAACCTGCTTAGTAATGTTCCATGGGATACAGCCCTAGAGGGCAGGGGGGCCCAAGACTCTTGGTTGATATTCAAGGATCACCTGCTACAAGCTCAGGAGTGTTGCATCCCAACTACAAGGAAGTGCAGCAGGAGGGCCAGGAGACCTCCTTGGATGGATAAGGAGCTCTTGAGGAAAATTCAAAAGAAAAAAGAGGCTTATAAAAGGTGGAAGCAAGGACAGGCGACCTGGGAAGAATACAGGGATGTTGTCTGGGAAGCTAGGGACCAGGTTAGGAAAGCTAAGGCCCAGTTAGAATTAAACTTGGCCAGGGATGTTAAGGATAACAGGAAGGGATTCTATAGTTACATTGCAAATAAAAAAAAGCAGACTACGGAGAACATAGGCCCCCTCAGGAAGCTCTCGGGAGAACTGGCTACACAGGATTTGGAGAAGGCTGAGGTTCTTAATGACTTCTTTGCCTCAGTCTTCACTGGCAAAGACTCTGACCAAACCACCCAAGTCTTGGAAGGCAGATACAGGGACTGTGAAAATGAAGACCTCAGGCCCACTGTAGGAGAGGATCTGCTTCAAGACCATCTTAAAAATCAGAACATGCA
Source organism: Pezoporus flaviventris (assembly GCF_033815535.1). Taxonomy (NCBI): domain Eukaryota; kingdom Metazoa; phylum Chordata; class Aves; order Psittaciformes; family Psittacidae; genus Pezoporus; species Pezoporus flaviventris. Next base: position 231,812 of record NW_026892733.1, on the reverse strand, counting down.
CAAGTCCATGGGACCTGATGAAACCCATCCGTGGGTCCTGGAGGAGCTGGCAAATGAAGTTGCGAAGCCGCTGTCCATCATACTTGAAAAATCATGGCAGTCAGGTGAAGCTCCCCGATGACAGGAAAAAGGGAAATATAACCCCCATTTTCAAGAAGGGGAAAATGGATGATCCAGGGAATTACAGAGCAGTCAGTCTCACCTCTGTGCCTGGCAAAATCTTGGAGCAGATTTTATTGGAAGACATGCTAAGGCATATGAAAATCAACAAGGTGCTTGGTAACAGCCAGCATGGCTTCACTAAGGGGAAATCCTGCCTGACCAATTTGGTGGCCTTCTATGATGATGGGGCTACAAAACTGATGGACAGGGGTAGAGCAGCTGATGTCATCTACCTGGACTTGTGTAAAGCGTTTGACACTGTCCCACACGACATCCTTGTCTCGAAATTGGAGCGACATCAATTTGATGGATGGACCACTCGGTGGATAAAGAACTGGCTAGATGGCCGCACACAAAGAGTTGTGGTCAACAGCTCAATGTCCTGCTGGAGACCAGTAACAAGTGGTGTCTCTCAGGGATCAGTGTTGGGACCAGTCTTGTTTAACATCTTCATCGCTGACATGGACAGTGGGATTTAGCGCGCCCTCAGCAAGTTTGCCGATGACACCAAGGTGTGTGGTTTGGTTGATACGCTGGAGGGAAGGAATGCCATCCAGAGGGACCTTGACACACTTGTGAGGTGGGCCAATGACAACCTCATGAAGTTTAACCATAACAAGTGCAAGGTCCTACACCTGGGTTGGAGCAATCCCAGACACACCTACAGGTTGGGCAGAGAAGAGATTCAGAGCAGCCCTGTGGGGAAAGTCTTGGGGGTGTTGGTTGATGAGAAAATGAACATGAGCAGGCAGTGTGCGCTTGCAGCCCAGAAAGCCAACCGTATCCTGGGCTGCATCAAAAGGAGCATGACCAGCAGGTCGAAGGAGGTGATCCTGCCCCTCTACTCTGCTCATGTGAGACCTCACCTGGAGTATTGTGTGCAGTTCTGGTGTCCTCAACATAAAAAGGACATGGAACTGTTGGAACAAGTCCAGAGAAGGGCCACGAGGATGATCAGGGGACTGGAGCACCTCCCGTATGAAGACAGGCTGAGGAAGTTGGGGCTGTTCAGCCTGGAGAAGAGAAGGCTGCGTGGAGACCTCATAGCAGCCTTCCAGTATCTGAAGGGGGCCTATAGGGATGCTGGAGAGGGATTCTTCATTAAGGACTGTAGTGATAGGACAAGGGGTAACGGGTTAAAACTTAAACAGGGGAAGTTTAGATTGGGTATAAGGAGGAAATTCTTTTCTGTTAGGGTGGTGAGGCACTGGAATAGGTTGCCCAGGGAGGTTGTGAATGCTCCATCCCTGACAGTGTTCAAGACCAGGTTGGACAAGGCCTTGGGTGATATGGTTTAGTGTGAGGTGTCCCTGCCAATGGCAGGGGGGTTGGAACTTGATGATCTTAAGGTCCTTTCCAACCCTAACTATTCTATGATTCTATGAAATTGCTTATTAAATATTCAGATACAGAAAGACAGAGCAGCTATACTTATAGTTTCATCTAGCCTGGATTTCTGATGTCTAGGTGGTGACAGTTACTTTGCACATTACTGCAAGGAGCTCCAGAATCACATACCAAAATAATAATCTGCTCGGCAAAGAGGAGAGAGACTACCATCCTTGCGCACATTGTGTGACTCAGGTGTGAAACTCTGGATGGGGATACACACATACAACTCACTGTACCTCAAGGAATAACAGCTGGTTGTTTTCTTTCTAGTCTAGATTATGTGATGTGGAGCTCATTACACAAATGGTTAGTTCTATAATAATCTCTACTTTACCTGAAATTTCTGAAGTTTACCCCTTTCATTCAAAACTCAGACAGAGTCACTGTACTGCAATTCTTCCCCCTTCTACTGGGGTTGGAGAAAACTGAGACTGATAGTGATACACATTTGTTTTTCTAACCAAAGAAACCCCACCAAAAAAAAAAAAAAAAACTATAAAGGATGGCAATAGCTCTAAAACATTTGATTAAACAGCAACATTTGATGAAGTACTGATCCCATATAAAGCTGATAACAATTACATTTGTTCAAGAGATTAACTTTGCACCTTGAAGTTTTTTAATCACTGCCTATTCTCTTGAAAGCAGAAAGCTACATGAAATCAAAACACCAGCACATATTTGTTAATGTGGTCTAATTAACTGAGGCAAATTGTCACTGTACACCCAACTGTAATTGAGTGTGGGCAGTCAGCACTGAGACCTAGTATTAGTTAACACAAAGTCACAGGCCTACAATGTCTGCAACATCTACCAGCCATGTCACTTGTCATCAAGTTCCAGCCCAAAGAATGTGACGTTCACTTTTAAGCCTTTATAATTCTGATCCATATTTTATAGTCAAAGATTATACGGTCCCACACAGGTTTAGAAGGTCCCAGGATAAGAAACAGCACTGCAAAATACAGGCAGCCAGCTCCTGTAAAAGGATTATTAAGACTCTACATTTCAGTGTTGGGAAGAAAAAGAGACTTATGTGTTTACCTGATTTCAAGTGCTTTGATTGCTTCTAACATCTGTAGATACTCAGCTGCTTTCCAAACATCATTTGCTTCTTCCTCACCTTGGACCATTAGTTTTGCTGTATAGGTGAACTCAATTAGGTGACGAAATGCCATGTTACTTACACCTGTTTACAAGCAAAAAAAAACCAGCCTCTTTTACCAATTACTTCATCCTGCACACTTGCCTACTTACCATTTTGCTCACAACACTTAGACAACCAGTTTCATGAAGATGCCACTCTTGAAAGGCTCATGTTGGAATAAGATATCTACTATAGAAATGTGGGAATCTTGAACAACTATAGGGTCATGTCACACCGTTGCGGTTTAAGCCCAGCTGGTAACTCAGAACCATGCAGCTGCTCCCTTACTCCCCCCCTCCTTCCTCCCCCTGCTACTGGAAGGATGGGGAGGAGAATTGAAAGAATGTAACTCCCACGGATTGAAATAAGAACAGTCCAGTAGCTAAAGTATAACACAAAATCACTACTGCTACCACCATTAATAATAACGATAAGGGAAATAATAAGGGGAGAGAATACAACTGCTCACCACCCACTGACAGATACCCAGCCCGACCCAAGCAACAATCTGGGCCTTCTGGGCAACTACCCCCAGTTTATATACTGGGCATGACATGCTGTGGTATGGAACACCCCTTTGCTAGTCTGGGTCAGGTATCCTGTCTCTGCTTCCTCCTGGCTTCCCATGCTCCTCCTCACTGGCAGAGTATGAGACTAAAAGTCCTTGATCTGAGTAAGCATTACTTAGCACCAACTGAAAACATTGGTGTGTTATCTGCATTGTTCCCAGGCTGAAAGTAAAAAATGCAGCATTGCACCAGCAACTAGGAAGGAGAAGAATGACTGCTACAGCTGAACCCAGGACACACCAAAGATAAAAGGAACGGTAAGATGGACAAAAGGCTGCTTGTATGAAATAATAAAATCCATAAATTTAAACATAAAAAAAATAGAGATCTCTCTCTCAGAGATCTCTGAGCAGAAAGTTACTGGAAGCCATATTACTCCAGGAAATCGCTCCTTGCCTGCCAAGCAAGTATTGCTCCACACGTACCCTGTTCTTACACTCCTACCAAGGCATCTTTCTCTTTTTTATTTTTCCTCAGAAGTTTTTTCCAGTGGCAATAGCTATCTGTACTGGTTTTAGATGGGACAGAGTTAAATTTTTTCATAGTAGCTTGAAAAGTGCTGTGTTTTGGATTTGTTCTGAAAATAACTTTGATAAAACACTAATGTTTCAGTTACTGCTGAGCAGTGCTTACACTTCAGTCAAGGTCTTTTCTACTCCTCATACTGACCCACCAGCAAGGAAGCCGAGGGTGTTCAAGAAGTTGGGAGGGGACACAGCTAGGACAGCTGACCCCAACTGACCAAAGGGATATTCCATACCATATGACATCATAGAAGCATAGAATAATTAGGGTTGGAAAGAACCTTAAAATCATCTAGTTCCAACCCCCCTGCCATGGGCAGGGACACCACACACTAAACCATGTCACCCAAGACTCTGTCCAACTTGGCTTGAACACTGTCAGGGATGGAGTATTCACAACTTCTTTGGGCAACCTGTTTCAGTACCTCACCACTAATTCACCTCACTTTATCATGCTCAGTGATAAAACTAGAGGGGGGTGGGAGAAGACAGGCAGAGGGCATCAGTCAGTTGGTGGCAAGCAACTGTTCCTTTGAATCACTTGTCTTTCTTGGGTTTTAATTTCCTGTTATATTTTTCCTGTTATATTTCCTCTGTTATATTTTCTCTTTTCCTTACCATGTTTTGAAAGTTATTTTTTTAATTATTACACTGTTTTTATCTCGACCCATGAGTTTCTCACTTTTACCTTTCCAATTCTTCCCCCCATCTCGCTGGTAGGGGAACAAGCAAGCCTTGCTGTGTGGTGCTTAGTTGCCAGTCAGGGCTAAATCGCAACACTGTCTCAGAACAACTCAATAGCTGAGACCAAGAAAGCTAATCAACATGACCGAGCATGCCTTTAAGTCCATACCAAGGATACTACATTCATTTTGAGCTTGGTCACTCAACTCTGAAGGCTTTTATTTGCATGAATAATACCTTCAATCTCCACCAAGGGCTCCTGAGTGAAATCTTGGAAAAAATTGTAGAAGAACTGGCTACAGGCAGCAAGAACAGCCTTATGAGCTTTGAAATGGTGACCTACAAAAAGAGGAAAAAAAAAAAAAATCAGTTTAGGATAACATCATCCTTACTCATGGCAGAGAAGTGACTCAGAGCAGCCCTGCAGAGAAAGACTTGGGGGTGCTGGCTGATGAGAAACAACATGAGCCGGCAGCGTACACTGACAGCCCAGAAAGACAATCATATCCTGGGCTGCATCAAAAGAAGCATGACCAGCAGGTCAAAGGAGGTGATCTTGCCCCTTTATTCTGATCTCATAGGACCCCACTTAGAGTACTGTGTGCAGTTCTGGTGTCCTCAACATAAGAAGGATATGGAGCTATTACAACAAGTCCAGAGGAGGGCCATGAGGATGATCAGGGGGCTGGAGCACCTCTCACATGAAGACAGGCTGAGAAAGTTGGGGCTGTTCAGCCTGGAGAAGGCTGGGTGGAGACCTCTTAGCAGCCTTCCAATATCTGAAGGGGGCCTATAAGGATGCTGGGGAGGAACTCGTCATTAGAGACTGTAGTGACAGGACAAAGGGCAACAGGCTCAAACTAAACCAGGGGAAGTTCATGTTAGATATAAGGAAGAAGTTCTTTACTGTGAGGATGGCGAGGCACTGGAACAGGTTGCCTAGAGAGGTGGTGAATTCTCCATCCCTGGCAACGTTCAAGGCCAAGTTGGACAGAGTCTTAGGCAACATGGTCTACTGTGAGGTGTCCCTACCAGTGGCAGAGGGGTTGGAACTAGACGATCTTCAGGTCCTTTCCAACCCTAACTATTCTATGATTCTATAGTAAAGAATAAGGGCAGATGCAGAGAAGAGCACAACTGCAGAACCACCCCAGTCTACAAATCTATTTCAGCAGCATATACTATGTCTCCTGGTAACATGGAATACCACTGCACCTAGCCTATCCCATCTCATGCAGGCCCTTGCTGACATCACTGAGCTTGTTGAAGCTATACAACTCAATCAACTGGAGGACTTGCTCATTCCCTAGTGGTTTTTTTTCAGATATTTAATATCCTGTTCAAACTTTTTCTTTGCGCAACCTGTTCCAGTGCCTCACCACCCTCACAGTAAAGGTGAGCAATGCCAGCTCATGTTCAGTTTCTCATCAACCAACATCCCCAAGTCCTTCTCTGCCAGGCTGCTCTGAATTACTTCACTGCTCAACCTGTAGCTGTGCCTGGGATTGCCCCAACCCAGGTGTAGGACCTTGCACTTGGCTTAGTTGAACTCCATGAGGTTGGCATTGGCCCACCTCTCAATTGTGCTAAGGTCCCTCTGGATGGCATCCCTTCTCTCCAGTGTATCAACTGAACCACAGTTTAGTGTCATCAGCAAACTTGTCTTCTCTTCTCCAGGCCGAATGTCCCCAACTCTCTCAGCCATTCCTCATAGGAGAGGTGCTCCATCCCTCTGACCATTTTTGTGGCTCTCCCCTCAACCCTCTCCAACAGGTCCATATCTTTCCTGTATTGAGGACTCCAGAGCTGGACACAATACTCCAGGTGGGGCCTCACCAGAGAAAGGGGCAGAATCATCTCCCTTGACCTGCTGGCCACACTCCTTTGAATGCAGCCCAAGATACGACTGGGCTTCTGGGCTGCAAGCACACATTGCTGTCTTACATCCCATCTTTCATCCACCAGTACCCCCAAGTCCTACTCAGGGATACTCTCAATCCCTTCATCCCCTAGCCTGTACTGATACTGGGGGTTGCACCGACCGTCCTGGGTTCAGCTGTAACAGTTATTTTTCTCCTTCTTAGTAGCTGGTGCAATGCTGCATTTTTGACTTTAGCCTGAGAACAACACTGATGCTTTTAGTTGTTGCTAAGTAATCCGAACAAGGACTTTCTCAGTGTCATGCTCTGCCAGTGAGAAGGGGCACAAGCTGGGAGGAAGCACAGACAGGACACCTGACTCAAACTAACCAAAGGGAAATCCATACCACAGCACTTCATGCCCAGTATATAAACTGGATGGAATTACCCAGAAGGCCCAGATCACTGCTGGGTTGGGCTGGGTATCAGTCAGCAGGTGGTGAGCAATTGTATTGTGCATCACTTGTGTTTATTGTTTTCCTTTTCCCGTTTTAGTTTTATATTCTCTCCCTATGTTATTTCCCTTATCAAATTATTATTGCTGTTAGTAGTAGTGGTTTTGTATTATATCTTAATTACTGGACTGTTCTTATCACCATCTGTGGCATTTACATTCTTTTGATTCTCCTGCCCATCCCTCCAGGAGCAGGGGAAGAACAGAGAGGAGTGAGTGAGCAGCTGCGTGGTTCTGAGTTACCAGCCAGGCTTAAACCACAACACCAACCCAGGTGCAGGACCTTGCATTTGGCCTTGTTGAACCTCATGAGGTTCACATGAGCCCACTTCAAGCTTGTGCAATTTCTTCTGCATGGCATCCTGTCCCTCAGGCATGTCAAGTGCACTACTCAACTTGGTGTCATCAAAATAGTAGAAGCAAGAAGGCAATCTTATTTCAATCTGGGGTTTTTAGTTGTTCATTTGTTGTGGGTAGGGTTTTTTTGTGGGTGTTTTGATTGGTTTTTTTTTGTTGTTGTTGTTGTTTTGAGGTTGTTGGATTTTTTTTTTTTAAATCAACAAATACTTGTTTAAGTTCTCTGCATGCAGTCAGCTCAAGTTAGGCAAAGATATTTTTAGGATATTTTCTGAATCCTTAGACAACACATTAAATATAGTACAGCAGTTTCAAAGTGGGCTTCTATCTGAAAATATTTAGCCCCTTGTTTGGAAAAGCAGAAGCAAAATTACTAACCACTGCTGATGATTCTGTTCAGCCCAAGATTTTAAATGAAACTCTGCAAGCAACTTGCACATCAATACAGATCCAATAATGTTAGCAACCCAGTTTGACAGCTGACCTGTGACAAGTCCCATAGCTTCCCAACACAGCTTTCAGAATTCTCTATACCAACTGGTTCTCAGGCCTGTACATACATACCATCAACAATCAGAGTGATATCTGTAAACTGATCCTGCTCACGTTGTTCATTCAGCCTATTCAAAATAACTTTATAATGCTCAGGGAATTCCTGGATACATTCCATCATTTCTTCAGCTTCCATGGAAAAAGGACTAGTCTGCAAAAAATGGGGTAGGACAGTAAGAATACTGCACAAGTCAGTAAATACTACACAGTCTGGTTAGTATACAAACATGAACTAACTAGCACTTCTCAGGCACTACAAAACAATAAATTGTCTCAGTAACAGGTTTACTTGATTTTAGGTGACAGGTAGGAAGCATTCAGGTTAATGGAGTATAGCATTATTTATACACATGGAAAACGCAGTCAAAGTGGGTAAGTGCATCTCTTTATTCTACAGATTCATCAGAGACCCACCTCCCTCAAAGCAAATACTGCAGGGATATAACATCTCCACAGACAGCTATTCTATAACACCTCAGCACTGTAATGTCAGAATCTTTATAAAATTACTTCTTGCAATTCTACCAGTCCACTCGGTAGAAGAACAGTTCTGACAGTTTTCATACTTAAGTCACATTTTGTATCTAGTGAACACAAAACGTTTACTTCTTTTAAATAAGGATGCAATAAAGCAGCACTTTTCAGCTTCTGAGTACAAAGGAGTTGCCAGGAATATAATATGTTGTCACACCCAAGAGCTTCTTATTCTCTTAGCCTTCTTACACTTCTCCCCCTGCAACACAAAATAGTCTTTGCCAACCTTTTGAGAGAAACACGGAGGCTTGTAATCTGATGGCTCTTACTCCCTTACTTATACAACAAACACAGGGGGTAGAAGTTGCAGAGATTCTCGAACCTGAAGAGTTTTAACAGAACTCTGTGCCTGTAAATAAGACACATATGTTAGTGTGCTGCTTATGCAGAAGGATCTCTGGAGAAAGTCCAAGTGCTTCAATTAAAGCATTTCAAAAATTAACTCCCAACAAAAATTACTTAGGATCTGTGCAGCAGCACTCATCTTCAACTCCCACATTCACATGGCTCTAGTATCAAAAATGCCACAGAAAAAGCAAAGACACTTCAAAGTCACATTAAAGGAAGAAAGGCAGAAGAGCAGCTAGCATCAAGCCAAACATTAAATATAGAGATAGAAAATTCTGGGTGCTTCCTAACTTCTGATGGAGATTTTTGGTGTGATTGGAAAGTCCTGAGCACAAACCTGTTAAACCTGATCCTTATGTGCACTAACAACATCTGAGCTGATACCACCATGCTTGCTAAATCTCCTGTGCAGCTGTATAAATTCTACCTCCCTTCCAACAAACACATACTGGTATACTTCCAACAAACACTGGTATATGGGGTTCAACAGAAGTAGAGAGAAGAACTACCTGGCTGTGATAAAAGCAAAGTTACTTTTTATGACTAACATATTAAGTAAAGAAAATTGTGGAATTCCTATTGTTATGGTTTAAGCCCAGCTGGTAACTAAACAACGCAGCCACTTGCTCACTCCAACCCCTTCTCACCCCACCCCACCCCCCCCCCAGCGGATGGGGAAGAAAAATCAAAACAATACAAATCCCACGGATGGAGATAAGATCAGTGCGGTAACTAAGGTATAACACAAAACCACTACTGCTACCACCAATAATAATAATGGTAAGGGAAATAACAAAGGGAGAGAATATAAAAGGGGAAAGGGAAAAGAAAACAATAAACACAAGTGACACACAATACAATTGCTTACCACCCGCTGACCGATACCCTGCCCAACCTGAGCAGCCATCTGCACCTTCCAAGTAACTTCCCTCAGGACACCTATTTTTACCACAAAGCACACTCTTTCTTGCATCTCAGAAAAACTGTCATATGGAGAAGTCATTTTGCCAAGAGTATGAAAGAAGAGCAGAAGCAACTGTTTATGGAAATCTAGCTCTAGCTGCTATCACTGCTTTGCCAAGCAGATGCCGAAATACATATCAGAGTCTTGTGAAGGCAAATGGGAAGGTGAGGCTGAAGGGAGAGAATGCTGCTGCTGTCTTCACCTCATATGTAATGATGGGTCTAAAACAGATGACCAGCAGCTCCTACCTTTCTTTTGTTGTCTGGTATTCCACATAAAGTTTCATGTGGGAAGCTGTCAGCCACTTACTACACTGTTTAATTCTTCTGGCCCATTTTTGATACATCATACAAGGACAGATGGCTTGCAGTTAAAAGCCTAATTCCCCAAAAGTTAAACCAAACAAAATTTTAACCCCCACATCTCATTATTTCCACCTACCCCAAATTTACTACCAAATCATGTTCGTAGGAAGTTCTTACAAAAAAAAAACTCTCAAAATAACAGAGCGAGCCAGGATAAGAAATTTTGAAGTTTCAGTCTCAGAAGACTGAGTCATGAACAGGAAAACTACAACTTATGATAGATAACTTACTGTCCTGAATTAACACAAAACTAGTAAAAGCCATGTGAATTTATCACATATCTAAATACAGTTGCAGCATTCATCGAGTATTTTCATTTTAAACTCAGTGATATTGCATAAGAAAGCCCAAGAGAACAGCATATTTTCATAATGCTACTTTGCAGCAGGAAGCAAAAGGCACAAATCATCAAAGAAAAACCAAGCAGCCAAGCAAGGCAGACAGAAGCAATCCAAGATCCAAGCTGGCACTTACATGCAGGCTCATAGATGAGAGACAGAAACTGAAATAATTCAGTTAGTTACCTGGATTTTCTTGGAAAACCAAGTTGACTACTGAATTCACCATATCAGCCTCTGACACTGGATGCATGTCATATACATGCAATTTACATATCTGCCCTCATAAATCTACCTCAGTGAGGCCATCTTATTATTTCCACACTCCTGGTCTTCAACAGGAACTCCTCTTATTTTAGGCACTAGACATTTTCTTTGCTTATATGGATCAAACACAAACACAGGCAGGCAGAACAGAGTTATAGCAATTCAGACAACACAGGTCAGCAGACTGAGCACTGGTCAAACCACTGCCATCTCATTGTAGCTATCTCAGGAAAGAAACATGAGGGATACTTGGCAAGTCACTGCTTCAAGAGAACACAGACACGAGAATTTCTCATGCATTTTGCTGTATATTTTCCTTCTAAAAATAACAGCCACAGAGCAAAGATACGAGCCAGTCCCTCAGTCCCCTCTCAGCCACGGACAAGACCTCACTCTGAGGCAGAAGTGACCCAGGCACTCACGCCCTACCGAGCCGAGCAGGGCACACACCAGGTATTACACTGCCAAAGGGCAATAAGAGTCCTCCTGCTGCCCACAGAGACCGTGAGGTGGCGCCACGACCTGCCGTCAACGTCCCTTAGAGTCCCCACCACCCAACAACTCCGCAAAACTCTCAAAGACCAACTAGACCAGGCTAACCGCCTCGGAGCTTTAGCCTGCACAGTGGCCAGCTACAACCCCATTGGCGGGCGCTGATGACAGTCAGTGCGTCCACCACCAATCGTAGGGCGGTGACAGAGCACGCCCCAGGTGGAGAAGCCAATGACCGCTCGCCGAGTCCCAGGAGCGGGAGGAGGCGGAAGGCCTAGTTAGTGCTGAGTGCCTGTTGGGCACAGGCATTTCAAGAGCAGCGTGGGTGGCCATCGGCAGGCGCAATTATTCTACGGGAGTGCCTCCGAGGACAGTGCCGGTCCGAGCCATGCATTTAGCAGCACCGCAGCCTCGTTAGTCGTTATTACGTCATCAAAGCGCGCATTAAATCGATGACTTTTTAAATCCCGGCCGGATTGCTTGTGTGGCGTCCTGTGAGGTGGGAAAACAGTTCTGCTAGGTACTCACCGCGAGGAGCCCCTCGTCCTGCCGCGCTCACTCCTCCGTTACCGATTCCTGCTCCCCAACACGTTGACAAGCGGGGCAAGAGCCAGCCAATCTCTACTCGCATTCCCAACCTGTACTACACGGCGGAAGTCGCGTAGTACAAAATCACCTTTCACATGACAGGGTGTGCAGTTTGATTTTTCGGTGTATTCTGGGAGTTGTAGTCTGGCACTCTGTCAGTCTGCCAGCCAGCACCACGCGGCTCAGGACGGGGCGCGGCCTTTGGGGGTGGCCGGTGCCGCCGCGAGGAGTCGAGTCGAGCCGAGCCGAGCTGAGCTGCGCCGGGCCGGGCCGGGCCACGCCACGCCAGGCCAGGCCTGGCCTAGGAACGGAGCGGGACAGCCAGGCTGTCTACCTCAGGGCTAGCACACTTCGTGCAGTCTCAGCCCGGAACAGGGCCGGGAGCCCTGACGGCAGGCGGCCACTCTTCCCGGCAGGAAGGTTGGCTGGGGGAGCGACCAGCTGCAGCCACCTGAAGCCCCGCGGGAAGGCGGTGTGGCGGCGGGGAGGTGGCCTCGGCTTCTCGGCTGTTCCGCCTCTGGGAGGGGCACGGCTGCTTTCCGATCATGAAAGGAAAATGCATTAAATTCACCATTAGAATAAGATTAATCACCGTCGATTCTCCCAGACCTCAAGTCTGTGCGTTCGCTAGTTTCATAAATGAACCAAGTCCGTGCAAATTGCCACTGTAAAAAGTGCTGAAAATATTTGACTGCCCTTACTGTGTTACGGAAATTATGAATGCCAGCCACTATAAAGGGGTTTGACTCTAGGTTTCTGCCGAATCAATAGGCTGAGAGGAGATTCTTCTATAAAGTCCTTTTTATTAATAGCACTACAGCTTGAGCTGGGTGCCTCGGAGGAGGGATTTTGAACAAAGAAATCCCATGGCAATCTAAATTTCCCACCCCTCATAACAATATTAGGGTCTTGGGTTTATGAAAGAACTTCACTACTTAAGATTTAGCAAAGTGTCTGCTTGTTTTCCACAGGCTGACTGTGGAAATTTCCATTGGAAACCAACTAGAAAGTTGAAATGTGAAGAGAAGTATAATTCAGAACATAACTCATGCAGTTCACAGGGTGATATAGCTGTTGCTGGGTGCTGTATGCCAGTGCTCCAGAAGACCATAAAGGCATTGAAGAATCTCTAGGTGTCATAGGAGTTTCATGTGTTTAGAATGGATATAAAGGTGGGCAGCTTTCCAGATGTGTAGAAAGAGTAGAAAACTGGACCTGTTGCTATCTGTTGGACCACAGTTTAATCTTCAAAGTACTGTACATAAAATGCTTTTGGTAGAACTGCAGGAAAAAAAAAAACAACACATTAGGAACAGCAGGATTTCACAAAATATGTTGGCTTTGCAGCAGCTGGCTCTTGTTTTAAAAGTTCAGTTATTAAAATGCTTTAATTTTTGTGTAATATGTTAAGATTAACAAAAAGCATTTATTTATCAGAACTTTGTGTTTCCGAAAGATTCTGTGTTTACTGTCAGACACTGAAGCAAGTGATAAAATTATGCAATTATAGGACATGTTGGGGAACAGTTTTATAATGCTGTATATTTCTCAATAATGGGTGTTTTCTGAACATGTTAAGCCAAAATTATTATGTTAATGGAATAAAAGGTAAGGATAATTACAGAATTTCTTATGTTTTGATTTTCATAAACATTAAATGGACTCAGTGTGGGCAGGAGATTTTGTAAGATCTTAGGAATCCTGAAACTGAGTTTTCATTTCCTATTTTTGCAAAATTGTTTCTAGTGCCTGCATTCTTAAGAAATTATTGTCAATGGGATTCAAATGCTACAGACTGACTTGTAAAAATCTTTACTTTTTTTTTTTTTTCTGTCAGGTTTCATAATATTTGCTATGTACCAAAATACACTGTTGGTGCAATTACTTCTAAGTCAGCGGAATTACTCTGGAATTAGTTGGAATCACACTGGAATCTGGAATGAACTGGTCTAGATCCTTATGGGTGTAAACTGGATCAGTACTGATTTCAAAACACAAGAAATGAGGCCACTTTAAAATCACTGAAGTGTTAAAAACAAGTCAAGACGAAATTACAAAGAGGAAGGAACAACCTAGTCTGATTAATAGCATTAAAAGAAAATCCAGTTATTTTGAACACTTGCTCTTCAACTGTTTACATATAACAACAACAAAAACAAAGTATATTTATTGTAGGGGAACTCCACTGCAAAATAAAAGAAAGAAGATCATGCAGGAAACATACTAGCTCAAATTTATTTATTTATGTATGTATTTATTTTCCCTGAGTGGAGCCAATATCCTGCTGTGTTTTGCTATGGGAAGTTCAGAGTCTGAAATTTGTTTAGGCATGGATCTCATTTTTGTTTTCTCTTCAGATAAAGCCCAGCCATGTAAGCAGGGCTGGGGCTAGTTCAGGCTCTCTATTTCCTCCCAGGCGGAGGGACAGAGACCCAGAACTGCAAGGAGCCCCAGAATGGCATACTGGGGAGGAGAAGAGTGCTGAATTCTAGAGAGTCAGTGAAAGTGGTGGCTCTCCTCCAAGCTAGCCGATACTTGTGTGTGTCTTCCAGGTAAACATAAATCTCTGTTAAAACATGACTGGTCAATAATTTAGTGACATATGAGGATAATACATGTGCCCAACTACAGATGCACTCAATGAACTCTAGCTTCCTCAAATGCTGCCAACCCAGCTGGCATGTGAGACCCAGTGACCAGGTTAATTCCCAGTGGGAGTGTTCTTTACAAGTGACTCAGATTCTTCAATGCTGTGGTTTAAGCCCAGCCGGTAAATCAGAACCACGCAGCCACTCACTCAGTCCCCCCTCCCCGCTTCCTCCCCCTATTACCGGAGGGATGGGGAGGAGAATCGAAAGAATGTAACTCCCATGGGTTGAGACAAGAGCAGTCCACTAACTAAGGTATAACACAAAACCACTACTGCTACCACCAATAATAATAATGAAAAGGGAAATAACAAGAGAAGAGAATACAACTACTCACCATCCACCGACCGATACCCAGCCCAACCTGAGCAGCAACCTAGCCCTTCTGGGTAACTCCCCCCAGTTCTCCATCCTGGGCATGACTTGTTGTGGTATGGAATAACACTTTGGCTAGTTTGGGTCAGTTATACTATCTCTGCTTCCTCCCGGCTTCCCCTCCTCCCTGGCAGAGCATGAGACTCAAAAAGTCCTTGGTCAGAATAAACATTACTTAGCACCAACTAAAACATGGGTGTTATCAGCATTGTTCCCAGGCTGAAAGTCAAAAACACAGCACTGCACCAACTACTAAGGAGAAAAATGACTGGTACTGCTGAACCCAGGACAGTATCCACCCCTTATTCCATACCATTCACGTCATGCTCAGATCCCACATTTTTCAATATCCCATCACTCTTGTCTCATATATATATATATATACATGCCTCCATACACACACAAAGAGAGAGATATCATTCCTTAGTGCATGGACCAATTCCTATAAAGCTGCTGAGTTCATTCAGTCCATGATGTCAGGATCCATCTCTTCTAACAGTCTTTCAGGGTGTGCAGTGTTGGATTCAGATCAGGGATGTTGCAGAGCAGCTGCCTGCTCTAGTAAGTCCCACTGACTATTACCCACTTCTAGTTGTCCATGTGGGTGCTAGTGATATAGACAGCAGTAGCCCGGAGAACACTGAGAAGGACTACAGAGCCCTGGGAGAGGTGGTTAGGGGCTCTGGAGCTCAGATAGTCTTTTCATCAATTCTCCAGGATAAAGGGGAGGACCTTAAAAAGGCTAGGATGATCAGCCAGGTTAATAAATGCTTAAAACAGTGGTGCCATAGTCAGGGGTTTGGGTATCTATCTTGAACATGGGCCTCAATTTGGGAGGCCAGGTCAACTGGAGGCTGGTGGAGCTGGTCTAACGAAAGGGAAGAGCGGTTTTGGTAAGACACTTGCCAGGCTGGTCAACAAAGCTTTAAACTAGATGTGTTGGGGGAGGGGGGCCTCATTCCATCCCAAAACTCCCAGTCAGTTGCCAGCACCTATAATAAATGCTCAGAGAAACGTAGAGATCATAGACTCATAGAATGATAGAATCATAGAATCGTTAGGGTTGGAAAGGACCTTAAGATCATCTAGTTCCAACCCCCCTGCCGTGGGCAGGGACACCTTACGCTAAATCATATCACCCAAGGCCTCGTCCAACCTGGCCTTGAACACTGCCAGGGATGGAGCATTCACAACCTCCCTGGGCAACCTATTCCAGTGCCTCACCACCCTAACAGGAAAGAATTTCCTTCTTATATCCAACCTAAACTTCCCCTGTTTAAGTTTTAACCCGTTACCCCTTGTCCTGTCACTACAGTCTCTAATGAAGAGTCCCTCTCCAGCATCCCTATAGGCCCCCTTCAGATACTGGAAGGCTGCTATGAGGTCTCCACGCAGCCTTCTCTTCTCCAGGCTGAACAGCCCCAACTTCCTCAGCCTGTCTTTATTCAGGATGTGCTCCAGTCCCCTGATCATCCTCGTGTAGAGATATTCCAGCCGCTCCAACCAGTGAGCCGGCTTCACTTGGAGCTTGGCTCAGATGCCTCTACACAAACACACAAGACAATAGGGAATAAACAAGAGGAATTAGAGATGTGTGCACGTCTACGAGGGTATGATATAATAGGCATCACAGAAACATGGTGGGATGGCTCCTATGACTGGAGTGTTGGAATGGAAGGCTACAGGCCCTTTAGAAAAGACAGGCCCAACAGATGGGGACAGAAAGTTGCTACTTATGTTAGGGATAGGCAGGAGAGTATAGAACTCTATCTGGTGACAGGTGATCAGTTAACAGGGACTTTGTGGGTCAGGGTTAAAGGGAGAACAGCTATGGGAGACATTACTGTGGGGATCTGTTACAGATCATCTGATCAAGAGGACTCTGGATGAAGCACTCTATAGACAGATAGGAACAGCCTCACGTTCACAGGCCCTTGTCCTCATGGGGGACTTCAACCACCCTGATATCTGTTGGAGGGATGGTACGGCCCGGCACAAGCAATCCAGGAAGTTCCTCGATTGTGTGGAAGACAACTTCCTTCTGCAAGTAATAGAGGAGATGACAAGGAGAGGTGCCATGCTTGACCTCGTGTTCACCAACAAGGAAGGGCTCGTTGGAAATGTGATGCTCCAGGGCAGCCTTTGTTGCAGTGATCACGAGATGGTAGAGTTCGAGATCCTCAGGACAGTGAGAAGAGTGTGCAGCAAGCTCACTGCCCTGGAATTCAAAAGAGCAGACTTTGGCCTCTTCAGGAACCTGCTTAGTAATGTTCCATGGGATATAGCCCTAGAGGGCAGGGGGGCCCAAGACTCTTGGTTGATATTCAAGGATCACCTGCTACAAGCTCAGGAGTGTTTCATCCCAACTACAAGGAAGTGCAGCAGGAGGGCCAGGAGACCTCCTTGAATGGATAAGGAGCTCTTGAGGAAAATTCAAAAGAAAAAAGAGGCTTATAAAAGGTGGAAGCAAGGACAGGCGACCTGGGAAGAATACAGGGATGTTGTCTGGGAAGCTAGGGACCAGGTTAGGAAAGCTAAGGCCCGGTTAGAATTAAACTTGGCCAGGGATGTTAAGGATAACAGGAAGGGATTCTATAGTTACATTGCAAATAAAAGACAAACTAGGGACAAAGTATTCCCTCTCCGGAAGCTATCATGAGAACTGGTGACCCTGGATTTGGAGAAGGCTGAGGTTCTTAATGACTTCTTTGCCTCGGTCTTCACTGGCAAAGGCTCTGACCACAACACCCAAGTCTTGGAAGGCAGATGCAGGGACTATGAGAATAAAGACCCCAGTCCCACTGTATGAGAGGATCTGGTTCGAGACCATCTTAAGAACCAGAAATTGCACAAGTCCATGGGACATGATGAAATTCTTTCATGGGTCCTGAAGGAGCTGGCAAATGAAGTTGCTAAGCCACTGTCCATCATATTTGAAAAATCATGGCAGTCAGGTGAAGTTCCCGATGACAGGAGAAAGGGAAATATAAAGTGAAAAATGGAAGACAGATCTTGTTCAACATCGTCGTCGGTGACATTTACAGTGAGATTGAGTGCACCCCAAGGAAGTTTGACGATGACACCAAGCTGTGTGGTTCAATTAATATGCTGGAGAGAAGAAATGCCATCCAGAGGGACCTTGACACATTTGTGAGGTGGGCAGATGCCAACCTTATGAAGTTTAACCATGCCAAGTGCAAGGTCCTACACTCAGATAGGAGCAATCCCAGGCACACCTACAGGTTGGGCAGAGAAAAGATTCAGAGCAGCCGTGAGGAGAAGGACTTGGTGGTGTTGGTTGATGAGAAACTTAACATGAGCAAGCAGTGTGTACTCACAGCCCAGAAAACCAACCATATCCTGGGCTGCATCAAAGGGAATGTGACCAGCAGGTCAAAGGAGGCATCCTGCCCCTCTACTCTGCTCTCATGAGACCTCACTTGGAGTACTACGTACAGTTCTGGTGTCCTCGACATAAAAAGGACATGGAACTGTTGGATGAAGTCCAGCCACGAGGATGATCAGTGGACTGGAGCACCTCCCGTAGGAAGACAGGCTGAGAAAGCTGGGGCTGTTCAGCATGGGGAAGAGAAGGCTGCATGGAGACCTCATAGCAGCCTTCCAGTATCTAAAGGGGGCCTATAAGGATGCTGGGGAGGGACTCTTCATTAGAGACTGCAGTGGCAGGACAAGGGGTAATGGGTTAAATTTCAACAGGGGAAGTTTAGGTTAGATATAAGGAAGAAGTTCTTTACTGTGAGGGTGGCGAGGCACTGGAATGGGTTGCCCAAGGAAGTTGTGAATGCCCCATCCCTGGCTGTGTTGGACAGAGCCTTGGATGACATGGTTTAGTGGGAGGTGTCCCTGCCCATGGCAGGGGGTTGGAACTCGATGACTCGATGAAATCATTCTTTGATTGTTGCCTGCTGATGAGACCGTGGAACTCATCTGGTCACTGCTGAGCTCATCTGGTATCGTCATTCTTCGTTGGGATGATGGTCGGAGGGATGTGAGGTCCAGTCGCTGGCTACCTGAAGACATCTAGTTGGTGGGCTATAAAAGTGCTACATAGTAGGCAACAGCATATAACTGAGTTCATTGGCTGTTTTCCCCTAAATCAAATCCCCTTGAGGTTGACATAGGACTTCTCTATCTTCCCGCATTACACACTAAGTATAACTGGGTCCCTAAGCTAAAGCAATCCCATGAGTGGGTTTGCCTTTACCTGAAGCAGGAATAACCCAGACTGTCTTCCTCAGCAAATTCTTTATGTGCACCACAGGAACTTTATCCCCTTCTAGAATATGTAAAAGTTCTGACTGAGCAGGGCCAGCCCTGCTGGCAGATCCTCTGGTGTTGACCAACCAGGTGGCTTTTGGTAAATGTGTATCCCAATGTTTGAAAGTCCCACCACCAAATGCTCTCAGTGTAGTTTTTATCAGCTCATTGTACCGTTCGATTTTCCCAGAGGCTGATGCATGGTAGGGGATGTGATATACCCACTCAATGCCATGCACATGGTTATGTGTTTGTCTCGATGCTAACAATCCAACTTGGCCTTATACACTTCCAGGGATGGGGCACCCACAACTTCTCTGGGCAACCTTCTCTGGGACAAAGGACTCATAACATCATCCTTGGATGGAAACCTTTCTTTCACAGCTGCCAAGAGCTGCCTCCAAAGGCTGAGGGACCATTTCTCCTTCACAATCACTTTGTCATTTCCCCCTTCCCTAGCAAATTCCCAGCTGCTTAGCTTCTCTAACTTCTAGTTCATGCCTGCCAGCCCCACTGTTCCAGCATCAGAGCAACCAGGTGATGATGTGCTACCCTGGAAGGTGGGTGAAATCTTTTTGAATATTCCGCAGCTCAGTTGAGGTCCAGGGTTGAGAAGTCACCTCTTCTTCCTATTCCTCTGATTCATGTATTAATAACTCTAGTTCAGATGCCATCCCCTGTAGTGAGTGCATTGGGTTTTCATCTTTCTTCACTGCACAGGCTGCTTTGGTTCCTTTTCCCTTTGCTTACAGGGGCAACTGATATTGTCACGGATTGGTTCTTTGGTTTAGCTGCAGTACCTATCACTGTGGTTGGAGTGGCTGCAGTGTCTTTCATTAGGGTTGGAGCAGCTGCAGTGCCTGTCATTGGGGTTGCAGTGGCTGCAGTTTCTGTTGTTGGCGTTGGTCTAGCTGCTGTGCTTGGGGATTGAGTAGCTGCATTGTCTGTTGCTTTGCCATCAGATACAGAGATGTCTTTTTCCAGACACACTCTGTAGGCATATGCCAAGCCCCAGCATGTTGCAGCAAGTTGTCCCTCTCTGATATTGCCAGAATGACAGCACCCCTCTTTTAAGTGTTGTGCTGATTTTTCCGGATTTTGCACTTGTTCATGGGTGAAATTCCAAAGCACTGGAGGGGCCCTCTGGACTAGATACTTGCCCATACTATCCCACACACATTGCCACTCTTGACCGTCCAGCCTCGGGGAAAATCTCTTGGTGGTCCTCTTACATCATCATATAACCCTAGACAAGACCCAAGCCTGACCCTGCTTAACTTTCGAAATCAGATGAAATAGGGCATTCTCAAGGTTGCATGGCTGTGGGCAAAACACGCTGTATGTGTGCTCCATCACAATCAGCAGGCAGGTCTCAAGGGTATTCAAAGGCTATCCAAAACCTTTAGAATTCTCAAATGCTGCTGTAAATAGCCTGGTGGGGGAGTGGAGGTTGTGAGGGAATGTCCCCTTCATTGGTTGACCCCCTGAGGGGAAAAAAAAGTGTAACTGCTAAAAATTCCCATTATATGCCTCCTAAAATATAGAGGTGATGACCACACAGGGAACGCAAGCCAGACCAGTTTCATGATCAATGAGTCTAATGTATTACATGTCTTTACCATAAAATACAGTGAAACAATAACATTAGCCCAGGCATCACAGCTGATAAACACTAAAACAGCAAATACTGGCTGTAAGTAAGGCACAACATGCTGAAACTCCGAGACCAAGATCAACAACTCTGAGAGCAAATACATCAACGTTGTGAATGCTTATCACAAATACGATCAAAGAGAGTCTGGTCAGATCTGTCGCTACCTCAGTCCTTCGTGCCCCACATTGGGCACCAAAAGGAACTGTTGGGTTTAAGCCCAGCCGGTAACTCAGAACTACACAGCTGTTCGCTCACTCCCCCCCCCCCCCCCTTCTTCCCCATTGCTCCCAGAGGGATGGGGAGGAGAATTGAAAGAATATAAATTCCACAGGTTGAGATAAGAACAGTGCAATAACTAAGGTATAATACAGTACTACTACTACCACCAATAATAATAATAATGATAAGGGAAATAACAAGGGGAGAGAATGTAAAAATAAAAGGGGAAAACAAACACAAGTGATGCACAATGCAATTGCTCACTACACGCTGACCAATACTCAGTCTGACCCAAGTAGTGATCTGGGCCTTCCGGGTAACTCCCCCCAGTTTATATACTGGGCATGACATGCTGTGGTATGGAATACCCCTTTGATTAGTTTGGGTCAGGTGTCCTGTCTCTGCTTCCTGTCTGCCTCCTCTCCTCCCTGGCAGAGCATGAGACTGAAAAAGTCCTTGATTGGGGTAAACATTACTTATCAACAACTAAAAACATCCGTGTGTTATCAGCACTGTTCTCAGACTAAAGTAAAAAACACAGCACTTCACCAGCTACTAGGAAGGAGAAAAATAACTTCTACAGTTGAACCCAGGACAGTGTCTGATGTGTGATCCCCCTACATAGTCCAGTAAACCCAAGTTGTCTCTCTCCTCTGCCTGGCTGGAGGCAGGATCCCTCTAATCCTAATCATAAGATTCATCACTTAGTTCTTGTAAAAAGGGATTTAGAATTACTTTTTATAGGAGTTGAAGTCAAATCAGATTTTCCACTCCATGTGAGAAACTGCCCACTGGAGATTGGAGCAGCAACTTTCCTGGGAGGATCCCCGTTCACAGTTGCTTTTCCTTGCAATTCATATATTTGTTCCTGTAGGTCGAGGTAGGTTTTCCACTTCCTTATGTCCTCTCTGTGGTCCAGCAGATAAAACCACAGGGTATCCTGTGGTGTTTACCTTCTCTATCCTCCCTCTCAAGCAGCAGGGTGCTTACTGTTAATAGCTGAGATGTGGGTCAGTACAAATGGGGAGCAGGACATATTCTCTCTGAACTGCTGGAAGTCCCGGACAGTTTCTCCACAGCTGAAATGATGGAAGGGGAAACACTGTACAACTGGAGTTGATGAATCACTTCATCCGCTGTCAGTCCCGCTTTGTCCATCCAGCTCATTACTGCCAATGATTTGGCACATGATGACAGCACACCCTGTACAAATTTCCCCTGCATGGGTTGTGTACATCAGACTTCATCTAGATCTGTGTGTGACTGCTCAGTGTTTGACTTATAATAGATCATCTCTAGAATGGCTACTTCCCTCAGGTACTGGATACCTCTCTCCATTGCTGTCAACTTGACTCTGCAACACATAATGTCTTCCTTGAAGGGATACCTTTCCTTCACACTTAACAGAAGTTGCCTCCAGAGGACTTGTGTCCCTCTTGCAATCGCCTTGTCAATTCCCCTTTCCCTAGCAAATGAACCCAGCTGCTTAGCTTCCCTACCCTCTAATTTGAAACTGTTTGCCCCATTGTTCCAGCATCGGAGCAGCCAGGTGATAATGTGCTCAACTGGATGACAGCTGAAATCTTTTCACATGTCCTGCAGCTCAGTCAAGGAGAGGGACTGAGAGGTTACCTCTTGTTCTGCCTCCTCCTCCTGTTCTGATTATGGCCCTGTTTCATCCTCCTTCACTAAATGAGCTGTCTTTCATGTCCATTTCTTCTTGTATATAGGGGCAACTGATACTAACACAGGTTAGTTTTCTGGTTCATTTGTATCACCTATTGCCAGGGTCTGAGTGGTTGTCATGTTTGTCACTAGGGTTTGAGTAGCTGCAGTGTTTGTCACAGGAATTAAAGTAGCTGCAGTGCCTGTTGCTGGACTTTGAGTAGCTACAGTGCTTGTTATGGAGCTTGCAATAGCTGCAATGCTTGTTGCTGGGGTTAGAGTAGCTATAATGCATGCCACGAGGGTTGATGTAGCTGCAATCCTTGTTGCCGGAGTTTGAGTAGCAACAGTGCTGTTCACTGGAGTTTGAGTCCTTCTCCTTTGAGCCACAGTGCTTCTCAAAGGGGTTGGAGTAGCCACAGGTAGCTGTTTAACCCTAAGCAAGATCTGAACCATATTCAAAACCACGCTGGTTCCTAGCAAAAGAACCAGGCTGTTTTCAAGGGTATCTAAAGGATATTAAAATTCTTATATATTACTGTAATTATCCTGGAGGAGGAGGAGGAGGATATAGGCAGGCAGGCAGGAAGATGTTTCTCTTACAGGTTGGCTCTCGAGGAGAAAAGGCCAAAGTTGTAATTATTAATAGTTTCCACCAGATGGCTCCCGAGGGAAAAAGGTGACGACGATACTGAGTGCGCATACCAAATTAGTTTCTTGACACGATTCTATCGTAGCATAACCCAGCACCGAACAACGAAATGCTGTTCAAAGAAATGATAACCTTATTCCAAGCCCCACGGAAAAACATTACCATAGGGAGCACGTAAAACAAGAATAGTATTACATAGCATGCCTGTGAGCACACACTCATGAACTCTGAAAACAAATGAAGAAACATCATGACAAATTACTATTACAGTACAATAAATGCTTACAACAAATTTGTTTTAACACGCTCTGGTCAGATATATCGTTATCTCAACCTTTCATGTCCCACATTGTGTGCCACAAAGGACTGCTGCAGTTTAAACCCAGCTGGCAGATCAGGTACCATGAAGCCACTCACTCCTACCCCCTTCCCCACCCCCCCTTCAGAAGAATCAGAAGAAGGTAAAACCTATGGTTTGAGATAAGAATAGTTTAATAATTGAAATTCAGTAAAATATAATGATAATAGAATAATAACAACAATAACAATACCAATGATGATAACAGGGAACAATGAAAAAAAAAAAGAGAAATAAAAATTGACAAAGCGGAAGTGACAGACAATAAAAATGTTCACCACCTGCTGACCAATACCCAGCCCATCCCAAGCAGCAAATGATAGCTCCCAAACAATTCCCCCAGTTTATATACTGAGCATGATATTCTATGGTACAGAATACCCCTTTGGCTAGTTAAGGTCAGCTGTCCTGGCTACACTCCATCCAAGCTTCTAGTGCACCTCCTCATTGTCAGGACATAAGAAAATGAGAAGTCCTTCATTTAGAGTAAGCACTACTTAGCAACAACTAAAACATCAGTGTGTTATCAGCATTATTCTCAGACTAAAACAAAAAACACAGCACTGTACCAGCTACTGAGAAGAAAATTAACTATCCCAGCCAAAACCAGAATATGATCACACTCAAGAGTTGCAGTCAACGGCTTGATGTCATTGTGGAGACCAGTGACCAGTGGTGTTCCTCAGGGGTCAGTATTGGCACCAGCACTGTTCAAAATCCTTCTCAGTGACATAAAGAGTGGGATTGAGTGCACCCTCAGCAAGTTTGTTGACGACACCAAGCTGTGCAGTACAGTCAACATGCTGGAGGGAAGGGCTGCCATCCAGAGGGACCTTGACAGGCTGGAGAGGTGGCGCAATGCCAACCTCATGAAGCTCAACAAGGCCAAGTGCAAGGTTATGCACCAGTGTTGGGGCAATCCCAAGCACAAATATAGCCTGAGAGATGAGTGGATTGAGCTGTGTGGGTACTTGGGGATGCTAAAGTGATTATGAGCTGGCAGTGTGCACTTGAAGTGCAGAAAGCCAACCGTATGCGAGGCAGCATCAGAAGTGAGGCTGGAGGGTCAAGAGAGGTGATTCTCCACCTCTACTCCTGTCGTGGTTTAAGACCAGCAGGTAACTCAGAATCATGCAGGTGCTCACTCACTCTCTCCCTACACCCCCCTCACTGTGGTATGTGGATGTGCTGTGGTATTGTCGTGGTTTAAGCCCAGTCAGCCACACATACGCTTGCTCACTCCTCCACCACCCCCCTCCTCCCCCCAGCTCCCAGAGGGATGGGGAGAAGAATCGAAAGAATGTAACTCCCGTGGGAGGAGATAAGAACAGTCCAGGAAATAAGGTATAACACAAAAAAAAAAAAAAAAAAAAAAAAAGCAGTGATCTAACCCTTCCTGGTAACTGACCCCAGTTTATATAGTGGGCATAACATGCTGTGGTATGGAATACCTCTTTGGCTAGTTTGGGTCAGGTGTTCTATCTCTGCTTCCTGCCTGCTTCCCCTCCTCCCTGGGAGAGAATGAGACTCAGAAAGTCCTTGGTCAGAGTAAAAATTACTAAGCAGCAACTAAAAACATGGGTGTTATCAGCGCTGTTCCCAGGCTGAAAGTCAAAACCACAGCACTTCACCAGCTACTAAGAAGGAGAAAAATGACTGCTACTGATGAACCCAGGACAGTATCCACCCCTTATTCCATACCATTCACGTCATGTTCAGATCCCACATATTTAATATACCATCACTCTTATATCATATATATACATATATATACATCCACACAGAGAGAGAGAGAGATAAGTCCTTAGTGCATGGACCAATCCCTATAATGCTGCTGAGTCCATCCAGGCCATAATGTTGGTCTCCATCTCCTGTAACAGTCTTTCAGAGCAGGGGAGGCTGTGCGTAGTGTTGAACTGTTGCCTGCTGATGCTGATCGTTCCTTTAACGCAGAACTCGTCAGGTTTCATCAAATGATGGTCGGAGGGAAGTCAGGGCCAGTTGCTGGTGACCTGAAGACATCTAGTTGGTGGGCTATAAAAGTGCAACACAGTAGGCAACAGCATATAACTGAGATCATTGGCTGTTTTCCCCTAAATCAAATCCCCTTGAGGTAGACATAGGACTTCTCTATCTTCCCGCATTACACACTAAGTATAACTGGGTCCCTAAGCTAAAGCAATCCCACAAGTGACTTTGCCTTTACCTGAAGCAGGAAAAACCCAGACTGTCTTCCTCAGCAAATTCTTTATGTGCACCACAGGAACTTTATCCCCTTCTAGAATATGTAAAAGTTCTGACTGAGCAGGGCCAGCCCTGCTGGCAGATCCTCTGGTGTTGACCAACCAGGTGGCTTTTGGTAAATGTGTATCCCAATGTTTGAAAGTCCCACCACCAAATGCTCTCAGTGTAGTTTTTAACAGCTCATTGTACCGTTCGATTTTCCCAGAGGCTGATGCATGGTAGGGGATGTGATATACCCACTCAATGCCATGCACTTTGGCCCAAGCATCTATAAGTTTGTTCCAGAAATGAGTCCCATTGTCTGACTCTATTCTTTCTGGGGTGCCGAGTCACCAGAAAATTTGTTTCTCAAGCCCCAGGATAGTGTTCTGGGCAGTGGTGTGGGGCACAGCATACATTTCCAGCCACCCGGTGGTTGCTTCCACCATGGTAATCACATGGCGCTTGCCTTGGCGGGTTGGTGGCAGTGTGATATAGTCAATCTGCCAGGCCTCCCCATATTTATACTTCAACCATCGTCCTCCAGACCAAATAGGCTTTAACTGCTTGGCTTGCTTAACTGCAACACATGTTTCACACTCATGAATAACCTGGGCAATAGTGTCCATTATTAAGTCCGCCCCTCGATCACGAGCCCATCTATATGTTGCATCTCTGCACTGATGGCCTTAAGTGTCATGGCCCCACCAGGCCAAAAATAATTCACCCTGATGTTGCCAATCTAAGTCCATCTGAGCCACTTCAGTCTTAGCAGCTTTATCTACTTATTGGTTGTTCTGGTGCTCCTCAGTGGCATGACTCTTGGGTACATGAGCATCTACATGGCGTACCTTCACCACCAGGTTCTGCACCTGGGCAGCGATATCTTGCCACAGTGCAGCAGCCCAGACAGGTTTACCTCTGCATTGCCAGTTACTCTTCTTCCATTGCTACTGTCAACCCCACAGGACGTTTGCCACTATCAATGAGTCAGTATAGAGATAAAGTACTGTCCACTTTTCTCATTCAGCAATGTCCAGGGCCAGCTGGATGGCTTTCACCTCAGCAAACTGACTCGATTCACCCTCTCCTTCAGCAGTTTCTGCAACTTGTCGTCGGGGGCTCCATACAGCTGCCTTCCATCTCCTATGCTTTCACACAATACGGCAGGACCCATCAATAAACAAGGCATACTGCTTTTCACTTTCTGGCAGCTTCTTATATGGTGGGGCCTCTTCAGCACGCATCACCTCCTCCTCTGGTGACATTCCAAAATCTTTGCCCTCTGGCCAGTCCATGATGACTTCTAGAATTCCTGGATGACTGGGAGTTCCTATTTTGAACTGGGAGTTCATTGTGTAATTAGCGCAGCCCACTTACTCCATGTAGCATAGGTTGCATTATGTGTAGAGGAGACTGTGCCTTTGAACATCCAGCCCAGCACGGGCAGCCGGGGTGCCAGGAGGAGCTGTGCTTCAGTGCCAATTACTTCCGAAGCAGCTTGAACCCCTTCATAGGCTGCCAGTATCTCTTTCTCAGTTGGGGTATAGTCAGCCTCTGATCAATTGGCACTTGTTCTTTGACCTTCAGCAACCCCACAACAGAAGGATCCTCTGAGAGACCAGGCAAGGTGGACAGCTGCTCAATTTCCTCTGTCTCCAAAGCAGCAATGCCAAAAGGCTATCAGTACCCTTTTGGGTCTTTGAAGTACCCTCTCCTGGGGTTGTCTATGCCAAGGATGCATGGATCCTCTGGACCAGTCACAACAGGGTGCTTTTGCCACTTCCTCCCTGTCAGGCTGATTTCAGCCTCCAGTACAGTCAACTCTTGGGATCCTCCTGTCACTCCAGCAGTATAAATGGGTTCCACCATTTGGACAGCTTGATGGCATCAGGGTACACTGTGCGCCAGTATCTACTAGAGTCTCATACTTCTGTGGGACTGATGTGCCAGGCCATCTGATCCACACAGTCCACTAAACCCAACTGTCCCTCACCCCCACCTGGATGGAGGCAAGTCCCCTCTAATAGTGATCACAACATTGGTCACTTATGTCTGGTAGACAGGGATTAGTCTTCTTTATCACAGGAGCTGGAGTAAAATCAGCCTTTCCACTCCATCTGGGAACCTGCTCACCAGAGACTGAAGCTGCAGCTTTCATGGGATGATCATCCTTGACCTTTGTTCTCTTCTTCAGTTCACGCACCTGTTCCTCCAGAGCTGAGGTAGGTTTTCCATCCCACTTCATCATGTTTTCTCCGTGATCCCACAGATAAAACCATAGGGTGTCTCGTTGCATGTACCTCCTTTATCTTCTCTCTTGAGCAGTAGGACACCTTTTGTTAATAGCTGAGATATGGGTTGATACACGTGGGGAGCTGGATAGATCAGATAGATCATCTGTCAATTGTTTGAACTACCGGGACAGTTTTTCCACAGCTGAAATGATGGAAGGGGTGAGATTGTCTTCAGACTCTCGGAGTTGACCAATCAGTTCATCCACTGTTGGTAGTACTATGTCATTCCAGGTTATTGCTGCCAATGAGTGGGCATATGATGATGGTGCATTCCATGTAATTTTCCACCACATGGGTCGTGTACATTCTACTTCATCTGGATCTACAGGTGCATTCCCGGCATCCGACCTATGATAGATCATCCCTACAATGGCTGATTCCCTCAGAGACTGGATGCCTTTCTCTAGAGTAGTCCACTTGGCCAAACAACTCATAACATCATCCTTGTACACAGCGTCCAAGAGCCGCCTCCAAATACTGAAGGACCATTTCTGTTTTGCTGTTGCTTTGTCAATTCCCCCTTCCCTAGCAAGTGATCCCAGCTGCTTGACTTCCCTACCTTCTAGTGCGTGACTGTCGGCCCCATTGTCCCAGTATCAGAGCAACCAGGTGATGATGTGCTCCCCTGGTTGATGAGTAAAATCTTTTCACATATTCCGTAGCTTGGTTGAGGTCCGGAGTCAAGAAGTCGCCTCTTCTTCTTCCTCTGAGTCATGTATAATAACTCTTGATCAGATGCTGTTCCGTATAGTAAGTGCATTGGTTCTTCATCTTTCTTCACTGTATGGGTTGCTCTTTGTGCCTCCTTTTTGCTTTTCCCCGTCCATACAGGGGCAACTGATATTAGCACGAATTGGTCCTCTGGTTTAGCTGCAGTGATTATCACTGTGCTTGGAGTGGCTGCAGTATCTGTTGTCAGAGTTGGTGCAGCTGCTGTGCTTGGGGTTTCAGTAGCAGCAGCATCTGTGCTGTCTGTTGCTTTCGGGTTTTGGGTAGCTTCTGTACTTGTCGCTGGGGTTGGTGTAGTTGCTATACTTGGAGTTAGAGTAGCTGCGTTATCTGTTGTAGTCTGAGTTTGGGTAGCTACTGTACTTGTCACTAGAGTTGGTGTAGCTGTTGTATTTGGAGTTGGAGTAGCTGCTTTGTCTGTTGCTTTGCCATCAGATCCAGGGACATTTTTTTCCCTTTGAAGGTGCTGGATAATTTTGAACAGGGCCCTGTAAGCGTAGGCCAAGCCCCAGCACGTTGCCATGTTTTGTCCCTTGCTGGTATGAGCAGGATGACAACGCGCCTTGTTTAAGTGTTTTACTAGTTTTTCTGTATTTTACACTTGCCCACTGGACTAGGTACTAGCCCATACTATCACACGCATCCTGCCACTCATGACTGTCCAGCCTCGTTGAAAACCTCTTGGTCCTCCTATGTCATGGTCTAACCCTAGACAAGACCCAAACCTGTCTCTGCTTAACTTTAGAGATCAGACAAAATGGTTGTGGGTAAAACACACTCTGTGTGTGCTAACATGCTTATCCCCATCACAATCAGCTGGCAGGTCTCAAGGGTACACAAAGGCCATTCAAAACCTTCAGAACTCTCAAATGCTGCTGTAAATTTTCTGGTGGGGGAGCTGGGAACATAAGTGAATGTCTCCTTCATAGGTTGACGACCCGAGGAGGAAACAAAAGGTGCGTAATTGCTAAACACTTCCATTTTATGCCTCTGTCCTGGGTTCAGCAGTAGCAGTCATGTTTCTCCTTCGTGGTAGCTGGTGCAGTGCTGTGTTTTGACTTCTAGCCTGGGAACAGTGTTGGTGATACCGATGTTTTCGGTTGTTGCTAAGTGATGTTTACCCTGACCAAGTACTTTGTGAGGCTCATGCTCTGCCAGGGAGGAGGGGAAGCCGTGAGGAAGCAGAGACGGGGCACCTGACCCAGGCTAGCCAAAGAGGTGTTCCATACCACAGCACGTCATGCCCGGGGTGGGGGGGTAACTGGGAGTTACCCGGAAGGACAGGGGCTTCCGGGTGGAACTGGCTTTCTTGGCCGGTGGTATCGTATTCTCTTCCCTTGCTATTTTCCCTTATCATTGTTTTAGTTGATAGTAGCGGTGGTGATTTGTTGCTGGACTGTTCTTGTCTCAACCCGTAGGAGTTGCACTCTCTCGATCCTCCTCCCCGTTCCTCCGGGAGCGGGGAAGGGGAGAGCCCCGGGGTGGGGGGGCCCTCGATTGCTCTCAGCCCGGCACCACTCACTGGGAGTGAGTGAACAAGCTGTCTGGCTAGGGTTTAAACCACGCCAGCCTCCCAAAGTATAGAGGTGATGACCACACTGGGAACGCAAGCCAGATTAGTTTCATGATCAATGAGTCTATTGTATTACAAGTCATTACCATAAAGTACAGAGAAACAGGAACCTTAGCCCAAGCCCCCCAGCCGATAAACACTAAAACAGCAAATACCAGCTGTAAGTAAGGTACGACATGCTGAAACTCTGATATTAAGAGCATCAACTTTGAGAGAAAAGAAATCAGCATTGTGACGAGTGAGAACTATTCCAAAACAATAAATGCTTATCACAAATAAGATTAGACACACTCTGGTCAGATCTGTTGTTATCTCAACCCTTCGTGCCCCACGTTGGGTGCCACAAAGAACTGTCGTGGTTTAAGCCCAGCCGGTAACTCAGAACCACGCAGACGCTCGCTCACTCCCCCTTCCCTCTTCTTCCTCCCCCCACTCCTGGAGGGATGGGGAGGAGAATCAAAAGAATGTAACTTTCACGGGTTGAGATAAGAAGAGTCCAGTAACTAAGGTGTAATACAAAGTCACTACTACTACCACCAGTGATAATAATGATAAGGGAAATAACAAGGGGAGAGAATACAATTGCTCACCAGCTCACCACCTGCCGACCAATGCCCAACCTGAGCAGCGATCTGGGCCTTCCAGGTAACTCCCCCCATTTTATATACTGGGCATGACATACTGTGGTATGGAATACCCCTTTGGCTAGTTTGGGTCAGGTGTCCTGTCTCTGCTCTCTCCTGGCTTCTTGTGCCCCTCCTCACTTTTGTTAATAGATGAGATGTGGGTTGATATGTTGCAGAATGACTCTAGGAGCAGGAGCATAGAGCCCTGGAGGACTGTGCGAGCAAGGCAGGGGGTGGCCCCCACAGGTAACCGGAAACCGGACATGGGATGAGAATGTGGAAGAAGCTGTGTGGGGCTAACCAATACTGTTGTGCCAAGGAGGAGTGGCTGAATACCACTCCTATATGTATGTTAACTGCATCACAAATGAAGTAGAAGTTTGCTTATCACCCATATTGGGTTGGCCTGTCTGCTTCTCCTCGCCGCTTACAAATGGCGCCCGAACAGGGACCATGGACTACAGGGCCCTGGTCACTGGGGACCTGGAATACAGGGCCCCGACTAGCAGGGACCCGGAATACAGGGCCCCGACTAGCAGGGACCCGGAATACAGGGCCCCGGTTAACGGGGACCCGGATTACAGGGCCCCAGTTAACGGGGACCCGGAACGGCGAGTGATTGGCGCCGGTGGCAGCAGCCCTGGAGCGCGGGCAATGCTGCTGCGGTGGCGTGACGGACCCGGGTGCTTGGACTAACTGAAAGGAATCCGCTGCTGGGGCGAACCAGACACTGCTGCGTCAGGAGGCCGATCGGAGACCGAGGTTACAGGACGATCCAGGAGAAGACGATCCGGAAAAAGCCGCCATCAAAATGGACCGAGAGGTAGCCCTGGACTTATTACAGTGCTTTTTATAAAAGCCGGGAATTGAGCCCTGAACTTATTACAGTGCTTTTTATAAAAGCGGGGAATTGAGCCTGAGACTCTAAAGCAGCTAGCAGGTCTAGTGGCTGCAGGGAAGGCGAAGGGACTTTTTGTAGATCCTAATACAGTTTTTGAGGAGAGTGAGTGGCGAAAGTTTGGTGATGAACTATCTGACTCAATGTTTAATGATTATAAAACGGCAGAGAAACTCGGTAAACCACGGAGAGAAGTAATAAACTGTATAAAAGGTTACAAGGTGGAAAAGGAAACTGCCGCGGTAGCAACGGAGAAACTAGGAACAGACGTCCCCGGTCGGTTGAAGCCGGGGGAAGATTATGACTCGTTTCCCCCAACTCGTGGGAGCACAGGGTTCCTCCCCCCCCTTCCTTTTCTCCCCCTCCATCATAAGGTGCCGCGGAGGAAGTGTAACCCCCTGCTCCCCCACCACCCCAGTTCCAAAAGTAGGGACTTTGAAAAGGACAGAGAAAGTATATTAGAAGGTATACGCATGATAAATATCGAGGAATCCGAAAGAAAGAGGGAGGTGCCTCAGCGCCGGATCGATTGCGGCGCCATTTTGAAGCACGCAGTAGAAAATTTAAAGGAACCGCGAGCCTCTCCAACCCACTATACCCTAGAGTGAAAAAATTTTTAACTCAGTCACGGAGGAGCCAGGTCTGCAGATGGCTACATACCGAACGAGAGACATCTGATAAGAAAGACACAGCTGCGAGCAACGGAGACCCTGAGTTCGGCCCAGGATCAGCCCCCGAATCCCCTGAATCCGAGCCAGATTTATATCCTCTGCTTCCAGACCCTGACTCTTTGTCTCCCGGGTCGGTCTGCTCAGATTTACTGGCCCTGGAGACACTCAGTTGTAACAACGGGTAACCAAGGATGCGATCATTACTGGGGAATTTTCTGCAATGGGCATCTTTGCATATCCTGTGTTTACTACACAGCAGGGGGCTAAAGAGTGGGAAGCTCTTGATCTCAAAATAGTTAAGGAGGCCTGACAAACAGTGACCACGTATGCGTTAAAATCCTCTTATACTCAAGCTGTATATGTTATGATTTTTTTTCTTGCAATTGACAGGGGGAGCCCATACAGTTTCTCTGTGATACTCATGTACTAGAAGTTGGTAAATATAAGTATGTCCAGGTTTCTATCAACCCTTGGAGACCTTTGTAGATACTGCTGGCCACTTCTCCCAGCACAGGCTGGCCACCTGTGTCGGAATGAGTGTGCATTTTGGTCAGTATAAAAGCCCACGCCTCATATGATGTTGGGGAGGCAGAGCCTCTGCGGGGACGCTCGCTAAGGTTGAGCCTGCCACGTCACACTGCAATGATGCTTCTCGGAGCTGGTTTGCTGTTAGTCTCCACAGGGTCCTTGTGCCACGTTCTGTACGTGGAACTGTAGTGGGAGTAATGATTGTCTGGATTTTGTGCTTCAAATATTGTAGTTGTGTGGCGTGTGCTTGTGGGATCCCATACGCGTGTGCGTGTGTGTGTATTGAGGGCAATTCGTGTTTTATGTATTGTTGGGTTCATGTAAAAGTTTTTAACGGGTAGCTGTTTAACATTTTGGGCATGAAAGAGTTAATGTAAAAGTGCGGTTGCCGGCAGGTATTTATAGTTGCTGCTGAAGCAGGCAGGCAGCTGTAGCTGCTGCCAAGCAGGCCGGCTTTTGCAGGGATTAAAAAAAAAAAAAAAAAAAGGAGAAAAGAGCAATGATGCAGCAAACTTCTCAACAGTTAACAATTTGCAGTTTAACCTGTCTGCTTCTCAAGAACTGATAACCTGGGGGAGGGGCTATATTTGTGTCCTCCTGCTTACAGGTCCATGGCGACTGCCTGCAGTTTGTCAATCCTTGCTATGAGCTGGACAGACGAATGGAAAAACCAGATGCCTCAGCTACAGGAGCTGACTGTGAATACCCCAAGCAGAATGAGATAGAGGAAGAGAAAGAACGATTAACTGCAAAACATCACTTGGGGACAACTGTAAAGTAACATCCTGAATATGTGTGCTTGTAAAGTAGCTATTATTAGAGGTTGTGATTTTGTGTATAAAACCACATGTATTTACTAGCTAGTTGCTAATAAGAAACTGCACCTTGTATTGTATAGATTTGTCACTTGTAAAAGAGATGTTAGAGTATGGAAATTTGCAGTAGCTGCTAGAAAATGCTAAGGCAAAAGCTAGAAAGATTTTAATACAATGGTAGTCTTATAAAGCAGGTGATGGAACAAATTAAGAGGGTGGGAGAATTCCACTGGTAAGAAATTTCTTTGGCTAGTCCCTCACTGCCATCAGAATCTTCAATATGCTGCTGCACCCTGTAATAGTTACTCTGCTAATGTAATTGTGTGTGCGCCTTGCTGTAGTAGCGACTTGTTACTGGATAAAACAAAAGGGGGGAGATGTGGAGACAGTGTTCTCACGGGAGAGAGAATGTATGGTTGGTGCATGGACTTTGGGTGGTCCTGAGGGATGCAGCGGGGCCGTGGGAGGCCTGAGGAAGCTTAAGCGGGCAAGATAAGAGGCTGGAGTTCACCGAGTTGGTGAGAACTGTGGACTGTTGGCAGGCTTTTGGGGTTGAGTTCTCACACCTGTGTTTGGCCAGTTGTATGTTGGTCACTGGGGGTCTTCGGGACGTGTATCCAATCATAATATGCCAAATCACTGTAAGTGCTTCAGCCAGGGCCTTGGCTCAACTAAGTAGACTGGGTTGCTGAGTTGCTAAGCAGACAATTTGTCGTGGTTTAAACCCAGTCAGGTAACTCGTTCACTCACTCCCCCCCCTTCTTTCCCTCCCCCTACTCCCAGAGGGACGGAGAGGAGAATCGAAAAGAATGCAACTCCCACGGGCTGAGATAAGAACAGTTTAGTAACTAAGGTATAACACAAATCACTACTGCTACCACCAATGATAATAATGATAAAGGAAATAACAAGGGAACAGAATACAACACCTCAGCACCAGCCAACTGATAACTCGCCCCCCAGGCCCGACCAAGCACCGACCCATACCTCCTCTAACCCTGCAGTCTCCCAGCCCTTCCGGCTAACTCCCAGTTACATCCTGGGCATGACGTGCTGTGGTATGGAATACCTCTTTGGTCAGTTTGGGTCAGGTGTCCTGTCTCTGCTTCCTCCTGGCTTCCCTTCCTCCCTGGCAGAGCATGAGGCTCACAAGGTCCTTGGCCAAACCAAAACATTTCTCTCAGCTCTGTTCCCAGGCCGAAAGTCAAAACACAGCACTGCACCAGCTACCAAGAAGGAGAAAAATGACTGCTACTGCTGAACCCAGGACACAATTCTACATCGAAGGCAATTTCTGATTTGTTTTAATGTTGACTCTGTAAGACATGCAACACTGCAGAACCTTTTGTTGTTGGAACAGGGATATGGATGTGAAGAGTTTGATGGAATGTGTTGTATGAGTCTCTCTGATTATGCTAATTCGATGCACGCACAGCTGAGAACCCTGGCTCAGCTTACCCAGCAATAGTAAATGAGCAATATCCTAAGAATAACTAGATGGTTGTCTTCACGGGGCATTACAGTCAAACACTGCTGTTTAAAGTACTGCACTTATGTATCATTGTTAGGTTAATCATCGTAGCTATTAGACTTGCTTATAGTTGTGTGATAAAACAGGTGAACAGAATAACCCACAATGCCTTGCTCGCACAAAGAAAAAGGGGGGAATTGTTACAGAATGACTCTAGGATCAGGACCATAGAGCCCTGGAGGACTGTGCGAGCAAGGCAGGGGGTGGCCCCCACAGGTAACCGGAAACCGGACATGGGATGAGAATGTGGAAGAAGCTGTGTGGGGCTAACCAATACTGTTGTGCTACGGAGGAGTGGCTGAATATCACTCCTATATATATGTGAACTGCGTCACAAATAAAGTAGAAGTTTGCTTATCACCCATATTGGGTTGGCCTATCTGCTTCTCCTCGCCGCTTACATTGATACACGTGGGGAGCTGGATAAATCAGATAGATTATCTCTCAATCGTTTGAACTCCCGGGACAGTTTTTCCACAGCTGAAATTATGGAAGGGGTGAGATTGTCTTTGAACTCTCAGAGTTTATGAATTATTTCATCTACTTTTAGTGGTCCTGTCATTCCAGGTTACTGTTGCCACTGAATGGGCATATGATGATGGTGCATTCTGTGTAAATTTCCATCACATGGGTTATATACATTCTACTTCTTCCGGATCTATGGGTACCTCCCCATTATTCGGCTTGATGTGATAGACCATCCCTACAATGGCTGATTACCTCAGAGACTGGATGCCTTTCTCTAGAGTAGTCCACTTGGCCGAACAACTCATAACATCGTCCTTGTATGGAAACCTTTCTTTCACAGCTGCCGAGAGCCACTTCCAAAGGCTGAGCGACTGTTTCTCTCTTGCAATTACTTTGTCAGTTCCCCCTTTCCTAGCAAGTGATCCCAGCTGCTTGGCTTCCCTACCTTCTAGTGCATGACTGTCGGCCCCATTGTCCCAGCATCGGAAAAAACAGGTGATGATGTGCTCCCCTGGTTGATGAATAAAATCTTTTCACATATTCCGTAGCTTGGTTGAGGTCCGGGGTTGAGACGTCACCTCTTCTTCCTCTTCTTCCTTTGATTCACATTCTAATAACTCCTGGTCAGATGCTGTCCCAGGTGGTGAGTACATTGTTTCTTCATCTTGCTTCATCTTTCTTGCCTCTTTTTTGCTTTTCCCCTTGTGTACATGGGCACCCGATATTGGCATGAACTGGTCCTCTGGTATAGCTTCTGTACTTGGAGTTGCAGTAGCCGCACTGTCTGTTGCGGTCAGAGTTTGAGTAGCTGCTGTACCTGTTGCTGGGGCTGGTGTAGCTGCTGTACTTGGATTTGGAATTGCTGCGCTGTCTGTTGCGATCAAAGTTTGAGTAGCTACTGTACTTGTCACTAGGGTTAGTGTAGCTGATGTGCTTGGAGCTGGAGTAGCTGTGCTGTCTGTTGCTTTGCCGTCAGATCCACTGACATTTTTTTCCTTTTGAAGGTGCTGGGTAGTGTTGAACAGAGCTCTGTAAGCATAGGACAAGCCCCAGCGCGTTGCCATGATTTGTCCCTCGCTGGTATGGACAGGATGACAACACACCTCATTTAAGTGTTTTACTAATTTCTCTGGATTTTGCACTTGTCCAGTGGTGAAATTCCAAAGCACTGGAGGGGCCCACTGGCCTAGATACTTGCCCATACTATCTCACACGCCCTGCCACTCATGACTGTCCAGCCTCGCTGAAAATCTCTTGGTCCTCCTATATTGTCATCTAACCCTAGAGAAGACCCAAACCCGACTGCTTAACTTTCGAGATCAGACAAAATGGTTGTGGGTAAAACACACTCTGTGTGTGTGCCAACATGCTGATCCCCATCACAAACAGCAGGCAGTTCTCAAGGGTACTCAAAGGCCATTCAAAACCTTCAGAACTCTCAAATGCTGCTGTAAATTGTCTGGTGGGGGGCCCGGGAGCATAAGGGAATGTCTCCCTCATGGGTTGACCACTCGAGGAGGGAAAAAAAGATATGTAATTGTTAAACACTTCTATTATATACTTCCGAAGGTATAGAGGTGTTGACCACAGTGGGAACGCAAGCCAGATCAGTTTCATGATCAATGAGTCTATTGTATTACAAGTCATTACCATAAAGTACAGAGAAACAGGAACCATAGCCTAAGCCCCCCAGCTGACTAACACAGCAAATACCGGCTGTAAGTAAGGTATGACATGCTGGACCTGTGAGATCAACTTTGAAAGCCAATAAATCAGCATTGTGACAAGTGACTATTAAACCAAAACAATAAATATTTATCACAAATAAGATTAGACATGCTCTGGTCAGTTCTGTTGTTATCTCAACCCTTCGTGCCCCATGTTGGGCACCAAAAAGAACTGTCGTGGTTTAAGCCAGCCATAACTCAGAACCATACAGTCTCTCTCGCACTCACTCCCCTTTTCCCTACACTCCCGTAGGGATGGGGAGGAGAATCGAAAGACTATAACTCCCCGAGTTGAGATAAGAAGAGTCCAGTAACTACGGTATAACACAAACCCACTACTGATACCACCAATAATAATAATGATAAGGGAAATAACAAGGGAAGAGAATACAACCACTCACCACCCCCCAACCAATACCCAGCCCAACCCGAGCTGTGATGTGGCCCTTCCGGGTAACTGTCTCCAGTTTATTTAGTGGGCATGACGTGCTGTGGTATGGAATGCCTCTTTGGCTAGTTTGAGTCAGGTGTCCTGTCTTTGCTTCCTCCCAGGTTCCTTTCCTCCCCGGCAGAGCATGAGACTCAGAAAGTCCTTGGTCAGACTAAACATTACTAAGCAGCAACTAAAAACGTCAGTGTTATCAGTGTTGTTCCCAGGGTGAAAGTCAAAACCTGCGGCAGCTACTAAGAAGGATTAAAATGACTGCTACTGCTGAACCCAGGACAGTTGGAAAAGACCTTTAAGATCATCAAGTCCAAGCATTACCCCAGGACCAAGTCCACCACTAAACCATGTCACTAAGATCGTCATCTACACTTTTTTTGAACGCTTTTAGGGACAGTGATTCCACCACTTTCCTGGGAAGCCTGTACCAATATCTGACTACCCTCTTTGTTAAGAAATTTTTCCTAATGTCCAATCTAAACCTCCCCTGGTGCAGCTTGAGGCAGTTACCTTTTGTCCTGTCATTTGTTACTTGGGAGAAGAGACTGACCCCCACCTCACTACAACCTCTTTTCAGGTAGTTGCAGAGAGCGATGAGGTCCCCCTTGAGCCTTCTCTTCTCCAGACTAAACAACCCCAGTTCCCTCAGCTATTCCTCATAAAACCTGCTCTCCAGACCCTTCACCAGCTTTGTTGCTCTTTTCTGGACCTGCTCCAGCACCTCAATGTCTTTCTTATATGAGGGGTCCATACCTGAACACAGTACTCGAGATGTGGCCTCACTAGAGCCCAGTAAAGGGGGGTGATCACTTCCCAGGCCCTGCTGGTTGCACTATTTCTGATACAAGCCAGGATGCTATTGGCCTTCTTGGCTGCCTGGGCACACTACAGCCTCATGTTCAACCATCTGTCAGTCAGCACCCCCAGGTCCTTTTCTGCTAAGCAGCTTTCCAGCCACTCTTCCCCAAGCCTGTAGCATTGCATGGTGTTCTTGTGGCCCAAATGCAGGACCCAGCACTTAGCCTTGTTGAACCTCATGCCATTGGCCACAGCCCATTGATCCAGCCTGTCCAGATCCCTCTGCAGAGCCTTCCTAGCCTCCATCAGATCATCTAACAGTTTGATAGATTTTGCTTGGGATTTCACTGCATTTCCTAGAAATGTAAGATGACCAAGGGGCCCATTTAATTTAGATGGAATACAATGAACAGAAGTATCAGTTATGGTAAAATCTATTGCTGTTGCAACGTCCACTCCGGCACTCCCTGCGGTGGCGGAGGGGATGCAGTCCAGACACCCTGATTTTGTGTCATCGCGCGGGGTGGCATCACACTCACATTCAAGTTTCCCGACGGGGTTCCGTCTTTTTTAAACTTTGAACGACATTCAATTGTCTTGTGGCCAAATTTGTCACATTTAATACATTTGTCTGCAGGATCAGTAACACCACAGTGAGGGGGTCGGGTTGGTGAACTAATTTTCTTTACAGTACGCTGCTTTTTAAAATGTCCCATCCATCCACAATTATAACATCTCATACCTTTAGTACCCCCACAATCACCCTGACCTTGCTGTAGAAAGGGTTTAACAGCAGCGGCAAAGGCAGTAGCCATGTATCCAGCCTTTTCCTCTGCTGTGCCCACTTTAGAACATGCATCCATCATTTCTTGAAGACCAGCAGATTTTGGCAAAACCTGCAAAATACGCTTACAAGCTGGGTTAGCATTTTCCATAGCCAGAGACATAATCATGGATTCTTTAGCATTAGATGCCAGATCAATATTCTTTTCGATAGCTTCTGTCAATCTGTCAATAAATTGCATATAGGGCTCAGTAGGTCCCTGTTTTACTGATGGATATGAAGGATTAGGCTTTCCTGCTTCCGGCACAGCTTTCAGAGCAGCGAAAGCTAATTGCTGTGCTTGCTGTAAAACTTCAATTTTCATACGACCTTGTACTCCATCAGGGTGAAATTGTCCCTTTCCCAATAACATTTCAGATGAAACACCGTGCAAAGGGTGATGAGGATTACACTCTGAATTCTCATCTGCAGCCCTTGCAGCAAGCTCCTCAAACCCACTTTTAAAATGCAGGAGCTGGGAAGGAGTTAATAAAATTGCAGCCACTCTGAGACAATCATTTGGAGTTAGAACATTGCTAGAAAAAAAAGCAGATAACATTTGCTGTGTATATGAGGAAGACATACTGAGTAATTGCTCCCTTAATTTCTTTCATAGCTTTCCAGTCCATAGGAGTCCAGACAGACTGTCCCTGAGAATTTATAATAACAGGGAATGCAGCGGGAACATCTATCGGTAAAATAGTACCGTCTATAATTGCATCCTGAATGCAGCCTCGCCATCTCACGGCACTCGGATTAGCTTTATTAGATGTAGGAGTCGGTGGTAATGGCACATCACATGGACTGATCTTATCTGTTTTTTCCGTTTTTTCTGGGGCTTGCTGCCTCTCCTCCCCCAACTTGTCCAGGCGGTCCCGCAAGTCCTGCAATTGCTTATTTAAGGATTTTGTCCATTGTCCCCAGTTCCACTCATTTTGCAGCTCCAGTGGAAGTGATGCAAGCGGTGGCGTATGTGGCGGAGGTGGGTATTTATTCGGGGTTACACTCTCCTCCTCAGGAGACTCCGACCCCGGTGAAAAAATCTTGGGGACTAAGTTTAGGGGCAGTAGTGGCATGAAAAGGGTTAACATCAGTTTGTTTCGGTTGCTCAGTAGCCGCTACTGGCTTCTGAGTATCAGCTGGAGCTACCGCCCATAAAGGCATTGTCGACATAGGATAGGGGAAAGGCGCAGGGTCCTCAAATTTTTGTACTGTACTGCGTGCCGGTTTTTGACCAGAATGTTTTATGCCCGAAACAGACGACACTACCATGGCTGTAGCACCGGGTGCTGAGTCTAATGTAGGTGCAGAGCCCTGCTGTTGTGAAGGCGAGTCAGAGAGAGCTGGAAAAGCGGATTTTGCCGCCTGTTTCTCAGCCTTCATTGCGGCTAGAGTCCCTTTTAGTAGTAACCAGGGGGCAGCAAGAGACTTCGCCTCCTTAAACCCACAAGTAACGTGATCCCACAGGCGTGCCCCATTTTTTTCCAAGTCCCGAGATCAAGAGCTTCATTAACCCCCTGGATCAGCTCTTTTTCTTTACTCCAGAGCAACAATCTTTTTAACAGATTATCGTCATATTCTATCCCTCTCACTGAAAGGATATGCTGGAAGAGCTTAAGGATGACCATTTTTTTTCCCCCATCCTAACCCTCTTCTAGACCCCGTCGGCTGTTACCTTATTTGCACTGTGCAGTGTCTTCCGGGCTCACAAGGCTCCGGTCCAAGGCGTCTACCTCCCGATCCTGGTCCTGCTGGATGGAACCCAGCCGACGTCCCTGCGGCTCCGCGTTTTCCATTTTCTTCGGTGCCACACACTTTAATTCTTTCAGCTTCAATATGAAAAATAAGGGGAGGTCCCTGTTCGGGCACCAATTGCCACAGAATATAAATGGACTTAGTCAGAGATCAATATGATCAGACAAAAAGCCGTTTATTATAAAGCCTTAACCCCTTAAATACTGTTTCTTACATGCACTTACAGTGATTTGGCATATTATGATTGGATACATGTCTTGAAGACCCATAGTGACTAACACATAATTGGTTAAGCACAGGTGTGAGAACTTGACCTCAAAAGCTTGTCAACAGCCCACAGTTCTCATTAACTCAGTGAAATCCAGCTGCTTCTTATCTTGCTTGTTTAGGCTTCCTCAGGCCTCTCATGGCCTTGCTGTATCTTTCAGGATTATTCAGAATTTATGTACCAATTATCCATTCTCCTGTGAGAACACTGTCTCCACATCCAGGAATCCTAGAAGTGACCATAGACTCACCAGAGGGCAAAGACTTTAGAATGTCACCAGAGGAGAAGATGAGATATGGTGAAGAGACCCCACTGTATAAGGAAGTAAAAGGTAAATCTAGGCAGTTTGCAGAGGTAAAAGGCATCAAGCTGGCTTTAGAGGTTTCTGAACGAGGAAAATGGCCAGTACTTTACCTCTCTACTGACTCATTGATATTGGCAAATGTCCTGTGGGGTTGATAGTAGCAATGGAAGAAGAGTAACTGACAATGCAGAGGTAAACCTGTCTGGGCTGCTGCACTGTGGCAAGATATTGCTGCCCGGGTACAGAACTTGGTTGTGAAGGTACGCCATGTAGATGCTCATGTACTCAATCTGATGCCCACTGAGGAACACCAAAATAACCAACAGGTGGATCAAGCTGCTAAGACTGAAGTGGCTAAGATGGATTTAGGGTGAATTATTTTTAGCCCTGTGGTCCCATGACACCTCTAGGCCATCAAGGCAGAGATGCAACATATAGATAGTCTCATATCCTGTTTTCAGCTGGGATAGAGATAATTTTCTTCCTAGTAGCCGATATGGTGCCGTTTTTTGGCTTTAGTCTGAGAACAATGCTGATAACACACTGATGTTTTAGTTGTTCCTAAGTAATGCTTACCCTGATCAAGGTGCTCTGCCAGTGAGGAGGGGCACAAGAAGCTGGGAGGGAGCAGAGACAGGACACCTGACCCAAACTAGCCAAAGGGGTATTCCATACCACAGCACATCATGCCCAGTATATAAACTGGAGGGTTACCTGGAAGCGATGGATCACTGCTCATGTCAGGCTGTGTATCAATCAGGGGGTGGTAAGTGATTGCACTGTGCATCACTTGTGTTTTCTGAGCTTCGAGTTTTTTAATTTTTTTTTCATTAAAATTATCATTATTTTTTTTTTGTTGTTCTTTCTATTATCATAGAATCATAGAATGGTTACAGTTGGAAAGGACCTTAAGATCATCTAGTTCCAACCCCACTGCCATGGGCAGGGATGCCTCATCCTAGACCATGTCACCCAAGGCTCTGTCCAACCTGGCCTTGAACACTGCCAAGGGTGGAACATTTACCACTTCTCTGGGCAACGTGTTCCAGTACCTCACCAGCCTCAGAGTAAAGAACTTCTTCCTTATATCTAACCTGAATTTCCCCTGTTTTAGTTTAAACCCATTACTCCTTGTCCTATAGCTATAGTCCCTGATGAAGAGTCCCTCTCTGGCATCCTTGTAGGCCTCCTTCAGTTTAGTTATTAAACTGTTCTTATCTCATGGGTTTTACATTCTCTTGAGTCTCCTCCCCATCCCATCCAGGGAGGGGCAGGGAAGTGGGGAGCAGTGAGTGAGTGTCTGTGTGGTACTTAGCTGCTGGCTTGTGGGTTTAAACCACATCACCTTGACTTTTGCAACTTGGGCAGTGTGGCTGGAGCTCTGCAGCATCTATAAAGAAAGAGGCTAAACACGCACACACACACGCTGCTTTCACAACTAATTCCACTTTATTCACTCCAGCATGGTAATATATAGCATACACACACAGGTCCAAGCCATGAAGCCAAACAGCAACTACATCATTCCCAGTGACTGTTTTCAGTCACTATAAATTCCATTCTATAAACAATCACTCCCCAGGCTGCTTCCCAGCCTGACCTTGCACCCAAACACTCCCTGGCTTACTCAAGA
The DNA here is from genome assembly GCF_033815535.1 of Pezoporus flaviventris. Classification (NCBI taxonomy): domain Eukaryota; kingdom Metazoa; phylum Chordata; class Aves; order Psittaciformes; family Psittacidae; genus Pezoporus; species Pezoporus flaviventris. Next base: position 188,195 of record NW_026892733.1, on the reverse strand, counting down.
CCCAGGTGCACTATCAGCAAGGCTTCTTCTTTAATTACCCACATAGCAGGAACAGGATGGCTTGCAGTTCCCATATCTCCCCCTTTTTTGTTTTGCATGGTACTTTAGCTTCTGTTCTTCACAAGTTAGCAACAAGTCTCTAGATGACATGGAGGAAAAACAAAGCAAAGCAGTGATGCCCAAGCTCCAAAGACAATATATCACCAATTGTCCTGGGTTCAGAAGTAGCAGTCATGTTTTTCCTTTGTGTTAACTGGTGCAGTGCTGTGTTTTGACTTCTAGCTTGAGAACAGTGTTGGTGAAGCCGATGTTTTCGGTTGTTGCTAAGTGATGTTTACCCTGACCAAGGACTCTGTGAGGCTCATGCTCTGCCAGGGAGGAGGGGAAGCTGTGAGGAAGCAGAGACGGGGCGCCTGACCCGGGCTAGCCGGGGAGGTATTCCATACCACAGCACGTCATGCCCGGGGTGGGGGGGGGTAATTGGGAGTTACCCGGAAGGACAGGGGCTTCCAGGTGGAACTCGCTTTCTTGGCCGGTGGTATCGTATTCTCTTCCCTTGTTATTTTCCCTTATCATTGTTGTAGTTGATAGTAGCGGTGGTGATTTGTTGCTGGACTGTTCTTGTCTCAACCCGTAGGAGTTGCACTCTCTCGATCCTCCTCCCCGTTCCTCCGGGAGCGGGGAAGGGGAGAGCCCCGGTGCGGGGGGGGGGGAGACGGACACGGACCTCGATTGTTGTCAGCTCGGCACCACTCACTGGGAGTGAGTGAACAAGTTACCTGACTGGGTTTAAACCACGACACCAATGAATTGGCCAGACATACTGGGAGTCATGGGAAGCTGGCGACAGATGCTGTTACTTCCAAAAACTCAGTCCTTGGCTTTCCTTATCCCCTTCTCTGCTTGAGGAGTCTTAAATCACAAAAGAGCAGTTTCTTGACTTTAGCATTTAAAGATGGAATGTTCAAATACAATACTTATTATATTATTATTACTTACAATAGTTACTTATGCTAACTTTTGCTTTTTTTTTTTTTTTTTTTACTGTGAGGGTGATGAAACCTGCTTTAGAATACCCTGCTTGAGCAGGGGATTTGGACTAAATCATCTCTCATACCAACCACGGGCTGCTTGGCCTGCCCTTCCCTCCTGGTTGGCCCTCTTATAACAGAGGAGGCGATCCCTTGCATCGATGTCTGGCATGGCCTGTGTCCCCACCACTCAACACCTGCTGAGATGCAGCCAAAAGCAGAGCTAAAGGTTCTTCTTGTTGGCAAACACAGAGGCCAATCCAGTCTTGCTCTTGACTATGGTAGGAGGCAATTGGCCAGCCTCAGTCCTTGAACCTCGTTGTCAATGCAGAGTTTCACCTTCCTCATCCAGTAACAAGTCGCCATCATGGTAAAGCACACACAGATTTGCATTAGCAGTATAACTACTACAGGGTGCAGCAGCGCTTTGAAGATGCTCATGGCAGTGAAGGACCAGCCAAAAAAATTTCCTGCCAGTGGCATTCTCCCACCCTCTTAATTCATTCCATTATCTATTTTATAACACTGCCATCATGATGTACAGTTATTAGTATTTTTCTAGCTTCTGCCTTAGCATTTTCTAGCAGCTGCTGCAAATTGCATGCTCTATCATCTCTTTTACAAGTGACAAATCTGTATCGATAGGGGTTGGAGTTATACTACTATACATGGTGTAGTTTCTTATCAGCAACTGGCTAGTAAATACAGGTGGTTTATACACAAAATCACAGCCTCTAATAATACCTACTTTGCAAGCACACATATTCAAGTTGTCAAACATGGTCTGGTTATAGAAACTTTTCAGTTTCCCCCAAGTGATGCTTTACAAATCATTCCTTTTTCTCTTCCTCTGTCTCATTCTGCTTAGGGTCTTCAAGGTCAGCTCCTGCATCTGAGGCATTGGGTTCTTTAACTTGTCTCTTCAGCTCATGGTACGGCTTGACAAACTTTGCAGGATGCCACTGTGGACCTGTTGGTAGGAGGACACAAGCATACCCCCTCCCTCAGGTTATCAGTTCCACAGGCCCTTCCCATTTCTGCGGGCCCAAAGGATCACGATACCACACTTTAGCACGTTCAGAAGGCAGACTATCAGAGCCAAAATGTTGTTGTACTGCAGTGACAGGAGCATTCATGGAAGATTGAGTGCAATTTAAAAACTTCAATGTATAGATGGCATTGTCTGAATGTTCTTGAGGGACCATATTCACCCTTTTTGTTTTTGTAGCATGGATTTCAGAACAGCGTGAGTTCCTTCCACAATCCCCTAGCCTGTAGGGGAGTGGGGAATACCAGTGATGTGCGTGACACCCCATTGCTGTAAAAATCATGATAATGCTAATGAATTATATTCAGGGCCATTATCCATTTTCAACTGGGAAGGAACTCCTAAGGTAGCAAATGCACGTGTTAAATGTTGGATAACATCACGGGCCTTCTCTCCTTTATGGGCAGAGGCTGAAATCATATGTGAAAATGTGTCAACAGACACATGAACATATTTAAAGGCACCAAAGGAAGCAACGTGTGTAACATCTGTTTGCCAAAACTCATTTGCCTTTAAGCCATGAGGATTTATACCCATGGCAAATGAGGACTGAGCTGTTTACTGGCGGTCAGGGTAAGACCTAACAATTTTCTTTGCTTGAGAATAAGACAGGTTAAAGTATTTCTTTAAAGCAGACGCATTCTGATGAAAAAAGGAATGTGAAGCATCTGCAGAAGTAAACTGCACAGTGTTAACAGTCAAGGAGTCTGCTATGTCATTGCCCACAGTTAAAGGGCCAGACAGGTTGGAAAGCAACATATTCTGAGTCACAAACAATATTTAAGGATTCTGCAGGGAACAACTGTATCCCATATAAGACCGCAGCAATTTCAACAAGCTGCATAGAGCCATCCACATGTGTAACAGAGGATTGCCAGGAATCATTTTCAAACCAAACTACAGCAGCTTTGCCAGTTTTTCCAGAGTGTCATTTTTTAAGCCCAGCTAGCAACCCAGAACCACGCAGTCGCTCTCTCACTCCCCCCCCGTCCTCCCCCTGCTCCCAGAGGGATCGGGGGAGAATAGAAAGAATGTAACTCCCACGGGTTGAGATAAGAACAGTCCAGTAACTAAGGTATAACACTAACCTACTACTGCTACCACCAATAATAATAATGATAAGGGAAATAACAAGAGAAGAGAACAAAACCGCCTGTCCTGTCTCTGCTTCCTCCCGGCTTCCCCTCCTCCCTGACAGAACATGAGACTCAGAAAGTCCTTGGTCAGAGTAAATATTACTGAGCAGCACCTAAAAACATTGGTGTTATCAGTGTTGCTCCCAGGCTGAAAGTCAAAAACACAGCACTGCACCAGCTACTAAGAAGGAGAAAAATGACTGCTACTGCTGAACCCAGGACACAGAGCCATCAACAAAAATTGTTTTAGCATCCTGAATGGGTTGCATTTGAATTACAAATCGCTCCTGTAGATCAAAATCTGAAACAGCTTTTAGCAATTTATGTTTCAGAGTACCATAAAAACTTTTCCTATAAAGTCTGCTAACACTATTTGGAAAGAAACAGACTGAGCAAAAAGGAACTGAAAGTCTGTTGCAATTAATGTAAATACATTTCTGCAGGGTCGTTGCCTGTTAAATGTTGAACCCTCGTACGGCCTTTGGCGATTAAGTCATCAATCATATCTAACTGTTCTGTCACAGTCTTTCGCTGGGTATGTGGCAAAAGAACCCATTCCAAAAAGTAAACAGAGTTACTGTCTATTTGACATATAACTTCTAATGGCCTTCATTGCATATTAACAACGAGCAGAGAAATTGGCAAGTGTAAATGAACTCTAGCTGCCTGTAGCGTCTCAGTTTTTTGAGTCACTATATTCAAAGCATCAATAGCTTTAGGTGTAAGCTGACGAGGAGAATTCAAGTCTAAGTCCCCTCACAAAAAAATCAAAGAGTGGTTCAAAGTCGGCACTAGTAATACCCAACATAGGACACACCCAATAATAGTACCTAAGAGCTTCTGCAAATCATTCAAATTTGTGATTTTGTTTGCCCGTTTTAGCTTCTGAGGCTTTACTGTTCTTTCAGTTAGCACCCAACTGAAATATTTCCAGGGTGGCATTCTTTGTATCTTTTCCTGGGCAATTTGTAGTCCAAGACAACATAAATTTTCTGTTAAATGATTAACAGTAGTTACTAAATATTGTTCCGTTTCTGCACAGACCAAAATGTCATCCATGTAATGATAAGTTATCAGTTCAGGAAATGCACTCCTAGTTGGTGATGTAGCTGTGGAAACTACCAGCTGACAGATTGTTGGACTGTTCATCATTCCTTGTGGCAAAACAGTCCATTGATATTTTTGCATGGGAGCAGCACAGTTGACTGAAGGCATAGAAAAAGCAAAATGATCACAATCTGCAGGATGCAAAGGAATTGTAAAAAAACAATCCTTCAAATCAATAATGCAAAGAAACCAGTCAGCTGGAATCATAGGATTAGGCAAACCTGGTTGTAAAGCCCCCATGGGTTGCATTACGTTATCAATTGCACGCAGATCTTGCAGAAGTCGCCTTTTCCCTGATTTCTTTGGGATTACAAAATGGGCGTGTTCAAGGGGCTAGTAGATGGAACAATATGTCCTGCTTTCAGTTGCTCTTCAACCAATAAATCCGCTTGCTCCAATTTTTCCCCTTTTAAAGGCCACTGATCAACCCAAACTGGCTTTTCTGTTAACCATGAAAGTTTGAGCAGGGGCTTCAGATCAGTGATCGTTAGGATAAATTTGCCCTGTCTGTGGTAAGTAACAAATTCCATTGCATTTGCAAATCTCTCCCCCACAGATTCATAGAAACTGGCAGTATATATGGTTGTAAATGAGCTACAGCACCATCCTGTGCAATAGCTTTGAGGACGTGACTAGTTTTAAAAGGAGATTGTATACCTCTTATTCCAGCAACTGTTTCTAAAGCCTTTTCAAAGGGCCAATCAGTCGGCCATTGAAACTGAAATAATTGAAACACCTGCCCCAGTGTCTATTAATCCACTAAAGACTCTATTCTCTATTTGCAAATTCAATAAAGGTTGTTTCTGAGTAATGTCCTGGGCCCAAAAAACCTCAGCTTTCCCAGAGCTTCCAAATCCAGAGGTATTCCTTGTGTTAATTTCTACTTTTGGCACCCAGTATGGAATCAAAACAAGTTGTGCTAATTTTTGATCTTTTGGAATTTTATAACTGCCGTTTAAAGCAGATGCTAGAATTTTTATTTCTCCTGTATAATCCAATTACTCCTGGATGAATTTTTACTCCTTGGAGAGTTGTAATTGAGTGTCCTAACAAAAGACCCATAAATCCATTTGGTAAAGGTCCCCAAACAGTGGTAGCTATAGCTTTAACAGTGGAGCAATCTAATTTGATGTTGGTGCTTGTTGCCAAATCCAACCTGACGCTGCCTGTTGTGGCAGCTGCAAGGTCAGAGATGGAGCGTTTGCTGCAAAAAACCTGTTGTTTTGAGGAGCACTGGGTTTCGTCATGCCCGGCTTGGAGTTTCCTGACAAAGGATTTCCATCCTCATAAAATTTAGATTTACATTGATTGCTCCAGTGATATCCTTTCTTGCATCTGGGACAGAGTTGAGATGGAGTTTTTCCTGTCTGCTTTTGTTTCTTTTTGGGACACATTTTACTAATATGTCCTTTCTGTCCACAGTTAACATTTTTGATGACTCATATTAAATTTCAATAATGCAGCAGCCATTACAGAAGCCTTATGAGCCTCTGTACCGATATACCAACATGTTTTAATAAACTCAGCAGTGTCTGTAAATTTTTTCCTGACTGGGGCTCAAGCAGCTTTGCAATCTCCGTTTGCATTTTCATATGCTAGCTGAAATAAAAGTGCATGAGCAGCCTCAGGATTATCAATCTGCCTTTGTATAGCATTGTTTAATCAGTCTATAAAAGACACATAGGGTTCCTGAGACCCTTGGTGAACAGTTGTGGAAGAAGTAGCTTTCTTTCCTGATTCAGGTACTTGCCTCTAGGCTTGTACAGCCATACGGGCAGCTGGCTGGAATACCAGAGGGTTTAGATGAATTTTGTTATAAAAACCTAATATCACCAATCTGTTTTAATTGATTTTTATTATAATTAATATCGAGAGACAATAAGCAAGCAGTTCTGGGTGCTCTGGGGAGTCTCTGCTCCGCCCGAGATGCACGAGGGGAACTTCTGGGGATAGTCTCTTATACTTTTTGGTTTCCCAGGCTTCTTGGGTTTCAGCCAATCCTGTTGTCTTCTTTTCCAAGGCTTCTCCACCTGTTGCTGGGGTCTTGTCTCCGGGTGAAGAAATATTATGTCTATCACAAGTCTGACCGCCATCTTAGCCCCCATAAATTCCACTCCTTATGTGTTTATTTGTTCAGCGCACAGATTTCACAACGTTCTGTAACAGGACATATCTCTAAGTTACCTACCCCCCCCCCCCCTTTCTAAGAACATTCATGCAATTTAAACAATGAACAAAACATTTCTTTGCACAATATTGCGGTTGACCCAGGGGAATTATTCCCTTGTTTCTTCTTCCTCCTCACTGTGGTATTGACAGGGACACTTATCATACCCTTTGCACATAGCACAATGATCACAAGGGATTCCATCTCCACACAAAGTGCAATGATCACTAGGACCCCTGAGTTGCTGACACGAATCACTCTGATGTAACTCATAATTTGATTATGAGGGTGCGACCATCGCCCAGAGCCTGTTAACATGTCAGCATCTATTGGTATTCCCCTTTGAACATTATCTAATTAATACCTGTAAAGCCACTAAGTTATTATATTCCAATCTCCACACAGAGCATTGAGCAGGTGTCAAAATCGTTTGCATTAAAGTGTTCAAATCCCATGGCACCATAGATCCTGAACTAGCCATCATTTCTAGCAGACTTAATGTATAAGGACTTTGAATTCCATTTTCCATCACTGAGTTTTTCAGTTCCTTAAATACTGCACACAGAATATTTTCATGTACCAGTTGTTGTTGTCCCTGCCCATCTGTTCTATAAAATACAGAAAAAGCGAAAACCATGTCTCCAGTAAAATCACCATCCTCTATCGCTTGCCCCATACATTTTTGTATAAATATTTTAGTAGCCTTCTGGTTAACTAACAGCTGGTCAAATGGTTCTTTATTGAGATCAATCAAGGGAGGTGCGGTAGGTTGAGGAGCATGAGGAATATTCAATATGAATGCCTTTAATGTTGTCAAAGGTGGGTATAAATTTTGTTTCTTTTCTGAATCTATGGGGCCAGGATCAAAAGGATCATCAGGCTTCTCAGAAAAGATATTCACGTCGTTCCGTCTTTGCTCTTTCAAATTGTCAATATTTTGATAATTTGTTTTATCATGTTTCTGAATTATATCCTTAGCAGGTTGTAGATTAGATAATGCAGAATAGACAAAATGCCATGTCACTATTAAAACACCCGGAACCTCCATACCAAGGCGATTTTGAGTCTGTAAATGTTCTCCCACTCTCTCCCACATCCAAGTATGAAATGACCCTGTTGCTGGAAACCAGTTGCAATTTGTTTTCACCCATAACAAAAGCTTCATTACTTGCTTCTCAGACAAATGATATCCAGAGGATTTTAAAATTTGCTGTAAATCTTTCAAATATAATTTCTGTTCGGCTATTTCTACTTGCCCCATTTTTCTAACACAATCCCATAATTAACCGTTCAACAGGTATTACTGACCTTTAACAGGCAAGTGTCAGTACCAGAAATTCCCTGTCAGAGTGCATGGACACCGCAATGTTGAGCAGTTTAGTTACCACATATAGGGCATAATTTGCAGCATCTGTAAAGAAAGAGGCTAAACACAAGCACACACACACACACTGCTTTCACAACTAGTTCCACTTTATTCACTCAAGCGTGATAATATATAGCATACAGATACAGGTCTGAGCCATGAAGCCAAACAGCAACTACATCATTCCCAGTGACTGTTTTCAGTCACTATAAATTCCATTCTATAAACAATCACTCCCCAGGCTGCTTCCCAGCCTGACCTTGCACCCAAACACTCCCTGGCTCACTCAAGACCCAGGTGCACTATCAGCAATTCTTCTTCTTCTTCTTTAATTATCCACATAGCAGGAACAGGACAGCTTGCAGTTCCCACAGAACTCTTACTGGTGGAGACAGAGGTGAAAAAGTCATTGAGTACCTCAGCCTTCTCCATGTCTTCGGTGTCCAGGTCTCTCGTTTCCTTCTATGGGGGGCCGCATTCTCCCTCGTCTTCCTTTTAACCCTCATGTACCTATAGAAGTTTTTCTAATTGCACTTTATTTCCTTTCCCAGATTGAGTTCTGTCAGGTCTTTAGCTTTCCGAACCTGATCCCTGCCTGTTCCAAATGTTTCTCTACATTCTTCCCAGGCTACCCACCCTTGTTTCCACCCTCTTTTAAGCCTCCTTTTTATACTGGAGTTTGTCCAGTAGTTCCTTGTTCATCCATGCAGGTCTCCTGCCGTTCCCGCATGATGTCCTCTTTGTCTGGATGCATCGTTTCTGAGCTTGGATGTGATCCTTGAATTCTTGGCCTCCTCTTCCCTCCAGGGCTTTATCCCATGGCACTCCACCAAGCAGATCACTTCAGAGGACAAAGTCCACTCTCCTGAATTCCACGGCAGAGAGCTTGCTGTGCACCTTCCTTGGTGCCCTAATTTTCTCAAACTACACCCTTTTGTGGTCACTGCAGCCAAGGCTGCCCTCTGGCATCACATTCCCCAGCAGCCCCTCCCTGTTGGTGAGGACAGGGTCCAGAATAGCCCCTCTCCTTATTGGCTTCTCTGTCACTTGGAGAAGGAAGTTATCATTGATGCATTCCAGGAACCTCCCAGTTTGCTTGTGCCCTGCTGTGTTGTCCCTCCATCGGAGGGGTGGTTGAAGTCCCCCATGAGGACCACGGCTTATGAACGTGAGGCTACACCTGACTATAGAGGGTCTCATATGCTTGGTCTTCCTGGTGGGCAGTCTGTAGAAGACCCCCACTGTAAGGTCACCTGTCCCTGCCCTCCCGTTAGTCCTGATCCATAAGCTCTTGGTTGGATCCTCATCCATCCCCAGGTGGAGCCCTGTGCACTCCAGATGGTCACTGGTGTATAGGGCAAACCCCCCTCCTCAGGTCCCGGTAATATATATAAGAAATATATATATTTGATTGTCCTGGGTTCAGCTGTAACAGTTATTTTTCACCATCTTAGTAGCTGGTGCAGTGCTGTGTTTCTGACTTTCAGCCCGGGATCAACACTGATAACATGCTGAGGTTTTTAGTTATTGCTAAGTAATGCATACCCTGATCAAGGATTTTTTGGTCTCTCATGCTCTGCAAGTGAGGAGGGGAACAAGAAGCCAGGAGAGAGCAGAGACAGGACACCTGACCCAAACTAGCCAAAGGGGTATTCCATACCACAGTATGTCATGCCCAGTATAAAAAATGGGGGGAGTTACCTGGAAGGCCCAGATCGCTGCTCGGTTGGGCATTGGTCGGCAGGTGGTGAGCTGGTGAGCAATTGTATTCTCTCCCCTTGTTATTTCCCTTATCATTATTATCACTGGTGGTAGTAATAGTGACTTTGTATTACACCTTAGTTACTGGACTCTTCTTATCTCAACCCGTGAAAGTTACATTCTTTTGATTCTCCTCCCCATCCCTCCAGGAGTGGGGGGAGGAAGAAGGGGGAAGGGGGAGTGAGCGAGCGTCTGCGTGGTTCTGAGTTACCGGCTGGGCTTAAACCACGACAGTTCTTTGTGGCACCCAACGTGGGGCACGAAGGGTTGAGATAACAACAGATCTGACCAGAGTGTGTCTAATCTTATTTGTGATAAGCATTTATTGTTTTGGAATAGTTCTCACTCGTCACAATGCTGATTTCTTTTCTCTCAAAGTTGATGCTCTTAATATCAGAGTTTCAGCATGTCGTACCTTACTTACAGCTGGTATTTGCTGTTTTAGTGTTTATCGGCTGGGGGGCTTGGGCTAAGGTTCCTGTTTCTCTGTACTTTATGGTAATGACTTGTAATACAATAGACTCATTGATCATGAAACTAATCTGGCTTGCGTTCCCAGTGTGGTCATCACCTCTATACTTTGGGAGGCTGGCGTGGTTTAAACCCTAGCCAGACAGCTTGTTCACTCACTCCCAGTGAGTGGTGCCGGGCTGAGAGCAATCGAGGGCCCCCCCACCCCGGGGCTCTCCCCTTCCCCGCTCCCGGAGGAACGGGGAGGAGGATCGAGAGAGTGCAACTCCTACGGGTTGAGACAAGAACAGTCCAGCAACAAATCACCACCGCTACTATCAACTAAAACAATGATAAGGGAAAATAGCAAGGGAAGAGAATACGATACCACCGGCCAAGAAAGCCAGTTCCACCCGGAAGCCCCTGTCCTTCCGGGTAACTCCCAGTTACCCCCCCACCCCGGGCATGACGTGCTGTGGTATGGAACACCTCTTTGGCTAGCCTGGGTCAGGTGCCCCGTCTCTGCTTCCTCACGGCTTCCCCTCCTCCCTGGCAGAGCATGAGCCTCACAAAGTACTTGGTCAGGGTAAACATCACTTAGCAACAACCGAAAACATCGGTATCACCAACACTGTTCCCAGGCTAGAAGTCAAAACACAGCACTGCACCAGCTACCACGAAGGAGAAACATGACTGCTACTGCTGAACCCAGGACAGAGGCATAAAATGGAAGTGTTTAGCAATTACGCACCTTTTGTTTCCTCCTCGGGTCGTCAACCTATGAAGGAGACATTCACTTATGTTCCCAGCTCCCCCACCAGAAAATTTACAGCAGCATTTGAGAGTTCTGAAGGTTTTGAATGGCCTTTGTGTACCCTTGAGACCTGCCAGCTGATTGTGATGGGGATAAGCATGTTAGCACACACAGAGTGTGTTTTACCCACAACCATTTTGTCTGATCTCTAAAGTTAAGCAGAGACAGGTTTGGGTCTTGTCTAGGGTTAGACCATGACATAGGAGGACCAAGAGGTTTTCAACGAGGCTGGACAGTCATGAGTGGCAGGATGCGTGTGATAGTATGGGCTAGTACCTAGTCCAGTGGGCAAGTGTAAAATACAGAAAAACTAGTAAAACACTTAAACAAGGCGCGTTGTCATCCTGCTCATACCAGCAAGGGACAAAACATGGCAACGTGCTGGGGCTTGGCCTACGCTTACAGGGCCCTGTTCAAAATTATCCAGCACCTTCAAAGGGAAAAAAATGTCCCTGGATCTGATGGCAAAGCAACAGACAAAGCAGCTACTCCAACTCCAAATACAACAGCTACACCAACTCTAGTGACAAGTACAGTAGCTACCCAAACTCAGACTACAACAGATAACGCAGCTACTCTAACTCCAAGTATAGCAACTACACCAACCCCAGCGACAAGTACAGAAGCTACCCAAAACCCGAAAGCAACAGACAGCACAGATGCTGCTGCTACTGAAACCCCAAGCACAGCAGCTGCACCAACTCTGACAACAGATACTGCAGCCACTCCAAGCACAGTGATAATCACTGCAGCTAAACCAGAGGACCAATTCGTGCTAATATCAGTTGCCCCTGTATGGACGGGGAAAAGCAAAAAGGAGGCACAAAGAGCAACCCATACAGTGAAGAAAGATGAAGAACCAATGCACTTACTATACGGAACAGCATCTGATCAAGAGTTATTATTCATGACTCAGAGGAAGAAGAAGAGGCGACTTCTTGACTCCGGACCTCAACCAAGCTACGGAATATGTGAAAAGATTTTACTCATCAACCAGGGGAGCACATCATCACCTGGTTGCTCTGATACTGGGACAATGGGGCCGACAGTCACGCACTAGAAGGTAGGGAAGTCAAGCAGCTGGGATCACTTGCTAGGGAAGGGGGAATTGACAAAGCAACAGCAAAACAGAAATGGTCCTTCAGTATTTGGAGGCGGCTCTTGGACGCTGTGTACAAGGATGATGTTATGAGTTGTTTGGCCAAGTGGACTACTCTAGAGAAAGGCATCCAGTCTCTGAGGGAATCAGCCATTGTAGGGATGATCTATCATAGGTCGGATGCCGGGAATGCACCTGTAGATCCAGATGAAGTAGAATGTACACGACCCATGTGGTGGAAAATTACATGGAATGCACCATCATCATATGCCCACTCATTGGCAGCAATAACCTGGAATGACATAGTACTACCAACAGTGGATGAACTGATTGGTCAACTCCGAGAGTCTGAAGACAATCTCACCCCTTCCATCATTTCAGCTGTGGAAAAACTGTCCCGGTAGTTCAAACAATTGACAGATGATCTATCTGATCTATCCAGCTCCCCACGTGTATCAACCCATATCTCAGCTATTAACAAAAGGTGTCCTACTGCTCAAGAGAGAAGATAAAGGAGGTACATGCAACGAGACACCCTATGGTTTTATCTGTGGGATCACGGAGAAAACATGATGAAGTGGGATGGAAAACCTACCTCAGCTCTGGAGGAACAGGTGCGTGAACTGAAGAAGAGAACAAAGGTCAAGGATGATCATCCCATGAAAGCTGCAGCTTCAGTCTCTGGTGAGCAGGTTCCCAGATGGAGTGGAAAGGCTGATTTTACTCCAGCTCCTGTGATAAAGAAGACTAATCCCTGTCTACCAGACATAAGTGACCAATGTTGTGATCACTATTAGAGGGGACTTGCCTCCATCCAGGTGGGGGTGAGGGACAGTTGGGTTTAGTGGACTGTGTGGATCAGATGGCCTGGCACATCAGTCCCACAGAAGTATGAGACTCTAGTAGATACTGGCGCACAGTGTACCCTGATGCCATCAAGCTGTCCAAATGGTGGAACCCATTTATACTGCTGGAGTGACAGGAGGATCCCAAGAGTTGACTGTACTGGAGGCTGAAATCAGCCTGACAGGGAGGAAGTGGCAAAAGCACCCTGTTGTGACTGGTCCAGAGGATCCATGCATCCTTGGCATAGACAACCCCAGGAGAGGGTACTTCAAAGACCCAAAAGGGTACTGATAGCCTTTTGGCATTGCTGCTTTGGAGACAGAGGAAATTGAGCAGCTGTCCACCTTGCCTGGTCTCTCAGAGGATCCTTCTGTTGTGGGGTTGCTGAAGGTCAAAGAACAAGTGCCAATTGATCAGAGGCTGACTATACCCCAACTGAGAAAGAGATACTGGCAGCCTATGAAGGGGTTCAAGCTGCTTCGGAAGTAATTGGCACTGAAGCACAGCTCCTCCTGGCACCCCGGCTGCCCGTGCTGGGCTGGATGTTCAAAGGCACAGTCTCCTCTACACATAATGCAACCTATGCTACATGGAGTAAGTGGGCTGCGCTAATTACACAATGAACTCCCAGTTCAAAATAGGAACTCCCAGTCATCCAGGAATTCTAGAAGTCATCATGGACTGGCCAGAGGGCAAAGATTTTGGAATGTCACCAGAGGAGGAGGTGATGCGTGCTGAAGAGGCCCCACCATATAAGAAGCTGCCAGAAAGTGAAAAGCAGTATGCCTTGTTTATTGATGGGTCCTGCCGTATTGTGTGAAAGCATAGGAGATGGAAGGCAGCTGTATGGAGCCCCCGACGACAAGTTGCAGAAACTGCTGAAGGAGAGGGTGAATCGAGTCAGTTTGCTGAGGTGAAAGCCATCCAGCTGGCCCTGGACATTGCTGAATGAGAAAAGTGGACAGTACTTTATCTCTATACTGACTCATTGATAGTGGCAAACGTCCTGTGGGGTTGACAGTAGCAATGGAAGAAGAGTAACTGGCAATGCAGAGGTAAACCTGTCTGGGCTGCTGCACTGTGGCAAGATATCGCTGCCCAGGTGCAGAACCTGGTGGTGAAGGTACGCCATGTAGATGCTCATGTACCCAAGAGTCATGCCACTGAGGAGCACCAGAACAACCAATAAGTAGATAAAGCTGCTAAGACTGAAGTGGCTCAGATGGACTTAGATTGGCAACATCAGGGTGAATTATTTTTGGCCTGGTGGGGCCATGACACTTAAGGCCATCAGTGCAGAGATGCAACATATAGATGGGCTCGTGATCGAGGGGCGGACTTAATAATGGACACTATTGCCCAGGTTATTCATGAGTGTGAAACATGTGTTGCAGTTAAGCAAGCCAAGCAGTTAAAGCCTATTTGGTCTGGAGGACGATGGTTGAAGTATAAATATGGGGAGGCCTGGCAGATTGACTATATCACACTGCCACCAACCCGCCAAGGCAAGCGCCATGTGATTACCATGGTGGAAGCAACCACCGGGTGGCTGGAAATGTATGCTGTGCCCCACACCACTGCCCAGAACACTATCCTGGGGCTTGAGAAACAAATTTTCTGGTGACTCGGCACCCCAGAAAGAATAGAGTCAGACAATGGGACTCATTTCTGGAACAAACTTATAGATGCTTGGGCCAAAGTGCATGGCATTGAGTGGGTATATCACATCCCCTACCATGCATCAGCCTCTGGGAAAATCGAACGGTACAATGAGCTGTTAAAAACTACACTGAGAGCATTTGGTGGTGGGACTTTCAAACATTGGGATACACATTTACCAAAAGCCACCTGGTTGGTCAACACCAGAGGATCTGCCAGCAGGGCTGGCCCTGCTCAGTCAGAACTTTTACATATTCTAGAAGGGGATAAAGTTCCTGTGGTGCACATAAAGAATTTGCTGAGGAAGACAGTCTGGGTTTTTCCTGCTTCAGGTAAAGGCAAAGTCACTTGTGGGATTGCTTTAGCTTAGGGACCCAGTTATACTTAGTGTGTAATGCGGGAAGATAGAGAAGTCCTATGTCTACCTCAAGGGGATTTGATTTAGGGGAAAACAGCCAATGATCTCAGTTATATGCTGTTGCCTACTGTGTTGCACTTTTATAGCCCACCAACTAGATGTCTTCAGGTCACCAGCAACTGGCCCTGACTTCCCTCCGACCATCATTTGATGAAACCTGACGAGTTCTGCGTTAAAGGAACGATCAGCATCAGCAGGCAACAGTTCAACACTACGCACAGCCTCCCCTGCTCTGAAAGACTGTTACAGGAGATGGAGACCAACATTATGGCCTGGATGGACTCAGCAGCATTATAGGGATTGGTCCATGCACTAAGGACTTATCTCTCTCTCTCTCTGTGTGGATGTATATATATGTATATATATGATATAAGAGTGATGGTATATTAAATATGTGGGATCTGAACATGACGTGAATGGTATGGAATAAGGGGTGGATACTGTCCTGGGTTCATCAGTAGCAGTCATTTTTCTCCTTCTTAGTAGCTGGTGAAGTGCTGTGGTTTTGACTTTCAGCCTGGGAACAGCGCTGATAACACCCATGTTTTTAGTTGCTGCTTAGTAATTTTTACTCTGACCAAGGACTTTCTGAGTCTCATTCTCTCCCAGGGAGGAGGGGAAGCAGGCAGGAAGCAGAGATAGAACACCTGACCCAAACTAGCCAAAGAGGTATTCCATACCACAGCATGTTATGCCCACTATATAAACTGGGGTCAGTTACCAGGAAGGGTTAGATCACTGCTTTTTTTTTTTTTTTTTTTTTTTTTGTGTTATACCTTATTTCCTGGACTGTTCTTATCTCCTCCCACGGGAGTTACATTCTTTCGATTCTTCTCCCCATCCCTCTGGGAGCTGGGGGGAGGAGGGGGGTGGTGGAGGAGTGAGCAAGCGTATGTGTGGCTGACTGGGCTTAAACCACGACAATACCACAGCACATCCACATACCACAGTGAGGGGGGTGTAGGGAGAGAGTGAGTGAGCACCTGCATGATTCTGAGTTACCTGCTGGTCTTAAACCACGACAGGAGTAGAGGTGGAGAATCACCTCTCTTGACCCTCCAGCCTCACTTCTGATGCTGCCTCGCATACGGTTGGCTTTCTGCACTTCAAGTGCACACTGCCAGCTCATAATCACTTTAGCATCCCCAAGTACCCACACAGCTCAATCCACTCATCTCTCAGGCTATATTTGTGCTTGGGATTGCCCCAACACTGGTGCATAACCTTGCACTTGGCCTTGTTGAGCTTCATGAGGTTGGCATTGCGCCACCTCTCCAGCCTGTCAAGGTCCCTCTGGATGGCAGCCCTTCCCTCCAGCATGTTGACTGTACTGCACAGCTTGGTGTCGTCAACAAACTTGCTGAGGGTGCACTCAATCCCACTCTTTATGTCACTGAGAAGGATTTTGAACAGTGCTGGTGCCAATACTGACCCCTGAGGAACACCACTGGTCACTGGTCTCCACAATGACATCAAGCCGTTGACTGCAACTCTTGAGTGTGATCATATTCTGGTTTTGGCTGGGATAGTTAATTTTCTTCTCAGTAGCTGGTACAGTGCTGTGTTTTTTGTTTTAGTCTGAGAATAATGCTGATAACACACTGATGTTTTAGTTGTTGCTAAGTAGTGCTTACTCTAAATGAAGGACTTCTCATTTTCTTATGTCCTGACAATGAGGAGGTGCACTAGAAGCTTGGATGGAGTGTAGCCAGGACAGCTGACCTTAACTAGCCAAAGGGGTATTCTGTACCATAGAATATCATGCTCAGTATATAAACTGGGGGAATTGTTTGGGAGCTATCATTTGCTGCTTGGGATGGGCTGGGTATTGGTCAGCAGGTGGTGAACATTTTTATTGTCTGTCACTTCCGCTTTGTCAATTTTTATTTCTCTTTTTTTTTTTCATTGTTCCCTGTTATCATCATTGGTATTGTTATTGTTGTTATTATTCTATTATCATTATATTTTACTGAATTTCAATTATTAAACTATTCTTATCTCAAACCATAGGTTTTACCTTCTTCTGATTCTTCTGAAGGGGGGGTGGGGAAGGGGGTAGGAGTGAGTGGCTTCATGGTACCTGATCTGCCAGCTGGGTTTAAACTGCAGCAGTCCTTTGTGGCACACAATGTGGGACATGAAAGGTTGAGATAACGATATATCTGACCAGAGCGTGTTAAAACAAATTTGTTGTAAGCATTTATTGTACTGTAATAGTAATTTGTCATGATGTTTCTTCATTTGTTTTCAGAGTTCATGAGTGTGTGCTCACAGGCATGCTATGTAATACTATTCTTGTTTTACGTGCTCCCTATGGTAATGTTTTTCCGTGGGGCTTGGAATAAGGTTATCATTTCTTTGAACAGCATTTCGTTGTTCGGTGCTGGGTTATGCTACGATAGAATCGTGTCAAGAAACTAATTTGGTATGCGCACTCAGTATCGTCGTCACCTTTTTCCCTCGGGAGCCATCTGGTGGAAACTATTAATAATTACAACTTTGGCCTTTTCTCCTCGAGAGCCAACCTGTAAGAGAAACATCTTCCTGCCTGCCTGCCTATATCCTCCTCCTCCTCCTCCAGGATAATTACAGTAATATATAAGAATTTTAATATCCTTTAGATACCCTTGAAAACAGCCTGGTTCTTTTGCTAGGAACCAGCGTGGTTTTGAATATGGTTCAGATCTTGCTTAGGGTTAAACAGCTACCTGTGGCTACTCCAACCCCTTTGAGAAGCACTGTGGCTCAAAGGAGAAGGACTCAAACTCCAGTGAACAGCACTGTTGCTACTCAAACTCCGGCAACAAGGATTGCAGCTACATCAACCCTCGTGGCATGCATTATAGCTACTCTAACCCCAGCAACAAGCATTGCAGCTATTGCAAGCTCCATAACAAGCACTGTAGCTACTCAAAGTCCAGCAACAGGCACTGCAGCTACTTTAATTCCTGTGACAAACACTGCAGCTACTCAAACCCTAGTGACAAACATGACAACCACTCAGACCCTGGCAATAGGTGATACAAATGAACCAGAAAACTAACCTGTGTTAGTATCAGTTGCCCCTATATACAAGAAGAAATGGACATGAAAGACAGCTCATTTAGTGAAGGAGGATGAAACAGGGCCATAATCAGAACAGGAGGAGGAGGCAGAACAAGAGGTAACCTCTCAGTCCCTCTCCTTGACTGAGCTGCAGGACATGTGAAAAGATTTCAGCTGTCATCCAGTTGAGCACATTATCACCTGGCTGCTCCGATGCTGGAACAATGGGGCAAACAGTTTCAAATTAGAGGGTAGGGAAGCTAAGCAGCTGGGTTCATTTGCTAGGGAAAGGGGAATTGACAAGGCGATTGCAAGAGGGACACAAGTCCTCTGGAGGCAACTTCTGTTAAGTGTGAAGGAAAGGTATCCCTTCAAGGAAGACATTATGTGTTGCAGAGTCAAGTTGACAGCAATGGAGAGAGGTATCCAGTACCTGAGGGAAGTAGCCATTCTAGAGATGATCTATTATAAGTCAAACACTGAGCAGTCACACACAGATCTAGATGAAGTCTGATGTACACAACCCATGCAGGGGAAATTTGTACAGGGTGTGCTGTCATCATGTGCCAAATCATTGGCAGTAATGAGCTGGATGGACAAAGCGGGACTGACAGCGGATGAAGTGATTCATCAACTCCAGTTGTACAGTGTTTCCCCTTCCATCATTTCAGCTGTGGAGAAACTGTCCGGGACTTCCAGCAGTTCAGAGAGAATATGTCCTGCTCCCCATTTGTACTGACCCACATCTCAGCTATTAACAGTAAGCACCCTGCTGCTTGAGAGGGAGGATAGAGAAGGTAAACACCACAGGATACCCTGTGGTTTTATCTGCTGGACCACAGAGAGGACATAAGGAAGTGGAAAACCTACCTCGACCTACAGGAACAAATATATGAATTGCAAGGAAAAGCAACTGTGAACGGGGATCCTCCCAGGAAAGTTGCTGCTCCAATCTCCAGTGGGCAGTTTCTCACATGGAGTGGAAAATCTGATTTGACTTCAACTCCTATAAAAAGTAATTCTAAATCCCTTTTTACAAGAACTAAGTGATGAATCTTATGATTAGGATTAGAGGGATCCTGCCTCCAGCCAGGCAGAGGAGAGAGACAACTTGGGTTTACTGGACTATGTAGGGGGATCACACATCAGACACTGTCCTGGGTTCAACTGTAGAAGTTATTTTTCTCCTTCCTAGTAGCTGGTGAAGTGCTGTGTTTTTTACTTTAGTCTGAGAACAGTGCTGATAACACACGGATGTTTTTAGTTGTTGATAAGTAATGTTTACCCCAATCAAGGACTTTTTCAGTCTCATGCTCTGCCAGGGAGGAGAGGAGGCAGACAGGAAGCAGAGACAGGACACCTGACCCAAACTAATCAAAGGGGTATTCCATACCACAGCATGTCATGCCCAGTATATAAACTGGGGGGAGTTACCCGGAAGGCCCAGATCACTACTTGGGTCAGACTGAGTATTGGTCAGCGTGTAGTGAGCAATTGCATTGTGCATCACTTGTGTTTGTTTTCCCCTTTTATTTTTACATTCTCTCCCCTTGTTATTTCCCTTATCATTATTATTATTATTGGTGGTAGTAGTAGTACTGTATTATACCTTAGTTATTGCACTGTTCTTATCTCAACCTGTGGAATTTATATTCTTTCAATTCTCCTCCCCATCCCTCTGGGAGCAATGGGGAAGAAGGGGGGGGGGGGGAGTGAGCGAACAGCTGTGTAGTTCTGAGTTACCGGCTGGGCTTAAACCCAACAGTTCCTTTTGGTGCCCAATGTGGGGCACGAAGGACTGAGGTAGCGACAGATCTGACCAGACTCTCTTTGATCGTATTTGTGATAAGCATTCACAACGTTGATGTATTTGCTCTCAGAGTTGTTGATCTTGGTCTCGGAGTTTCAGCATGTTGTGCCTTACTTACAGCCAGTATTTGCTGTTTTAGTGTTTATCAGCTGTGATGCCTGGGCTAATGTTATTGTTTCACTGTATTTTATGGTAAAGACATGTAATACATTAGACTCATTGATCATGAAACTGGTCTGGCTTGCGTTCCCTGTGTGGTCATCACCTCTATATTTTAGGAGGCATATAATGGGAATTTTTAGCAGTTACACTTTTTTTTCCCCTCAGGGGGTCAACCAATGAAGGGGACATTCCCTCACAACCTCCACTCCCCCACCAGGCTATTTACAGCAGCATTTGAGAATTCTAAAGGTTTTGGATAGCCTTTGAATACCCTTGAGACCTGCCTGCTGATTGTGATGGAGCACACATACAGCGTGTTTTGCCCACAGCCATACAACCTTGAGAATGCCCTATTTCATCTGATTTCGAAAGTTAAGCAGGGTCAGGCTTGGGTCTTGTCTAGGGTTATATGATGATGTAAGAGGACCACCAAGAGATTTTCCCCGAGGCTGGACGGTCAAGAGTGGCAATGTGTGTGGGATAGTATGGGCAAGTATCTAGTCCAGAGGGCCCCTCCAGTGCTTTGGAATTTCACCCATGAACAAGTGCAAAATCCGGAAAAATCAGCACAACACTTAAAAGAGGGGTGCTGTCATTCTGGCAATATCAGAGAGGGACAACTTGCTGCAACATGCTGGGGCTTGGCATATGCCTACAGAGTGTGTCTGGAAAAAGACATCTCTGTATCTGATGGCAAAGCAACAGACAATGCAGCTACTCAATCCCCAAGCACAGCAGCTAGACCAACGCCAACAACAGAAACTGCAGCCACTGCAACCCCAATGACAGGCACTGCAGCTGCTCCAACCCTAATGAAAGACACTGCAGCCACTCCAACCACAGTGATAGGTACTGCAGCTAAACCAAAGAACCAATCCGTGACAATATCAGTTGCCCCTGTAAGCAAAGGGAAAAGGAACCAAAGCAGCCTGTGCAGTGAAGAAAGATGAAAACCCAATGCACTCACTACAGGGGATGGCATCTGAACTAGAGTTATTAATACATGAATCAGAGGAATAGGAAGAAGAGGTGACTTCTCAACCCTGGACCTCAACTGAGCTGCGGAATATTCAAAAAGATTTCACCCACCTTCCAGGGTAGCACATCATCACCTGGTTGCTCTGATGCTGGAACAGTGGGGCTGGCAGGCATGAACTAAAAGTTAGAGAAGCTAAGCAGCTGGGAATTTGCTAGGGAAGGGGGAAATGACAAAGTGATTGTGAAGGAGAAATGGTCCCTCAGCCTTTGGAGGCAGCTCTTGGCAGCTGTGAAAGAAAGGTTTCCATCCAAGGATGATGTTATGAGTCCTTTGTCCCAGAGAAGGTTGCCCAGAGAAGTTGTGGGTGCCCCATCCCTGGAAGTGTATAAGGCCAAGTTGGATTGTTAGCATCAAGACAAACACATAACCACCAGGATGGTTATATGAGGTGCTTTTATTGAGGCGCCGGGAACCAGGGGTACGCACCCAAATCTGGTTCTGACTCCCGTCACATCGCGTTCACAATTTATACACTAAAAATTTTGTAACTAATACATATTCAACACAGATTACATCATTTACTAATACATATGCATCAAGGATTGCCACATCAGTCTATTACGACATCAGCCTCTTTTGCGCTTGTGCAGCCCCCTCTGGTGGTCGCTCTGATGAAGTAAGGAGTCTTCCTCAGATGAAGGAAGAAGTCTTCCTCAGATTGTCCTCTTCACCTTTTCTCTACTTGGCTAGGTCCCAATCGTCTTGTGGATGTTAGCAGTCTCTTATCTTCACCAGGATGCTTCTGGTATGCCCTTTTTGGCTATCTTAAACTTAGATTCTGCTTGGGTAGAGTTTTACAATACATACACCCATACTCCCCTCACCATATATAGTTATGTTAGCTCTTGCTACCAAGACTACCATTGTAACATTTAGTTATAGAGTAACTATGATACAAAACGGCAGTTACAACATCTTCTAATATACAAAGCCTCACTATTGATTTATAAATTTCTCAAATATAATCATTTTACTATTTTATATGATTATTTTATTCACCCTTTTCTAACATTTCCCCCCTTTGAAAATACTTCATTTAACTTAAGCAAGTATTTTCATTCTCTTAGGTAGCTGTCTCCTGATAGGTAGGTGGAGGTGTGGGGTACTTTGGATGTTCCCTAGTTACTGCTCCTATGATTCGATGAGTCCATGCACTGTTGCGAGTCATTTCCCTTTATAAGTGTTGGTCCCATCGGAATGGTTTCCGTGAACTTGCAGGTCAGAATGGCATCTTGTTTTAAGTTTTGTCAAACCATTTTTCTGAGAAATTCCTAGGATAGGACTAAATGTCAATTGTGTTAATGACCAAATGACAATCAAAGTTTTGTAACAAAATCCAGACATCTTATTTACATTTCAGCTTCAGTTTCGTAGGGCCTAGTATCTGTGTTTCCCAGCTTTTGGAACTCTTTTTACCTGCGTATAATGTATCCAAGAATCCACCCCTTCTACCTTTACTGCAGTGAATGTTGTTAATAGTACTTGATGAGGTCCGTCCCACCGTTCTTTTAATGGTTCCTCATTCCAATTTCGGATGTATACTTGATCTTCTGGCTGAATGTCATGCACTGGATTTTCCAAGGACAATGGCCTGTTCCACACCAGGGTGCTTCTCAGTCTGGTTAGGGTTTTACCTAGAGATAGCACATAATTGTAAACATCCTGATTCCCTTTAATGTGGGTATTGGGATTAGGTTCTGGTGCCTCGTATGGTTTTCCATAGAGGATTTCATAGGGGCTTACTGACATTCCACTTCTAGGTTTTATTCTGATTCGCAACAAGGCTATGGGCAGTGCCTGTGGCCACTTTATTTTGGCCTCTTGGCATATTTTACTGATTTGCCTTTTTATTGTCTGATTCATCTTTTCCACCTGCCCACTAGATTGAGGTTTCCAGGGAGTATGTAGATTCCATGATATTCCTAGCAGTTTACTTATCTCCTGTACTCTTGTTGCAATAAAGTGTGGGCCTCTGTCTGATGATATTCCTAAAGGAACACCAAATCGTGGAATAATTTCTCTGAGCAACCACTTACTGTCTCTTTTGCCTGATTGGTGCGACAGGGAAGGGCCTCCGACCATCCAGAAAAGGTGTCAACCCCTACTAATAAGTATTTGTACCCTTGTGTCTTTGGTAATTCCACAAAATCAATTTGCCAATAATCTCCTGGTTCCATCCCTATTCTGATCCCTCCCATTTCAACTTGTTTCCTTACTATTGGGTTATTTTTCAAACAAATTTCACATTTTGACCCTACTGATTTTGCCATGGTTAACATCTGTGTGGAAATTATTCCTCGCTTTAAATAAGTCACCAATGCTTCTGCACCCCAATGACATTTCTGATGTTCGATCTGTAGAATTTTTCGCATTATAGCTGGTGGCACTATTATTTGTCCAGTTACTGTTGTATACCATCCTTCAGAATTCTTTTGAGCCTTTAAAAGTCCTGCCAATTTCTCATCTTCCTTTGAATAGTTTGGATCTTGTGAGAGATAGGTATGGAGTGGGCTTACCTTGAGAGGTATCAGTGCCATCATATTCCATACCTTCCGGGCCACCTGTTGAGCTGTCTGGTCTGCCAATGTATTTCCTTCAGATATCTTTGAAGTTCCTCTTTGATGCGCTTTGCAATGCATGATGGTCACCTGTTTAGGCTTTTGCACGGCAATTATTAATTCCAAAATTTCTTTTTGATATTTTATATTAGTCCCTTGAGAAGATAGAAGCCCTAGTTCTTTCCATAATGCTCCATGTATATGAACTACACCGAACGCGTACTTTGAATCTGTCCAGATATTTACCTTTTTGTTGTTACTCAGTTCCAGTGCTCTCATAAGAGCTATGAGTTCAGCCCGTTGTGCTGATGTTCCAGGAGGTAGCGCTTTTGCTTCAATTATCTTTTGCTGTGTTGTTACAGCATATCCTGCATATCGTGTTCCATTTTCCACAAAGCTGCTGCCATCTGTGAAAAGTTCCCAGTCAGGTTGTTCAAGAGGTTCATCCTTTAAATCTGTTCTAGTTGCATATGTATGCTTGATGACCTCTATACAGTTGTGTTCAAGCGTCCCTTCTTCTAGGTCCGTTCCTAGAAAGGCTGCTGGATTTAACAGGTTAGTAGTCTTTAAGCTTACATCATCTTGTTCTGTTAAAATTGCTTGATATTTCATCATCCTGCTAGGGGATAACCAGTACCCCCCTTTTTGTTCCAAGACGATTGTCACCATATGTGGCACAAACACTTCCATGTGTTTTTCCAAAGTCAGTTTTCTGGCCTCCTGTATTAGAACAATAGTCGCTGCTACTGCTCTCAAACATGCAGGCCATCCCGCACTTACCGGGTCCAGCTGTTTTGAGAAATATCCTACTGGTCTCTTCCAGCTCCCAAGTTTCTGAGTTAACACTCCCAGCGCTAATCTCTGTCTCTCATGGACGAATAACTGAAAGTCCTTTGTCAGATCTGGGAGTCCCAAAGCCGGAGATTTCATTAACGCCTCTTTCAGTTTCTTAAAGGCCTTTTTCTGTGGTTTATTCCAAACAAAAAGAGGTGATTTTTGGGCCTCATACAGGGGTTTAGCAATGAGTCCATAGTCCATTATCCATAATCTGCACCACCCTGCCATACCCAAAAATGTTCTTAACTCATGTAGGTTCTGCGGTTCTGGAATGGCACAAATTGCCTCTATGCGATTTATTCCCAGCTTTCACTGCCCTTGTGAAATTTCACATCCTAAGTACAGCACAGTCATGCATGCAATTTGCGCCTTTTCTTTTGAGACCTTATACCCGTTCAGGCCTAGTTGGTTTAAGATTTCAATGGTTACCTTTATACCCAATGACTCCTGTTCTGTTGCAATAAAGATGTGATCAACATATTGCAATAGGAGATATTGTGATCTCGGTACCTGTATTTTTCCTTGAGTGGTCCATGTTTCCAGTTCTTTGGCCAACTGGTTTCCGAAGAGAGTTGGACTGTTCTTAAATCCCTGCAGGAGTCTGGTCCATGTTAATTGTGTCTTTCATCCATTCTGTGGGTTTTCCCATTCAAATGCAAACAGTTTCCTGATACTTTTGTCAAGAGGAATGCAGAAAAAGTCGTCTTTTAAATCAGTCACTGTCGTGGTTTAAACCCAGTCAGGTAATTCGTTCGCTCACTTCCCCCCCTTTCTTGCCCTCCCCCTGCTCTCGGAGGGACGGAGAGGAGAATCAAAAGAATGCAACTCCCACGGGTTGAGATAAGAACAGTTTAGTAACTAAGGTATAACACAGATCACTACTGCTACCACCAATGATAATAATGATAAAGGAAATAACAAGGGAACAGAATACAACACCTCACCACCCGCTGACCGATAACTCGCCCCCCAAGCCCGACCAAGCTCCGACCGATACCTCCTCCAACCCTGCAGTCTCCCAGCCCTTCTGGCTAACTCCCAGTTACATCCTGGGCATGACGTGCTGTGGTATGGAATACCTCTTTGGTCAGTTTGGGTCAGGTGTCCTGTCTCTGCTTCCTCCCGGCCTCCCCTCCTCCCTGGCAGAGCATGAGGCTCACAAAGTCCTTGGCCAAACCAAAACATCCTTGTTATCAGCTCTGTTCCCGAGCTGAAAGTCAAAACACTGCACTGCACCAGCTACCAAGAAGGAGAAAAAATGACTGCTACTGCTGAACCCAGGACATTATCCACCCCTTATTCCATACCATTCACGTCATGCTCAGTTCCCACATTTTCAATATACCATCACTCTTATCTCAGTGCACTCTTATCTTAGTGCATGGACCAGTCCCTATAAAGCTGCTGAGTCCATCTGGTCCATGATGGCAGGCTCCATCTCTTGTAACAGTCTTCCAGAGCAGGAGAGACTGTGTGCAGTGTTCACACTCGTGAATAACCTGGGCAATAGTGTCCATTGTTAAGTCCACCCCTCGATCATGAGTCCATCTCTGTGCTGCATCTCTGCTCTGATGGCCTGAAGTGCCATGGGCCCACCAGGCTTAAAATAATTCACTGTCCCCTTAAGCAGTTTCTGCAGCTTGTTGCTGGGGACTCCATACAGCTGCCTTCCATCTCCGACGCTTCCAAAGCACTGGAGGGGCCCAGTGGACTAGATACTTGCCCATACTGTCCCACACACCCTGCCACTCATGACTCTCCAGCCTTGGGGAAAATCTCTTGGTCCCCCTATATCCTCGTCTAACCCCAGACAAGACCCAAACCTGACTCTGCTTAACTTTTGAGATCAGACAAAATGGTTGTGGGTAGAACACAGCCTGTGTGTGTGCCAACATGCTGATCCCCATCACAATCAGCAGGCAGGTCCCAAGGATACCCAAAGGCCATTCAGAACCTTCAGAACTCTCAGTTGATGCTGCTGTACTTGTCACTGGGGCTGGTGTAGCTGCTGTGCTTGCCGGCTCTCCCACCGCCAGCTTCTCTTTTCCTGAGTCCAGCTCTTCCTCCTCTGCCTTGCTGGGAAATGCTGCGTGGTCTCCTGCATCCTCCTGGGGCTCGGCAGGCGGCTTCCGGGGAATGCTCTCGGCTGTCGCGGGGCTCGGCTCGGCCGCGGGGCTCAGCTCCTCCGCGGGGCTCGGCTCCTCCGCCGCCTTCTCCCGCTGCTCGGCAGCCGCTTCCTTCTGCTCCTCGACCGCCCCGACCTCCTCCACCGGCAGCCGTCCCCTCGCGGCCTCCGGCCCTGCTCCCGACGCCGCTTGGTCCCTGGGGCCGCTCTCCTGAGCCGCTTCGGCTGCCGCCGGCTCCCGGGGCCGCTCCCCCTCGGCTCCCCGCAGCCTCACGAAGATGGAGAGTAGGGTGAGGGCCAGGACGGTGAAGAGCAGCCGGACGGCCAGGTACAAGTCCACGGCCACGTCCGTCCCGCCCTGCTGCTGGAGCCCGCCCGTATTACAAGCCATTGCCATAAAGCACAGTGAGACAAGAACCTTAGCCCAGGCCCCACACTTGATAAACACTATCACAGCAAATACCGGCTCTACGTAAGTTACAACATTCTGAAGCTGTGAGATCAACAAGAACAACTCTGAGAGCCAATAAATCAGCATTGCGACGAGTGACTATCAATCCAGTCAGATCTGTTCTTATCTCAACCCCTCGTGCCCCACATTGGGCGCCAAAAAGAACTGTCGTGGTTTAAACCCAGTCAGGTAATTCGTTCGCTCACTTCCCCCCCTTTCTTGCCCTCCCCCTGCTCTCGGAGGGACGGAGAGGAGAATCAAAAGAATGCAACTCCCACGGGTTGAGATAAGAACAGTTTAGTAACTAAGGTATAACACAGATCACTACTGCTACCACCAATGATAATAATGATAAAGGAAATAACAAGGGAACAGAATACAACACCTCACCACCCGCTGACCGATAACTCGCCCCCCAAGCCCGACCAAGCTCCGACCGATACCTCCTCCAACCCTGCAGTCTCCCAGCCCTTCCGGCTAACTCCCAGTTACATCCTGGGCATGACGTGCTGTGGTATGGAATACCTCTTTGGTCAGTTTGGGTCAGGTGTCCTGTCTCTGTGTCGTGGTTTAAACCCAGTCAGGTAACTTGTTCACTCACTCCCAGTGAGTGGTGCCGAGCTGACAACAATCAAGGTCCATGTCCGTCTCCCCCCCCCCTGCACCGGGGCTCTCCCCTTCCCCGCTCCCGGAGGAACGGGGAGGAGGATCGAGAGAGTGCAACTCCTACGGGTTGAGACAAGAACAGTCCAGCAACAAATCACCACCGCTACTATCAACTACAACAATGATAAGGGAAAATAACAAGGGAAGAGAATACGATACCACCGGCCAAGAAAACGAGTTCCACCCGGAAGCTCCTGTCCTTCCGGGTAACTCCCAGTTACCCCCCACCCCGGGCATGACGTGCTGTGGTATGGAATACCTCCCCAGCTAGCCCTGGTCAGGCGCCCCGTCTCTGCTTCCTCACAGCTTCCCCTCCTCCCTGGCAGAGCATGAGCCTCACAGAGTCCTTGGTCAGGGTAAACATCACTTAGCAACAACCGACAACATCGGCTTCACCAACACTGTTCTCAAACTAGAAGTCAAAACACAGCACTGCACCAGTTAACACAAAGGAAAAAACATGACTGCTACTGCTGAACCCAGGACACTCTGCTTCCTCCCGGCCTCCCCTCCTCCCTGGCAGAGCATGAGGCTCACAAAGTCCTTGGCCAAACCAAAACATCCTTGTTATCAGCTCTGTTCCCGAGCTGAAAGTCAAAACACTGCACTGCACCAGCTACCAAGAAGGAGAAAAAATGACTGCTACTGCTGAACCCAGGACCATGTAAACCATTTATACTTTTCCTTCACAGATGTTAACAATGTGTAAGGGTTTGCAACCACTGGGTAGATATCATTTGTTATCTCATTTATGGCCCCCAGATCCTGGACTAACCTGTACTCACCATTAGGTTTCTTCACTGGAAAAATTGGGGTGTTATATTCTGATTCACATTCTTCTAGAATTTGGTATTTTAAAAATTTCTCAATCGTTTTTATTATTCCATATCTTGCTTCTAATTTTAGGGGATATTGTTTAACTCTTACCGGCCTAGCTCCATCCTTTAATTCCACTATTACTGGCTGAGCAGTTTTTGATTTTCCTGGAATTTCTGTTTCCCAAACTGTTGGTATTACAGCTTGTTCTACCTCCTCTGGGATTCGAGCAATAGGTTTATCTTTCAAAACCAAAATTTGTCCTGCTTTGGAATCCGGAATCTGCATTGTTAATTCACCATTTTCAAAAATAATTGTTTCATCCAATTTAGCTAACAAATCTCATCTTAAAAGAGGAACAGGACATTCAGGCATATACAGAAATTCATGTGTCAACTCTTTCCCCCCAAATCGCAAATCTAGGGGCTGTAGGAACGGCCGTGTTTTCTCCTTTCCTGTGGCCCCTACGATTGTGGTTGTCTTCTTCCCTAACCTTCCGTGTAAGTCATTTAAAACTGAATAGGTAGCCCCTCTGTCCACTAAAAATTTTACTTCTTCTTCTCCCAACTGTATTTTCACAAGGGGCTCTTTATTTCTTGCTTCGGTTAGTCAACATTGATTATTATATTCCCCCAGCACCATTGCCTGAGCCACTTCCGATCCCACAAAAGGGTTCCTTGGAGACATAAATTGTCTTCCCCTTAATGGACATTCATTTTTCCAGTGTCCCTCCTGTTTGCAGTTTGCACACTGATTATATCCTATTCTTTCCACATTTATCCCTACCTTCGGATTACAGAATCCTCTTCCTCATCCTCGTCCCCGCACATTTCCTCTCCCTCTTACCCTTAAGTTAGGGAAGCCCTGTTCTCTCCCCTGGACCACTGCCAATAGATTTTGCTGTTGCCTCCGGGAACTCTCTTTTTCTCTATTGTTATACACATTCCAAGCCACTTCTAGCAACTTGTCCAAGTTTTGCAAGTCTGCTCCCTCCAGCTTCTGCAATTTCTTCCTAATGTAATCCTGAGACTGCCCCAAAGAGATCAAAGCCAATTGTGCCTCAGCCTGTTCAGTTTCCACATCCGGATCCGTATATTTCTTTGCAGTCACAATCACTCTCATTCTCAAGATCATTATCACTATCGTTCTCCTCCCCCCTTTCTTCCTTTGCTACTAGCGGGGCAAGCGGAGCTACTGCCAAATCAAGATTTTCATCATCTTCCTGGTGCTGCAAACTGTTTTCTACGGCAAAACATCCAACACACTTCTTCTCAGTAGCACATCCTTTACACTGTTCATTTGCACTTGCTTTAACAACTAAAATCCCACAAGACTTCTGCCATTCCTTATTGTTCCTTAAAGTAAAGAAAAGGTCTACATAAGGCACTTCATCCCATTTTTCTTCCCTTCTACAAAACAACATCAGTTGCAATATAGCATTGTATTGCAGAGTCCCATTTTCAGGCCACTTTTCCTGATCCCCTAGTTCATACTGTGTCCACCAAACATTACAATAATCAATCAATTTACTTTTCCGCATATTTTGCCCAAATCCCCCTTCCTTCCAATGGCTTAGCAGACAGCCTAGTGGAGAGGACTTGGGAATTGGCAGCATCTTGTGAGTACAAAGGAGTTTCCTTTTGCACCACAAATCCTAAGGAAAACAGGTTTCCTTTACACCACTAAGTTACAACACTTATTTAAACCAATGCTGTTCCTGCAGCATAAATACCAATACCGAACCACGTTTGCCGAACCTGCAGAGCTTTCGCTACTGTCTAACGGACGGCGCCTAGGCTTTTACCCCAAGAGCTCTCTAGCCCCAACCAAACGCAGCTTTCGCCACATCTAACAGGCAGGCTTTACTACTAGCCCAGCCAAACACAGCTTTTTGCTGCGTATAACAGGCAGGCTTTTACCAGACCTTTACCAAAGGTCAATACCATATATTTACTAGAAATCGGTACCGTAACCCAAACCAAAAGCACCTTTCTTACCATATCAGAGGTCCGTCGTGAGCAGCGGAGGTCGGTCATGGTCGATGGCTCCCCGAGAATCTCTCGGTGCCGGCTGGAGCAGGATCGAAACGCGATCAGCCTCAGCAATGCCCGCGAGGTCCCATCTGGGTCGCCAAAATGTTAGCGTCGAGACAAACACATAACCACCAGAATGGTTATATGAGGTGCTTTTATTGAGGCGCCGGGAACCAGGGGTACGCACCCAAATCTGGTTCCGACTCCCGTCACATCGCGTTCGCAATTCACACACTAAAAATTTTGTAACTAATACATATTCAACACAGATTACATCATTTACTAATGCATATGCATCAAGGATTGCCACATCAGTTTATTACGACATCAGCCTCTTTTGCGCTTGCGCAGCCCCCTCTGGTGGTCGCCCTGATGAAGTAAGGAGTCTTCCTCGGATGAAGGAAGAAGTCTTCCTCAGATTGTCCTCTTCACCTTTTCTCTACTTGGCTAGGTCCCAATCGTCTTGTGGACGTTAGCAGTCTCTTATCTTCACCAGGATGCTTCTGGTATGCCCTTTTTGGCTATCTTAAACTTAGATTCTGCTTGGGTAGAGTTTTACAATACATACACCCATACTCCCCTCACCATATATAGTTATGTTAGCTCTTGCTACCAAGACTACCATTGTAACATTTAGTTATAGAGTAACTGTGATACAAAACGGCAAAGTTACAACATCTTCTAATATACAAAGCCTCACTACTGATTTATAAATTTCTCAAATATAATCATTTTACTATTTTATATGATTATTTTATTGTAAAAACTTCACCCTTTTCTAACAGGATGGGGCTTTGAGCAACCTGGTCTAGTGGAAGGTGTCCCTTCCTGTGGCAGGGGGGTTGGAACTAGATCATCTTTAAGGTGCCTTCCAACCCTAGCCATTCTATGATTCTATGATAACTGATGACTTGGCCAGTGTAGAGGACACTCAACATTTCCATGATTTAATGCATCAAATGAAACAGTCTACTGCTAGTTTCTGGCTAGCTGAGTGGTTTAATTCTCTGACAGGATGGGTGGGACACCACAAATAAGGTTTATCAATTAATATATTGATATTAATTTTCAGCTTAATATATTTAAAATTAAATTAGATGGATATTCCTAACCATTAGAGAAGCTGATTTTTGATGGTGGTATAACAACAAAGCCTTTTTACTCTGTAAAAGGATGACAAGGTAGTGTCAGCTGGAGTGTCTCAATACCAACGCATACAGCGTGGGTGACAAGCAAGAGCTGGAAGCTACTGTGCAGCTAGAAAGCTACAATCATATCATTATCATTGAAACACAGTGGGACAAATCGTATGACTGGAGCTCTTCAATCCATGGCTACAAACTGTTCAGAAGGGACAGGCAAGGAAGGGAGGAGCAGGGGGGGCATTGCCCTTTATGTAAAATAATGAATGCACGGAACTGTCTTTGTAAAACAGTTGGAGAGCTTATAGGTAAAACTTAGGGACCAAGCCAACAAAGGAAACCTCGTGGCTGGTGTTTGCTACAGGCTGACAGATCAAGGGGAGCCTGTTGAAGCATTCTTCCTTCAACTACAGCAAGCATCATGCTCACAAGATCTGATTCTGCTGTAGGACTTCAATCACCCTGACATCTGCTGGAAGAGCAGCACAGCAAGTTGTAAGCAATCCAGGAGATGCTTGGGGTGTGTCGAGGACAATTTCTTAATCAAGGTCTCTTCAAGGGATGTGAAGAAGAATAACAAGAAGGGCTTCTACAGGTATGTTGGTCATAAAAGGAAGACAAAAGAAATTGTACCACACACGCACACCCACCACCCCCGATAAATAGGACAGGGGATCTGGTGGCAACTGACATGGAGAAGGCAGAGATACTCAGTTTTCCCTGGCTCTTCCCACATCTCTTAAGTCCCTGCCTCCCTCAAGGCAGGCAGTGAGGGAATGAAGTCCCACCCATCACAGGAGAAGATCAGGTTTGAGACCACCCGAGGAACCTGAACATACACCAAGTCCATGGGATGTGACAAGATGCATCCCAGGGTCCTGAGGGAATTGACTGATGTAGTTGACAATCCACTCCTCATCATATTTGAAAAGTCATGGTAGTCAGGTGAAGTCCCAAGTGACTAGAGAAAAGGGAAACATCATGCCCATTTTTAAAGTGTAAAAAGAAGAGCCTTGGGAACTACCGACCAGTCAGCTGCACTTCTGTGCCCAGTAAAAAAGGTGGAACAGATACTCTTGGAAGTTATGATGAAGCATATAGAGCATGGGGAGGTGATTAGGGTCAGCCAACATGGCTTCATTGGGCAAATCATGTCAGACTAATCTGGTGTCCTTCTATAATGAAGTGACTGCATTGGTGGATGAAGGAAGAGCTATGGATGTCATCTACCTGGACTTCTGTAAGGCCTTTGACACGGTCCCCCACAACATCCTTGTTGCTAAATTGGAGAGAGATGGGTTTGATGGATGGACTCTTAGATGGATAAGGAACTGGTTGGATGAACACATCCAAAGAGTTGTAGTACCCAGCTCAATGTCCAAGTGGAAACCACCAAGTGGTGTCCTTCAAGGGTCCATACTTCTATGATCGTGACTCCATTTTGTTCTAATGGACAATGCAGCAAGTTTGAAATAAATAGGGTAAAACTAGAAACCTCCCTGTGGTTTCAAATTTCTAGTTGGCTTTACCTTTCTACAGGAAGCCATTTCTGGTTCAGGGGTAAACTTGTTTGAGAATGCACAAAATGTGGCTGGCACTGTGTCTATGAACTGTCCTGAAATCTGCAACACTGAATATCCCAGTGATTCTATAGGAGTCAACTTGGACAGAGAGAGAGCCCAGTTAAGAAGTTCTGCTTTGACACTGCCCCCAAGGTACTCCTAAAAAATCATATTATCCAATATGGGTAATTTCTTGAACCTGTCATGGTCCCTCTGGATGGAAAGTCTAGCAAATCAACTGCATCATTCAACTTGGTGTCATTGGCTAATTTGCTGAGGATGCACTCAATCCCACTATCTATGACATGGATGAAGATATTAAATGGTATTGGTCCCAGTACAGACCCTTGAGGAACACCACTCATTACCATTTTCCTTTTGGACACTGAGCTATTGACTGGATGCCAATTCCTTATCCAAGCCAAGATCTGAAAGTAATGAGCAAGAGAGATTACATTTCATGGTAGATTCACCTTGGCTGTCTGCCAGACTCTCTCACTCCCCCTCCTCAACAGGATGGGGAGACAAAATAAGAGAAAAGCTCAAACAAACTCAACTTGGGGAAAATTATTTTATTGCCAATTGAGTAGGATGGTGAGAAACAAAGACAAAAATTAAAACACCTTCCCCCTGCTCCCCCTTCTTCCCAGGCTCAACATCACTCTCTTCATTCCTGACTATTCTACCTCCTCCCATGATGAGCAGCGCAGGGGGAGATGGGGAATATAGGGTTCAATTCACTTCTTTGTCTCTACTGCTCCTTCCTCCTCACACTTTTCTCTTGCTCCAGCGTGGGTCCTCTCCATGGGCCACAGTCCTTCAGGAAAAGACTGCTCCTGCATGGGTCCTCCACGGGCCACAATCCCTGGCAGGAAAACCTGCTCCTGCATGGGCTCCTCTCCATATGCTGCAGTTCCTGCCAGGAGCCTGCTCCAGCATGGGCTCTCCACAGGTTTGTGACTATGGCATTTTTTCTTCTCAAGCAACTGTTACATGTGCTGAGGCTCTGTTTTCCAGGAAGTGGCAGGACATCTGCCTGCCAATGGGAAGTAGTGAATAAATACCTCTTTTTGCTTTGCTTGTGCATGTGGCTTTTACTTTCCCTATTTAACTGTCATTATCTTGATCTAGAAATCTTCTTGCCTTCCTTGTATTTCTCTCCCCATCCCACAGAAGAGAGGAGTGAGAAAGAGGCTGGGTGGGTGTTTGGCTTCTGGCTGGGATCAACCCACCCCATCCCTTTTTGGCACTCAACATGGAGCATGAGATAACGACAGCTTGGGTCTGAACCTGCTATAGCTGTTGTAGTTGTGAATTGGCAGGCTTCTGTGCTGGTCACAGAGCTTGTTTGCTTTACTGTATCATAGAGTTTAGGGCTTGTTAGTGGCTGCTTTCGACTCTTGTTTGCTATGCTGCTTATTTCTCTGTTTCACTGTGCCTGGGGAACATTTTGATAAAAGCAGTGTACTTCGGCTGGCATATGGCCCTGGGAATTGATGTCATTCTTGTGCTGGGTGGGCTACCTTGTGGGGAGAATGAGGAATTACATCTCACTGTTCTCTGGGATTGATGCAGCTGGCTCTGTTGCACAGACTCCCAAAGTACCTGTACATTCTTATGTAATCTGTTTGATTTTGTTATCTAACAAACATCATTGGCTTTTTGTTGGGTATGTGGAACCTGGTTTCATCCTGGGACAAGAGGAAACAACTTGTTGGTGAAACTACAGAGAAACAGAATAGTTTGGATTGGAAGGCACCTTTTAAAGGCCATCTAGTCCACCCCCCCTGCAATGGTGGTCAACATGTCCTGAGGCAGTCAATCCCTGATTGGCAGGGTGTGTGGGAGGATTTGGGCAGATGCCTACGGTGGTTATCACCTCTGATATCCTGGGATCTTACACCTGGACAGGCACGTAATATCATTGAATTGGTGCATCACTTGACAGAAGGGTGCCTTGCCTACCCCAAAGAGACCCAGGAACAACTAGCACTGTATTGGGGCATGGCCTGTGCCTATTGAGCCTCTGTTCAGTACCATCAGAGGAGCATGGGAAGGAGGGCCTCTATCTGAGGACCCAATGGTTGCGACAGGGACCCAAACCCCAACTACAATAATAACAGCAGAAACTACATGGTCCCTAACCATGAGTGAACTTTGAGATCAGAGAATCATAGAATCATAGAATGGTTTGGGTTGGAAGGGACCTTAAAAATCATCTAGTTCCAAACCCCCTGCCACTGACAGGAACACCTGGTTGCTCAAAGTCCCATCTAACCTGGCCTTGAACACTTCCAGGGATGGGGTATCCAGAACTCCTCTGGGCAACCTGTTCCAATGTCTCATCACCCTCAAAGTGAAGAATTTCTTCCTATTATCTGATCTGCATCTACCCTCTTTTGGTTTAAAGCCATTCCCCCTTGTCCTGTCACTACATGCCCTTGTAAAAAGCCTCTGTCCATATTTCTGGTAGGCACCCTTTAGGCACAGGAAGGCTTCTATAAAGTCTCCTCTGAGACTTCTCCAGGCTAAAAAAGCCCAACTCTCTCAGCCTGTCTTTGTAGAAGAGGTGCTCCAGCCCTCTTGATCATCTTCATGGCCCTTCTCTGGACTTGCTCGAGCAGGTCCATGTCCTTCTTGTGTTGGGGGTCCCAGAGCTGAACACAGTACTCCCAGTGTGGCTGTTGACCACAACTCTCTGAGTGCAAACACCCAGCCAATTCCTTATCTAGCAGGCGGTCCATTTGTCAAATCCACACCTCTCCAGTTTTGAGACAAGGATATCATTCAGAACAGTGTCAAACACTTTGCACAGGTCCAGGTAGATGATGTCAGTCGCTCTTCTCTTATCCACCAACGCCAAGGCCCCATCGTAGAAGGCCACCAAATTTGTCGGGCATGATTTGCCCTTAGTGAAGCCATGCTGGCTGTCACCAGTCACCCCCTTATGTGCCTTAGCATAGTTTCCAGAAGGATCTGCTCTATGATCTTGCCAGGCACTAAGGTGAGACTGACCAGCCTGTAGCTCCCTGGTTGTTCAGTTTTTTCCCTTTTTAAAAATGGGGATTATATTTACCCTTTTCCAGTCAGCAGGAACTTCACCAGACTGACATGACTTCTCAAACATAATGGATAATGGCTTGGCAACTTCATCTGACAGTTCCCTCAGGACCTGCAGATGCATCTTGTCAGGTCCCATGGACTTGTGCACCTTCAGGTTCCTTAGATGGTCTCGAACATGATCTGGATTTCTGGACTGACAGGGGGATTCCAATTGTTGTCTGTGATGAAGGCTGAGGTGAGCCTAACAGGGAATGAGTGGCAAAATTACTCCATTGTTACTGGTGCAGAAGCTCCGTGCATCCTTGACATAGACTACCTCAGGAGAGTGTACTTCAAGGACACAAAAGGGTACCAGTGGGCCTGTCATGAAGTTGCTGTGGGTACAGAGAAGACTAAACAGCTGTCTACCTTGCCCAGCCATTCAGAGGATCCCTCTGTTGTGGAGTTGCTGTGCATCAAAGAACAGCAGATGCCGATTGATACCATGACCTGCAGCAATATTGCATCATCTGAGACTCCCTGGTTCCCATCCATGAGTTGATTTGTCAACTTGAGAGTAAAGGGGTGATCAGAAAGACTCGCTCACCCTTTAGTAGTCCCGTATGGCCAGTGCAAAAGTCTGATGGAGGGTGGAGGTTAACAGTGGGCTATTGTGGCCTGAACAAAGTCACACTACCACTGAGTGCTGCAGTATGGGACAAACTCTTATATGAACTGAAGTTGACGGCAGCCAAGTGGTATGCCACAGCTGATACTGTCAATATGTTTTTCTCAATCCCTTTGGCAGCAGAGTGCAGGTCACAATTTGTTTTCACATGGAGGGGTGTCCAGTATGCTTGGAATCGACTGCCCATGGGGTGAAAACACAGCCCCTACCATTTGTCACAGAGAGATACAGACTATATCAGAACAGGGTGAAGCCCCATAGCATCTACAATACATTGATGACAACATTGTGTGGGGCAACACAGCGAAGAAACTGTTAAAAAAAGGGAAAAGAATAATCCAGATTCTTCTGAAAGCTAGTTTTACCATAAGACAAAGCAAGGTCAAAAGACATGCACAAGACATCCAGTTATCAAGAAAAAAATAACAAGACAGACATTGTCACAGACCCAAGGGATGTGATCAGTAAGATTCCATCCACTTCAGAAGTTGCTGGTGCAGAAGCACAGCTCCTCTTGGCACCGCAATTGCCTGTGCTACACTGGGTGTTCAAAGGAAATGTCCTCTCTACACATCATGCAAACGATGCTACATGGAGTAAGTGGGTAGTGTTGATCATGCAATGGGCTTGAATGGGGAAGCCCAACCGTGCAGGAATCCTGGCATTACCTCAAAAGTTGGTCAGAGAAACTCTCTAAGACTCAATTGGGAGTTTCAGAAAGCAGGCATTCTTTATTGCAGCACTGGGCGTACACACAAATAGCTTTGCAAAGGTGAATGCACCTGGTACTTGCCAGCAGCAGCTATGTATTTAGCATACTAATGCATATTCATAGCTCTTTTCCCCCCATTAAATAATTTACATGTTCATGAAATTTACATGAACCAAATATAATATTTGCATTCTAATTACACATGCGCTTTCTTGCTGAGTGGGGATTTCTGGTGGTCGCCAACAGTCTTCCTCACTGTGTTTACTGAATGACCTCAGTGCTTGTGCCTGCTGGCAAGGTCCTAGTGCTGAGTTCGCAGTTAGTATGTCCTTGCATCTGTTCTGATCCAGTCTCGCTCCATGTTGGGTGCCACTCTGCTGTCTTGAAGGCTGACATCCTTGGTCTTATTTATTGTCTCCTTAGTTGTTATCAGCCCCATGATGTTCCTTCCCCATCAGCTGAACATTCCTTTCTCGCAATATGGTAGCAAGTTAACAGTTTGCTGTATTTTACTGGCCAGAAGTCAGAGATTTTGGAGCTTTGCCTGAGGAGGTGACTCATATCCAAGAGATGCCACCATATATTGAATTACCAGGAGGTGAAAGCCAGTATGCTCTGTTTACCTAGAGATCTTGTCATGTTGTAGGAAACCATCAGAAGTAGAAGACAATGACACAACAAGTTGCTGAAGCCGTCGAAGGAGAAGGTGATTTCAGTGAGTTTGCAGAAGTGAAAGCCATCCAGCTGGCCTTAGAGATTGCTGAATGAGAAAAGTGGCCATTACTCTTTCTATATACAGACTCGTGGATTGTGGCAAATGCCCTGTGGGGCTGGCTACAGCAATGGAAAAAGACCAACTGGCAGCACAGAGGTAAATCCATGTGGGCTGCTGCCTGGGTAGAAAAACTTGCTGTAAAAGCACATCATGTAGATGCTCATGTGCCCAACAGTGTCACTGAAGAACATCAAAACAACAAGTAAATAGACCAGGCTGCTAGAACTGGAGTGGCTCAGGTGAACCTGGACTGGGAAAGTAAGGGATAGCTCAGAGGGCCCATGACACATCAGGACATCTAGGGAGAGATGCAACACACAGATGGGCTGTGATCAAACAGGTCAGCCATTAATGAAAAACATGTACCTCAATAAAATGAGCCACACGAGTAAAATGTCCCTGAAGTAGTGAGCAATGGCTGGGATTTTGATATGGTGAGGCCTGGTAGATTGACTATACTGCCACTAACTTGCCAAGTCAAGTGATGCATGGAAACAACAATTGGGTGGCTAGAAGCATACCCTGTAACCATGCCACTGCTCAAAACACCATCCTGGGCCTTGAAAGGCCGGTTCTGTGGCAACAGGACATCCCAAAAAGAATTGAATCAGACAGTGGGACTCATTTCTGAAACAACTGCATAGACTCCTGGGCCAAGAAAAATTGTCAGTGATTGAGTGTATCACATCTATCACCCAGAAACCTCAGGAAAGACTGAACAATATAATGGACTGCAAAAGATAACGCTAAGAGCATTGGGTGCCAAGGAATAGAAGCACTGGGATGTAAAATTAGCAGAAGCCACTTGTCTGGTTAACAGCAGAGGATCTGATAACTGACCTGGTCCTGCACAAACACAGCCCCTATGCACTGTGGGAGGAGATAAGGTCCCCATAGTGCACATAGCTGAGAAAGGCAGCGTGTGTTGCTCCTCCCTTGGGAAAAGGCAAACCCATTTGTAGGATTTTGCTCAAGGACCCTGGTGTACTTGGTGGGTAATGCAGAAGGATGAGAAAACCCATATACCCACCACCATAAACAAATCATCTGTTCCTTCACATGGCACATCCGCCTTTAAATAACAGTAAGACAATGATTAGCAAATTCTTAAGCCAATTGTCAGAGAGTTATTTTTTAATATTATTTTATTACAATGAAATACTGTTCAATTCTATGCCCAAGTAAATTTTTGAACTCAGTCTTCTTTACAGGAGTATTCTATGGCTAGGAATGCCACATTTAAATCTGCAACTAAAACACCAGGGAGGAGCATGGTTCTTTAATGATTTAAAAAATACTAAGCACTGTGCAGTTGTCCTGGGTTCAGCAGTAGCAGTCATTTTTCTCCTTCTTGGTAGCTGGTGCAGTGCTGTGTTTTGACTTTCGGCTCGGGAACAGAGATGATAACAAGGATGTTTTGGTTTGGCCAAGGACTTTGTGAGCCTCATGCTCTGCCAGGGAGGAGGGGAAGCCGGGAGGAAGCAGAGACAGGACACCTGACCCAAACTGACCAAAGAGGTATTCCATACCACAGCACGTCATGCCCGGGATGTAACGGAGAGTGAGCCGGAAGGGCTGGGAGACTGCAGGGTTAGAGGAGGTATCGGTGGGTGCTTGGTCGGGCCGGGGGGGGCAAGTTATTGGTCAGCTGGTGGTGAGGTGTTATATTCTCTTCCCTTGCTATTTCCTTTATCATTGTTATTACTGGTGGTAGCAGTAGTGATCTCTGTTATACCTTAGTTACTAAACTGTTCTTATCTCAACCTGTGGGACTTGCATTCTTTTCGATTCTCCTCTCCATCCCTCTGGGAGTAAGGGGAGGGAAAGAAGGGGGGAAGTGAGTGAACGAGCCCTCTGCCTGGTTTTAAACCACGACAGCAGTATTCAGCAGTAATGAGACTTGTGGCAAAAATATCTGTTTCTGGTATGAGCAAAAGCACAAGTTCCTAGCATATCAGCAAATGTGAAAACTTACATCAAGTCAATTAATCTGCAGCAGTGGCCATCTTTAGAGACAAAACAATGCGAATCATAGAACTGTAGAATCAACTAGGTTGGAAAAGACAGGATAAAAACCTTGATCAGAGTAAACATTACTTTGCAACAACTAAAAACATCGGTGCTATGAGCATTGTGCCCAGGCTGAAAGTAAAAAAAAGAGCACTGCACCAGCTACTAAGAAGGTTGGATAATCAGGTTCAACCTTTACCCCTGGACTGCCAAGTCCACCACTAAACTGTGTCACTAAGGCCTCATCTACATGTTTTCTGAATGATTCCAGGGATGGTGATTCCACTACTTCCCTGGGAAGCCTGTTCCAATATCTGATCAACCTTTTGGTGAAGAAATTTTTCCTAATATTGAGACAAGGGGGCACAAAATCACAAAAAGGGAATATAGAAACCTTTAGAATTAGTTTTAAGTAATGTTAAGTTTGATGGCTTTGTAACAGTAGCAATGGAAAATTACTGAGGTGCGTGATACATAGAGAAAAAAATAGAGTACAGCTAGAGAACATACTGAGAATTCTCACAAGATAAATTGTTATAGTTGTGACATAGTTTAACAAAAACAGTCTAGAAGAACAGGACACAGGGATAAGGAGTATCTGGGAACCTCAGGTGTCCAGGATGGGCTACAGTTAAACTAACTGATAAGTAGGAGGATAGGAGGATTATTATGTCTCTGGTGCTAACAAACCAATTAAACTGGCATGAGCACCTACTGCGCATGCTTCAAAGGCTGCCAGAAGTGATGAAGATTGTTGGAAGAAGTAAACGACCCTCAGAGACCACCACCATAGTTCTGTACACATGTGGAGAACTTTCTGGAAAATTATGTAATCCATACGTAGCCTCATGAATATGTATGTATGCCCAGTGGCTATAAAAGGACGGCTTGTGTGGCAATGGAGAGACACACGTTAGGAGGAGCTATCCCCTGTGTCTCCCAGCGCTGCAATAAAGAATACCTGCTTGTTAGCTTGAAAACTTTGTTGTCAAGTTTGTTCCTGGAGTATTCTCCGAATCAGTTTGGCACCCCAGATGGGACCCTCTCTGCTCAGCTGCAGGACCCGCTGAGGACAGGGCTCCCTAGGGCCCTCAGGAATTTTTCCCAGAGGGACCCCTCGACTCATTCAGATCACTGCAGGAGCAGACAAGGACCATCTCATAAAAGGTATTCTTTTCTTTTATATAGTTTGTAAGGTGCAGGGGGCATCTCGGTTTGGTAAATTGGTTTGATAAATTGGTAAGTGTACACATGGTTTGGAAGCCTTCTGTAAATCGAGATAAGAAATCTCGTAGGTAAAGGCGTATACCTGGCTGCTAGCGTCCGTTTGGTATACACCCACAAGAAGCAGGGGGCTTCTTGTGGTTTGGGTCCTGCAAGATGCAGGGGGTGTCTTGTAGAAAAGGTTTTGGATTTTACTGGCATACACCCATAAGAAGCAGGGGTCTTCTTGTGTTTTGGGTCCTGCAAGACGCAGGGGGTGTCTTGTAGAAAAGGCTTTGGATTTTACTGGCATGCACCCATAAGAAGCAGGGGTCATCTTGAGGTTTGGGTCCTGAAAGATGCAGGGGGTGTCTTGTGGAAATGGCTTTGGGTCCAGTGTGCTATCAACAGCCCATAAGGGATTCGATTCAGTGATGCTGTCAGCGTGGGTCCCTGAATAGGTTAGTCAAATCACCCTCCAATACAGTGGGCTGTCCAGTATGTCCCACAGTGGGATGCAGACAGGCTGGTCGGGCACAAGGGTCTCGTCCTTCTTGGGACACTGACAGGCTGGTCAACTATAAAGGGTTCCAGGAAACCCCCCTATTAATGTTACAATATGGTCTGAGACATAGGGGTTAGGATGTATTGCTTTTGATTCTACTGGTATTCGTCTTATTTTGTGGCTTTTTACAGTAATGATTTGTGATTTTGGTACTGGTGACAGGATGTTATAACTGTGTTATTAACTGTTGTTTGGTTGAATTTTAGTCTCTGTCTTTGTCTCAAGTGTTGTAACTGTGTGGAGTGTGTCTGTGGGATCCCATTTGTGTATATGTGTGTGTGAATGTGAGATTGATAATGGAAAATCAGCAGAGTGAAGACATCTTGAAAAAGAGTCTTTTGGGTGCATTTTGTCACAGTGGAAAGAACTTGGAGGGTCTCCTGGGGACTCGGTAAATAAGAAAACATAGGTAAAATATCGTAACCGATGGTGGCCTTTGTATACTTTGGAAGATCAGGAAAAATGGCCTAAAAATGGAACTCTGAACTATAATACATTGTTACAGTTAATGTTGTTTTGAGGGGGCAAGGAAAATGGCATGAAGTAATGTATGCAGATATGTTTTTCACTTTAAGAAATCACGCAGAGTGACAGACTGAATGCAAAATTAATATAGCTCCACCAGATTCCTTAATTTTGGCTTTGGAAAAGGACAGGGAAAAACTGAAAGTTAAGCTGAAGAGATGTTGTTCAGCCTGTGATATTGGGGAAAGATGTTTAAAGTTAAAAAACCAGTAATCAGGAAGATAGGTTGAAAATAATGTATCACAAGTACCTCCGAGAGAAGCAGCCTCTGTATCCGTCCTATTTGATATTGATAAGGAGGAAGAGATTGCTGTCACTGGCAACAAGCTGCACATTCACATTCAGAGTTAAGAAGGGGTTAAACCAGAAGTGCTGTTGTAGAGGCAGGCACCTCCAGCCCCTGCCGAGCAGGGTGAGCAGCTGTGAGAAGAAAAAAAAAAAGGGAAAAACCAAGGGGGAGGAGGGATGACGCGCAGAGGTGGGGGAGTGGGCTCTTCTGTGGAACCGGATCGCTGTGCGTGCTATGGGGAGTTTGGACGTTGGAAGTGAGACTGCCCGGGGGGGGGGAGCAGTGCCATGGGGTGGCTCTGGTGACTGAATTGGAACTAGACTGACAGGGACCTGGGGAATCTACCCTAGCAGATCCACTGCTTAAATTAAAACTACGGACTAGAGGAAATAAAGTGGAATTTTAGGAATCTTAGTGGATACAGGAGCAAATTATTTGGTGTTAAATCAGAGAGAAAAGTAGGAATGCATAAATTTTTATGCATGCCAAATTCTCCAAAATCTTTATTAGGGCGAGAAGCAACATTTAAAGAAGGCAAAATGGAATTTAGAGTTAAAACCAATCAATTAATTGCAGTTTTGAGTTTATCTTTAATTCAACAGAAAAGCAAAAAGGAGGACCTCCCTGAAATAGAAGGAATCCTTAATCAGGTATATGTGGGAGTATGGGCATCTGAAGTTCCAGGTAAGGAAAAAAATGCTTTGCCTGTTAAAGTGGAAATAAAAAGGGGGGCCTGCCCAATTAGAATAAAACAGTATCCCTTAAAATTAGAAGATCAAAGGGAATGAAAAAAAAATCATTGATAAATTTTAAAATATAGATTATTTATTGAATGTGAATTGGAATATAATACTCGTATCTGGACAGTAAAGAAATATGATGGGAAAAGTTGCTGATTTGTTTATGATCTCAGGGTAATTAACAAAATTGCAGAGGATATTTGTCCAGTAGTAGCTAATTCGTATGATTTATTGACTAAATTGAATAATAATCAGATTAACTCAATTAACTTGGAAAGTATTACAACAGGGGTTTAAAAACAGTCCAGCAATTTTTGGAAATCAGTTAGCACAAGAATTAGAATCATGAAAGCCACCTGCTCAGACGGGGACTCTATTACAATATGTGGATGACCTGTTAAATGCTACAGAAACAAAGGAAGAATGTGTCCAGTGGACAGTGGAATTATTAAATTTTCTGGGACTGAATGGTTATTGGGTATCCAGACAAAAGGCCC
Organism: Pezoporus flaviventris; assembly: GCF_033815535.1. NCBI lineage: Eukaryota > Metazoa > Chordata > Aves > Psittaciformes > Psittacidae > Pezoporus > Pezoporus flaviventris. The sequence goes on along the minus strand of NW_026892733.1, from coordinate 144,001 downwards.
AACTAATCCAAACCCGAGTTTCCTACCTAGGATATAAAATAACAGAAGGACAGAGAGAACTTGGAACGGCCAGAAAAGAAGCCATTTGCCAGACTCCACGACCATCGACCATCAAGGAGCTCCAGACATTCCTGGGAATGACAGGATGGTGCAGACTTTGGATCCATGATTATGGTGTTCTGGTAAGACCACTATATGAACTGTTGAAGGGAAACCCTCCCTCTTTGGACTGGACTGATAAAGCAGAGGAGGCTTTTAGAAATTTAAAGACAGAGTTAATGACAACTCCAGCTCTGGGACATCCGGATGTGACTAAACTGTTTTGGCTATACTCCTATGAAAAACAAGGAATAGCCTTGGGGGTCCTTGCTCAGAAACTAGGACCATACAGAGGACAGTGGGGTATTTTTCAAAACAGCTGGATGAAGTGAGCAAAGGATGGCCCGGATGCCTAAGGGCTGTGGCAGCAGTCATCATGAATATTGAAGAGGCTCGAAAATTCACCTTGGGACAAAAGATTACTCTGCTAGTGTCCCATGTGGTATCAGCAGTCCTGGAACAGAAAGGAGCCCGCTGGTTATCTCCTTCATGGTTTTTAAAATACCAGGCCACCATTGTAAAACAGGATGATATAGAAATTGTGGTCACTAACATTGTGAATCCAGCATCCTTTTTGCAGGAACAATCGACAGAACCACTAACACTGGTCAGCTTGACCACCATAGAGACTGTATATTCGAGCCAAGCAGATTTGAAAGAAAAACCTCTGGAAGATGCTGATTCTTGGTTTACTGATGGTAGTAGCTTCATGAAAAATGGTAAATGAAAGGCAGGATATGCCACTTCACAGGTAATCGAAGCTAAACCTTTACCTGTGAACACCTCTGCCCAGAAGGCAGAAATAATAGCATTAACGAGATCCCTGGAATTGGCTAAAGATAAAAGGATAAATATTTGGCCTGGTTCTAAATATGCATTTGGTGTGGTACAGGCACATGGTGCTATCTGTAAAGAACGAGGACTTTTGAACACACAAGGAAAACAAATTAAACATGTTACAGAAATTCTACGATTACTGGAAGCTGTTCAGCTACCTGAAGAAGTAGCTGTTATGTACTGTAAAGGACATCAGTAAGGTGACTCTGATCAGGAAATTTGAAATAATTTGGCTGATTTTGAAGACAAACAAGCAGCTGAACAGTCCTTAATCCCTGACAGCAAACTAACAATTGAAAAATCTAAACCTAGATATTCAAAGGAGGATAGAAAATTGATTGAGGATCTAAAGGGACAGGAAAATAAAGAGGGTTGGGCTCAAATACCTGATGGGTGAATTGTAATCCCCTATAACTAACTCTGGAAGTTAGTTCAGGAAGAACATAATAAAACTCATTGGGGTAGCAACTCTGTATAAATATTTAGACAAACAAATTGTAGGAAGGAATCTATACACCACAGTTCAATTAATGACAAAACTGTCATTTATGTCTTAAGAATAATTCTAAAACTTAAAATAGAAATCAAATTGGGACAATTGGGAGAGGAAGTTATCCAGGACAGCAGTGGCAAACAGATTTTTCTGAATTACCAAGAAAAGGGGGTTATTGATATTTGTTGGTGTTAATGGATACTTTTTCAGGCTGGCCAGAAGCATTCCCTTGTATAATAAATAATGCAAGACAAGTAATTAAAACATTATTAAATGAAACAATACCTTGTTTTGGAGTACCAGCAGCAATTTCTTCTGACTGGGGTTCACACTTTAGTGCAAAATTGTCACAAGAAATCTCTGTGGCTGGAATGTGAACTTGCAATCTGAAATGTACTTGAAAGCAAAAGGAAACAAATAGATTTTGTGTCATGCTAGCTGTTACTGCTTCACAAGACATAGGAGCCAGGTTTTGTGAGGGCATGTTGAAGCAGATGGCTGCAGACAAGCTCATGCTGCTCTGAAAAAGCTGGATGCAAACAGTATTGATCTTGAAATTGAATAACCTGTTTATGTTTATGTTATGTCCAAGTCAGCATATGTATGTGTTTATGTGTATTGTTAAGGATCTCAACACAGATCACTAACGGGAGTGTTTAGAAGACTAAGTTGGTTTAAAATACAATTTGACTAGGTTGACATAAATTAACAACCCATTTTGTGGTAACATCTAACTTATTACTAGGTATTCAAAGCAGGCAATTCTTAACAATCATACATATAAGTTAGATGCGAATAGGCATTTCCATGAATTTGATAGCATGTAGTTAATCCTCAGTGGTCTTGTTAGTAATACCCTAACCCTAACCCTTGGCTGTGGTAGGAGGCATTTGGCCAACCTCAGTCTTTGCACCTTGTTGTCAATGAAGAGTTTCACCTGCTTCATCCAGTAACAGGTCACTACTATGGCAAAGCACACACAGATTTACATTAGCAGAGTAACTATTACAGGATGCAGCATCATGTTGAAGATGCTGATGGCAGTGAGGGACTAGCTAAAGAAATTTCTTACCAGTGGAGTTCTCCCCCCCTCTTAATTTGTTCCATTCCCTGCTTTATAGTACTACCATTGTATTAAAATCTTTCTAGCTTTTGCCTTAGCATTTTCTATCAGATACTGCAAATTTGCATGCTCCAACATCTCTTTTACAAGTGCCAAATCTATATAATACAAGGTGTAGTTTCTTATTAGCAACTTGCTAGTAAATACAGGTGGTTTTATACACAAAATCACACCCTCTAATAATAGCTACTTTAAAAGCACACATATATTCAAGCTGTTACTTTTCAGTTGTCCCCAAGTGATGTTTTGCAATCATTCATTTTTCTCTTCCTCTGTCTCATTCTGCTTGGGGTATTCACGGTCAGCTCCTGTAGCTGAGGCATTGGGTTCCTCCACTCATCTGTCCAGCTCATGGCAAGGCTTGACAAACTTTGCAGGCAGTCGCCATGGACCTGTAGGTAGGAGGACACAAATATACCACCTCCTCCAGGTTATCAGTTCTTGAGAAGTAGACAGGTTAAAGTGTTTCCATAAAGTAGAGGCATTCTGATGCAAAAGGAACGTAAAGCAGCTGCAGAAGTGTTAGTAATAGGTGAAATTGTGTGTTGAAACAATAATACAAAGAGAAAAGATGATTATATTTGAAAATCTGTTAATCAGTAGAGGGTTTCTTTTGTATTAAGAACAAGTTAAAATTCTGCTATTGTGTATCTTAGTTACTTTACAACTAAATATTACAATGGTAGCTATAATGATAAGCAATTAACATAGCCATATATGGGGAAGGGTATATGGGTGGATCCAGGGGAGTATTGTGAAACTCTACCGAAGCAGAACTCACAAAGGTACCAGGAGTAGTCAAGTGAAAATAAGAGAATGCTGGCATCCACATAATGATTGGGACATGTCCAAGGAACAGAAAAGTGAACAGGATGACCTGAGGAACACTTCTTACTTCATCCGAGGAAGACTCCTTACTTCATCGGGACAACCACTAGAGGGGGGCTGCGCAAGCGCAAAAGAGGCTGATGTTGTAATAGACTGATGTGGCAATCCTCAATGCAAATGTATTAGTTAGTGATGTAATCTGTGTTGAATATGTATTAGTGACGACATTTTTTGTGTATAAATTGCGAGCGCGATGTAACGGGGTTGAAGCCAGATTTGGGCACGTGCCCCTGGTTTCCCAGCGCTGCAATAAAGCACCTCATATAACCATTCCGGTGGTTATGTGTCAGTTCTTATGCTAACAGAAGTAAACTGCACATTTTTAACAGTCAAGGAGTTTTCTGCATCATTACCCTTTTTTTTTTTTTCTTTCTCTGCCACCCTGTCCTGGGTTCAGCAGTACCAGTCATTTTTCTCCTTCTTGGTAGCTGGTGCAGTGCTGTGTTTTGACTTCCAGCCTGGGAACAGTGCTGGTGATACCGATGTTTTCAGTTGTTGCTAAGTGATGTTTACCCTGGCCAAGGACTTTGTGAGGCTCATGCTCTGCCAGGGAGGAGGGGAAGCTGTGAGGAAGCAGAGACGGGACGCCTGACCCAGGCTAGCCAGAGGTATTCCATACCACAGCATGTCATGCCCGGGGGGGGGAGGGGGGGGGTAACTGGGAGTTACCCGGAAGGACACAGGCTTCTGGGTCAGACGCGTTTCTTGGCGGGTGGTATTGTATCCTCTTCCCTTATTTTCTTTTATCATTGTTGGCGTTGGTGGTAGCGGTGGTGATTTGTGTTGCACATTGGTTGCTGGATTGGATTAAGCCCCAGGTTACTTTAAACACACTAAGCAAGGCTCCCACCATGTGCCCACTGTGTTGCAGGCACTCTATAGGCTTTGTCTGCGGTGTCTCTACAAACTGCCTCAATACATCAATAGATGGAGAGGTTTGGCTTGGTTTTGGTTTTTGGGGTTTTTTTTTGTTTGGGTTTTTTTTTTGGGTTGTTTTTTTTTTGTGTGTGTGTGAGAGTTGTTTTTTTTTCTTTCTTCACTCCACGGCTCCAGTGTCCATCCTGGCCATTCCACCGGTGGAGCACTGGGAGCTGAATTGGAGGGCAGCTTCTTTTAAACATGGGGACTGAACTCTTATCAAATACCTTTTTTTTTTTTTTTCCGAAGTCGCTCACTGTGAAGTATACAGGAATGATTCGTGTCAGCAACTTAGGAGTCCTTGTCGCCATTGCACTTTGTGTGGAATCGAAACCCCTTGTGACCATTGTACCATGTGTGGGCTGTATAGAAATGATCATTATTATGATAGTGTTCCTGTCAATACAATGATGAGAAAGAAGAAGAAACAAGAGAATAGGCTAGTCCTCCCTTTAATCATTTTGACTGTTAAAATAATGAGGGTGCTTTATGGCTTTGTTTTACTGCTTGAGTGCTTTAAGGAAGGGGGTTAGGTAACCAAGAGATACATCCTGTTACAGGTTGTTGTGAAACCTATGTACTGAACAAATAATCATATGAGAAATGAAATTTATGGGGATAAGAAGGTGGTTAAGCTTGTGATAGACATCTTCCTGTTAATACATTACCAAGAAGTTTAGCAACGTCTTCACCCAGAAAGGGGACCCCAGCAACAAGAAAAGAACAATGGAAAGGAGCCACGTCAACACTCAAGTAAAGAAGACGACAGGATTGGCTGAAACCCAAGACCGAGGAGTATAAGAGACTATACCCCAGAGATCTCGGTTGTGTGTCTTTGGTGGAGCGGAGACTCCCCTGCGCACTCAGCGCTGCTTGCCTATTGCCTCTCAATATTAATCAATTGTAATAAAATAATTGAATTAGACCATGGCTGAGACGAAGTTTTTATAACACTCACCCTGCTTTGCACGGCCACAAACGCCGGCCTGCCCGGCAGCTGCTATAAACACCTGCCTGCTCGGCAGCAGCTACAGTTGCCTGCCTGCTACAGCAGCAACCATAAATACCTGCCGGCAACCGCACTTTTGCATTAACCCTTTCTTGCCGGAAATGTTAAACTGCTACCCGTTAAAAACTTTTACATGAACCCGACAACAAAAAATACACAGAACACCGTCTGCCCTCAACACACACACACACACGTATGGGATACCACAAGCACACTCCACACAACTACAATATTTGAAACACAAAATCCAGACAATCATTACTCCCACTACGCAGTCCCACTTACAGAACATGGCACAAGGACCCTGAAAAGACTATCAGGAAACCAGCTCCAAGAAGCATCATCGCAGTGCAAGGTGGCAGGCTCAACCTTAGCGGGTGTCCCCGCAAAGGCTCTGCCTCCCACACATCACATGAGGCTTGGGCTTTTATACTGACCAAAATGCACACTCATTCCGAAATAGGTGGACAGCAATACCTATAAAGGTCTCCAGGCATCAATAGAAACATGGACATACTTAGATTCTAGTGATACGCAGATAGACTCCACAACTTGTGAAAAGTTGTAAAGTAGGTATGCTTTATTCAACGCTGAGATGCATGGGGGATAGCTCCTCCAAAGGCATGCATGCCTCAGTGTTGTTTCCCTCTACACTTATCCTCTAAAGTTATACATATTCATAAGGTTGCACAATACACCTATACATATTCATGTCCTATCCCCGCATCGTATTATAATGAGCTAGAAGGTGCTTTGCACCTGCTCAGCGCCCCTCCCCCCCGGTCATGGGCCAGGGTCTCAAGATGAAGTAAATGAGTCTTCCTCTTGTGAGTAGGGGTCTTCAAGATGAAGTAAATGAGTCTTCCTTGTGATACAGGGTTAACCAATGTACAGGGGGGTTGTACAGGGGAGTTGTACAGGGGGTTGTACAGGGCGGTTGTACAAGGGGGTTAGAGGAATCTGCTTGCTTAAACAAAAGTATTGTCTGTACCTATCATGCCTACTAAGCAGAACAAAGGCACTAACCATTGATAAGGAAAAGCAGACACCTGGTTCTACTGACAAGGAAAAGGAGAGGCCTGATTCTACTGATAAGCAACTATTGATAAGGAAAAGCAGATGCCTGAAGGGGGAGATGCAGATGGTTTATGGCTGGGACACCGACCAAACCCTAAGGCCATATGTGAAGACTAAAAGGTGAAAAGGTCAAGAAGAGGAAGACTCATTTACTTCATCTTGAAGACCCCTACCCACAGGAGGAAGACTCAGTTACTTCATCTCGAGACCCTTGCCCATGACCAGAGGGGGCACTGCGCAGGCGCAAAGGACCTTCTAACTAATTATAATACGAAGCGGGGGATAGGACATGAATATGTACAGCCGTATTGTGCAACCTTATGAATATATATAACTTCAGAGAATAAATGTAGAGGGAAACAACACTGAAGTACGCATGACTTTGAGGAATTATCCCCGTGCATCTCAGAGCTGAATAAAAAAGCATGCCTACTTTACAACTTTAACGAGTTGTGGAGTCAATCTGCGCATCAATTTGGAGAGCCAGCCAAGAGATCTCTGTTCGGCTGTAGGATCGGCTGAGAGGCGGACATCCTAGGCGCCCCAGGCCGCTTGTCTGGAGGAGCTCCGCTTCTTGCCCGCTCACTGCGAGGACAGACAACAACCTGTGCTGGCTGCGGAGAAACGGTATGCTTGGAATTATGTAATTTAGAGGGCCGGTAAGGCGTACGCGTGCTCCGGGGCTGCTGGTAAGGCGCACAGAGAAGTCTGGCGCACAGCCTTCTGGAGTGTCAGCCACTCCTCCCAGCTTAGTGTCATCAGCAAACTTGCTGAATAGTACACTCAATTCCCTCATCTAAATCATTGATGAATATATTAAATAATACTGGTCCCAGGACAGACCCTTGAGGCACTCCACTAGTTACAGGCCTCCAACTAGACTCTGCCCCATAGACTACAACTCTCTGGCTTCTCTCCTTCAGCCAGTTCACAGTCCACCTCACTACCTGATCATCCAGACCACACTTCCTCAATTTAGCTGTGAGGATGCTGTGGGAGACTGTGTCAAATGCTTTGCTGAAGTCAAGGTAGACCACATCCACCGCTCTGCCATCATCCATCCACCGTGTTATTTCCTCATAAAAGGCTAAGAGATTGGTCAAGCATGATTTCCCCTTGGTGAAGCCATGGTGACTGCCCATCATAACCCTCTTATCCTTGATACGCCTTAAGATGGCACCAAGGATAAGGTGTTCCATCACTTTCCCAGGGATGGAGGTGAGGATGACCGGTCTATAGTTACCCGGGTGCTCCTTCTTGCCCTTTTTGAAGACTGGAGTGACATTTGCTTTCCTCCAGTCCTCAGGCACCTCTCCCATTTCCGAAGACGTGGTAAAGATGATGGAGAGTGGTCTAGCAATGACTTCTGCCAGTTCCCTCAGCACCTGCGGGTGCATCCCATCTGGACCCATGGATTTGTGGATGTCCAGATTGCTCAACTGGTCTCTAACCCATTCCTCATCTACTAAGGCAAACCGCTCCGTTGACCTGACTTCATCTAAGGTCTCAGGGGTACAGGGCTCTTCAGGACTGCCTGCAGCAGAGTAGACAGAGACAAAGAAGGCATTCAGTAACTCTGCCATCTCTGTATCTTCTGTCACCAGGGCACCCATCCCGTTCATCTACATTGCCTCTGGTGTTAGTTTTATCTGCCATGTATTTGAAAAAGCTCTTTTTGCTGTCCTTGACCCTTCTCGCCAGGTTTAATTCTAAGGAGGCCTTAATCATCCTAGCTGCCTTCCTACATCCTCTAGCAGCAGCCTTATATTCCTCCCAAGTGGCCAGCCCCTCCTTCCATGACCTGTAAACTCTCCTCTTCCACTTGAGCATACCCAGCAATTCCCTATTTAGCCACGCAGGTCTCCTGGCCCTCTTCCTTGACTTCCTACGTGTCGGGATGCTCTGATCTTGAGCTTGGAAAAAGCAATCCTTGAATGTCCACCAACTATCTTGGGCCCCTTTACCTTCAAGCAGCCTTGCCCATGGGATTTCCCCTAGCAATTGCTTGAAAAGGCCAAAGTTTGCCCTGCTAAAGTCCAGGGTTGCAATTCTACTTGCTATTCTACTAGTCCTACCACACAAGATCCTGAACTCCACCATCTCGTGGTCGCTGCAACCAAGGCAGCCCTCAACCCTTACTGCTTCGACCAGATCCTCCTTGTTAGTGAGGATGAGATCCAGCAGCGCTCCTCTCCTGGTTGGCTCATCCACCATTTGCAGGAGGAAATTATCATACATACACTGGAGGAACCTCCTGGACTGTGGCTGGGTTGCTGAGTGGTCCTTCCAGCAAACATCAGGGAAGTTAAAATCCCCCACGATGACCATGGCCTGTGACTGTGAGGCCGCTCTCAGCTGCCTGTAGAAGGCCTCGTCAACTTCCTCACCCTGATCAGGTGGTCTGTAACAGACACCCACAACAGTATCCCCCCTGCCAGCCTGCCCCTTAATTCTCACCCACATGCTTCCTTTGTTTCTGTGGCAATTAATAGGTCATCCACATATGGTAACAGAGTCCCTGTCTGAGTGGGTGGTTTCATGATCCTAGTTCCAGTGTTAACTGATTTCCAAAAATCATTGGATTGTTTTAAACCCTTGAGGTAATACTGTCCAAGTTAATTGGGCTTTCCTTACTGTGTCAGGATGTTCCCATTCAAAAGCAAATAAATTCTGGTTTTCTTTGGCCAATGGTAATCAAAAGAAAGAGTCCTTTAAATCCAAGACGGCAAATCATTTTTGATTCGATTTAGTCAATACGGATGAGCTCTTACTGAATATCCTCTACAAATTTGTTGATTCCTGAGATCTTGAACCAATCTGCAACTTTTCTTTACTGGCAAGATAGGAGTATTATATTCCAATTCACATTCAATTAAGAATTTATATTTTAAAATTTATTAATGATTTTTTAATTCCCTTTCCTGCAATTTTAGGGGCTATTGTTTTATTCTAATCGGGCAGGCCCCCCTTTTTATTTCTACTTTAACAGGTAAAGCATTTTTCGCTTTACCTGGAACTTCAGATATCCATATTCCCAGATGTACCTGGATTAAGGATTTCTTCTATTTCAGGGAGGTCCTCCTGTTCGCTTTTTCTGTTGAATTAAAGATAAACTCAAAACTGCAGTTAATTGATTTTTAATTCTTTAATTCCATTTTGCCTTCTTTAAATGTTGCTTCTTGTCCTAATAAGGATTTCCAAGAATTTAGTATGCATAAAAATTTTATGCATTCTTATTTGTTTTTCCAATGTGTGCCTCTTTTTGCTTTTTGTTTTGTTTAGGTTTTTTCTTTTCCTTGGTGGCCAGTAGCTCCCACATCTGTAACAAATTCTTTTCCCTCTCAATTAATGCCGAATAAGTTGCTCCTGTATCCACTAAAATTCCACTTTATTTCCTCTGGTCTCTAGTTTTAATTTAACCAGTGGATCTACTAGGGTAGATTCCTCAGGTCCCTTGTCAGTCTAGTTTCAATTCAGCCACCGGAGTCACTCCATGGTACTCTCCCCCCCAGGGCAGTCTCACTTCCAACGTCCAAAACTCTCCACAGAACACACACACCGATCCGGTCCCATAGGAGAAGAACCCACTTCCCCCACCTTTGTCCAACATTCCTCCTCCACCAGTTCCAAAACATTCAACAGCCCCTCAGTCTCGTCTATCAACATGTCTGTTCCAACTTGTTTGCCTGTCCCAGCACTCATTCCGTGCTCAAACACAGGAGCTGCGCGAGCTCCCCTCCTTTCCCCCTTAGTTTTCTCTTTTTTTTTTTTTTTTTTTTTTTCCCCTCACGGCTGCTCACCCTGCTCTGCAGGGGTTACAGATGCCTGCCTCTGCAACAGCACTTCTGGTTTAATGTGAATGTGCTGCTTGTTGCCAGTGACAGAATCTCCTCCTCCTTATCAATATCTGATAGGACAGAGATAGAGGATGCTCCTCTCGGAGATACCTGTTGATGCGCGGATTGACTCCACAACTCGTTAAAGTTGTAAAGTAGGTATGCTTTTTATTCAGCGATGAGACGCACGGGGATAATTCCTCAAAGTCATGCGTACCTCAGTGTTGTTTCCCTGTACATTTATTCTCTAAAGTTATATATATTCATAAGGTTGCACAACACGCCTATACATATTCATGTCCTATCCCTGCTTCGTATTATAATGAGCCAGAAGGTCCTCTGCGCCTGCGCAGTGCCCCCTCTGGTCATGGGCAGGGGTCTCAAGATGAAGTAACTGAGTCTTCCTCCTCTGGGTAGGGGTCTTCAAGATGAAGTAAATGAGTCTTCCTCTTCTTGCACTTTTCACCTTTTTAGTCTTTATGTGTGGCCTTAGAGTTTGGTCAGTGTCCCAGCCGTAAATCCTCTACTCCTCCCCTTTATCAGTAGGGTTTGATCAGTGTCCCAGCTGTAAATCCTCTGCTTCTCCCCTTTATCAGTAGATTCAGGCGTCTGCTTATCAACAGCACCGGAGATCTCTGTTCTGCTTAGCAGGCATTTACAACAGATAGTCCTTTTGTTTAAACAAATTCCTCTAACCCCCTTGTACAACCCCCCCTGTACAATGGTCAACCCTCTGTTTCAATCCCCTCTTTTTCTTTTAAAGTTAGTAAATTCTTTTACTATATTATTCATAAGAGAGCTATCCATGTTCCTTCTATCGATTTTATACAAGGTACAATCATAAAAGGCCTTGTTTCAGTATGTCCCTGAACCATCCAGTAACTCCTAGGTTATTTTACCACTCATCCAATCTGCTTCCAACAATTCTAAGCTCTTGCATATTTTCCTGCAATTTTCGCAGCTTAGCATGAATTGATTCAGAATGATCAGATAAGTTCATGCAGCACATGCCTTTGAAATCCTCACAACCATGTCCATGGGCCAATAATAAAAAGTCAGTTGCTGCTTGGTTTTGTAAATATGCATGTCTTAAGTTATATTTAATTGCTTAGCCGCCCAACATGCCAAATGATGTATATCTGCCAATGCTTTCCCCGCATCTATATTTGGTACAAATAATGCCACCAAAAATCTTGCTGTGTGATTCCAGATTAAAGTGGAATCGCAATTCGGGCCTAATTGCCCAATGGACCGTTTGTTTCTGCGGAGGTTGTCCTTCATGTCCTGGACTAAATGCCTTTTGAAGGCTGCAAACAGGGACAATTTACCTAGATAACATGGTCCTCCAAAGGGTTTGGTAGGAATCGCTGGCCATGCACAGTCTCCACATATCAAGAAATATCCTGGGGGTAGAGCTTTAGGTATTGTATCGTACCATGTCTTCCCACTAGTTACCTTGGTCTTAGGGACTTTGCTTGACCATGTATTAAGTTATACAGCTCTGATTAGTCTTGTCAGATCCCAAGAGTTGGAGTAATTTAAGCTTCTTCCATTTGCACTGATGCAACTGTCCAGTCGGTTCCATGAGCTCTCTGGACCATTTTGATCACTGTGCTAGGATTTAGAATCGAGTCATTCCTAACCCATCCCCGAAAATCAAAGGGGTTCAAGTATGGTATACCAATTAGGCACGTTTGAAAGGGATTTTCCACCTGTGCTAAGGTCGGACAAAAATCAGTAATCCCAGTCTTGTTTGCCCATGTGAGCCAGACATTCGTATTTGAACCCAGTATTGAAGTTTCTTTTTTCTATGGCTTGGACCATGGTACAGGTATAGGGGATGAATATCAATAATCGCTCCGTTTTAACTATTCTACTTAACTATATATGTTGATTACAATTGCAACATCGTATTGACACCCATGAATCACTCTATTTTTTTTTTGTTTGTTTTCCCAGATTGACCGGAAATTTTAGGAGATAAACTTCTCCCACTTCCAGAAGACTTTCTCCTTTAAACTGGGACCGATATGGTCTTCCACATAAAATTTTTACATAGGATAGCCTCTGGTACTCCAAAACCTACAAGGGAATGCTTCTGGCCACCCTAAAAAAGTATTCGTTAACACCCTTCAATTTGTTCATATGTATAAAGAATTGCTATCTCAATAAGTTTTATTATGTTCCTCCTGAACTACCATCCAGAGTTGGTTATAGGGGATTATAATTCACCCATCAGGTATCTGAACCCAATCTTCTTTGTTTTCCTCTCCTCCTCTGAGATCTTCAATAAATTTTCTATCCTCCTTTGATTTTCTAGGTTTAGATTTCTCAATTGTTAGTTTGCCGTCAGGGATTAAGGGAATGAGTTTAGATTGTTAAAATCAGCCAAATTTCATCTTGTTGATATCCTTGACAACACATAATAGCTACTTCCTCAGGTAGCTGAACAGCTCTCAGTAGTCGTAGCATGTTTATTCTGTTTCTCCTGTGTGTTCAAAGGTCCTCGTTCTTTCCAGATGGCACCATGTGCATGGACCACACCAAATGAATATTTAGAAACAGTGGGCTTGTTTCTGTTCCAGGAATGCTGATACAACACAGGAAACTAGTACAGTAATTTTTGTCCAAAGGTAAATAAGCGGGCCTCTTCAATATTCATGACAACTACTGTCACAGCTCATAAGCATCCGGGCCATCCTTTGCTCACTTCATTCAGCTGTTTTGAAAAATACACCACTGTTCTCTTACAGGGTCCTAGTTTCTGAGTAAGGACCACCAAAGCTATTCCCTGTTCTTCATAGGAATATAGCCAAAAGGGTTTAGTCACATCCAGAAGTCAGAGTAGCAGCTCTCTATTAGTTCTGCTTTTAAATTTCTAAAGCCCTCCTCTGCTGAATCAGTCCATTCCAAAGAGAGAGGGGTTTCTTTTAACAGTTCACATAGGGGTCTTACCAGAACACCATAATCATGCATCCAAAGTCTGCATCATCCAGTTATTCCCAGGAATGTCTAGAGCTCCTTGATGGTTGCCAGTCGTGGAGTTTGACAAATGGCTTCTTTTCTAGCAGTTCCAAGTTTTCTCTGTCATCCTAGGTAGGAAACTCAGGTTTGGATTAGTTGGGCCTTTTGTCTGGTTACCCAATAACCACTCAGTCCCAGAAAATTCAATAATTCCACCATTCACTGGACACATTTTTCCTTTGTTTCTGTGGCAATAGGTCATCCACATATTGTAACAGAGTCCCTGTCTGAGTGGGTGGTTTCATGATCCTAATTCCAGTGTTAACTGATTTGAGATAATGCTGTCCACGTTAATTGGGTTTTCCTTACTGTGTCAGGATGTTCCCATTCAGAAGCAAATACATTCTGAATAGTAAACAAAAGAAAGAGTCCTTTAAATCCAAGACGGCAAACCATTTCTGATTCGATTTAGTAAATACGGATTAGTTATTACTGAATATCCTCTACAAATTTGTTGATTTCTGAGATCTTGAACCAATCTGCAACTTTTCTTTACTGGCAAAATAGGAGTATTATATTCCAATTCACATTCATGATTTTTTTTTTTTTTAATTCCCTTTCCTGCAATTTTAGGGGCTATTGTTTTATTCTAATTGGGCAGGCCCACTTTTTTATTTCTACTTTAACAGGCAAAGCATTTTTCGCTTTACCTGGAACTTCAGATGTCCATATTCCCAGGTATACCTGGATTAAGGATTTCTTCTATTTCAGGGAGGTCCTCCTGTTTGCTTTTTCTGTTGAATTAAAGATAAAAATCAATTAATTGCAGTTTTGAGTTTAACTCTTTAATTCCATTTTGCCTTCTTTAAATGTTGCTTTTTTCCAATTTGTGCCTCTTTTTGCCTTTTTTTTTTTTTCTTTTCCTTGGTGGCCAGTAGCTCCCACATCTGTAACAAATTCTTTTCCCTCTGAATTAACGCCGAATAAGTTGCTCCTGTATCCACTAAAATTCCACTTCATTTCCTCTGGTCTCTAGTTTTAATTTAATCAGTGGATCTACTAGGGCAGATTCCCCAGGTCCTTTGTCCATGGCATTCTTCCCCCAGGGCAAAAACTCTCCACAACACCCGGTCCCATAGGAGAAAAACCCACTTCCCCCACCTTTGCCCGACATTCCTCCTCCACCAGTTTCAAAACATTCAACAACCCCTCAGTCCCGTCTATCAACATGTCTGTTCCCACTTGTTTGCCTGCCCCAGCACTCATTCCGTGCTCAAACACAGGAGCTGCTCGAGCTCCCCTCCTTTCCCCTTTGGTTTTCCCTTTTTTTTGTTTTTTTTTTGTTTTCTTCTCACAGCTGCTCACCCTGCTCTGCAGGGGTTACAGCTGCCTGCCTCTGCAACAGCACTTCTGGTTTTGTTGCTTGTTGCCAGTGACAGAATCTCCTCCTCCTTATCAATATCTGATAGGACAGGTAAAGAGGATGCTCCTCTCAGAGGTATCTGTGATATATATAATTTTTCTATTATTTATTTTCCTGATTCAACTTTTAAACATCATTCTCCCAATATCACAGGCTGAACAACATCTCTTCAGCTTAGCTTTCTGGTTTTCTCTGTCCTTTTCCAAAGCCAAACTTAGGTTTTTCACTTTAAGAAACCACCCGGAGTGGCAGACAGGATGTGAAATTAGCTCTGCCAGATCCCTATCTGTATATAGTACTTCATCCCATTTTCCTGGCCACCTCAAAACCAACATTAATTGTAACAATGTATTATAATTTAAAGTTCCATTTTTAGGCCATTTCTCCTGATCACAGAATTGTAGAATTAACCGGGTTAGAAAAGACCTTTAAGATCATAAAGTCCAACAATTACCCCAGGACTGCCAAAACCACCACTAAGCCATGCCATTAAAGGCCTCATCTCAATGTTTGTTTTTTTTTTGAACGCTTCCAGGGACACATATTCCACCACTTCCCTGGGCCACCTGTTATAATGCTTGATCACATTTTGGTGAAGAAATTTTTCCTAATACCCAGACTACGCCTCCCCATGCCCAGCTTGAGACATGAGATTAAAATGTGATTTTTTTTTTATTTTTTTTTTAACCTCTCTCCTATAATTCAACCATTTTCATTGCTTTATATAATTAAATTCACTAAGATTTACCAGACAGACAATGGGAGCTGTAGCCCCATTTTCTGATCTGATAAATTTAAAATAATTATACATGTACACACTGCCAGAGGATCCTCTGCCTTAGGCATCAAACATCCTTAAAGAACTGCTATCAAACCCTAACACATGACAGACAGAAGGAGGAATCCAAGTCAGGGAAAATTCCATATCAAATAGGAAAAATGCTTTGCAGTCTCCAGAGCAATCCAAGTCTGGAAAGGCAAATCAAACACAGATGATGACCATGGGAAAGAGTCATTTCATTGACACACTGTTCTCTTTCCATATCATTCCTGAATGTCTTACGGGTTTTTTACAGATAAGCATATAATAAATAGGGGGCTAATACTTGTCCTCTGGTACTCAACTTCAGAGACTTCACACCAAAATCCCAATTAATACTTTCCCAATCTCATAAACAATCACAAGCTTGGCAATGAATTTTTCAAAAGTAAGCTTTTTACACTCACAATATTTTTACAGATAGGAACATCACAGTCTTCATAAAATGATATACCTGCACACAAGACCTGATATTCCATACGTATGCATCAAGTACTCAATTTTATCCAGAGAAGTTTCCTATCAAATTTTACAAGTTAAAAGTAACAGGGGTGTACATCATGCAAAATTACAGGAATGGAGAATTTTACTATATTTTATCAACGTTTTCTTGTTTACCGAACCCCCAGAAGACCCTCCCAGTTCTTTCCAATGTGCCAAAATGTAACCCAATGGGCTTTTCTTCAGAATTCCCTTATTTCGACCGGCTCCCATTTCAAACAATCTTTTACAAATCTATAGCTTCTCTTTCCTAGTGCTCTGCAAATGCACTTAAAAATATGAGAGCACCTACACACAAGTTTTATGATATTCTCAGGGGTTCAGTAAAATAATATCTCTGGGTTCTGCAGATCAGTTCCCCTGTTGTTAGATCATAGTTTCGTTTCCAGAAAAATTTACACTAGTATCCACGGCAGGTTCCACTGTTCAGAAGTTACTATGCACCCATATGTGAGGCTACAAGCCTCTGGTACTGAGTGTAAAGTCCAGGTCTCAAGAATAGGACTACAGATATTAGAGGTTATACTTTTCTTATACAGCCACTGGGGCGCAGAGAGGGAACACTTCTTAAACCCCCATTAGCCACAGTTTACTTTTGTCTACTCCTCCCCCACCGCTTAAACGCTAATCTTTAACACTAACGACAAACATATACACACACAAAGCACTTAGGCACAACACAAAACAAAGACGCTTCGTCCGTCTCCGTCCGCTCTCCTCGCGGAAAACACGGAACCGCGGATCAGGACTCCACACTCGCTTCGTAGCTGTGCTACGTCTCAGTCACACAGAAACACAGAAACACAGAAACACAGAAACACAGAAACACAGAAACACAGAAACACAGAAACACAGAAACACAGAAACACAGAAACACAGAAACACAGAAACACAGAAACACAGAAACACAGAAACACATGGGATCTCACACACTCACACTATGGCTCCGCCTTACCCTTCTCCTGCTTCCTATGGTAGCAGGTCTGTAATTTGAGATGCAGCGGAGACCTGGTGGGTTCGCCTACCCTTCACCTGCTTCCACTACGGTCATTAGCAGATCCTTCCTGGCTCCCAAAACTTGGGTTGCACCGAAAACCCGGACTCACCCGATCCACCCTCAGAATCGGTAGCGGCCGCTCTACCGGTCGGCGAGTCCCCTGCTTGCAAGCCCTACCTGCCTAGGGGAACTACGCTGTGCGCCAGACGTCTCTGCGCGCCTTACCAGCAGCCCGGGGCCACGCGTACGCCTTACAGGCGCCCTAAGTTTCAAGCATACCGTTTCTCCGCAGCCGGCACAGGTTGTTGTCTGTCCTCGCAGTGAGCGGACAAGGAGCGGAGCTCCTCCAGGCAAGCGGCCTGGGGCGCCTAGGATGTCCGCCCCTCACCCGATCCTGCAGCCGAACAGAGACCTCCTGGCTGGCTCGCCAAATTGATGCGCAGATTGACTCCACAACTCGTTAAAGTTGTAAAGTAGGTATGCTTTTTATTCAGCGATGAGACGCACGGGGATAATTCCTCAAAGTCATGCGTACCTCAGTGTTGTTTCCCTGTACATTTATTCTCTAAAGTTATATAGATTCATAAGGTTGCACAATACGCCTATACATATTCATGTCCTATCCCTGCTTCGTATTATAATGAGCCAGAAGGTCCTTTGCGCCTGCGCAGTGCCCCCTCTGGTCATGGGCAGGGATCTCAAGATGAAGTAACTGAGTCTTCCTCCTCTGGGTAGGGGTCTTCAAGATGAAGTAAATGAGTCTTCCTCTTCTTGCACTTTTCACCTTTCAGTCTTCACATATGGCCTTAGGGTTTGGTAGGTATACCAGCCATAAACCCTCTGCTTCTCCCCCTTATCAGTAGATTCAGGCTCTGCTTTTCCTTATCAATAGCTGCTTATCAATAGGATCAAGTGTCTGCATTTCCTTATCAATAGCTGCTTATCAGTAGGACCAAGTGTCTGCTTTTCCTTATCAATAGGACCAGGTGCCTTTGTTCTGCTTAGCAGGCATTTACAACAGACAATACTTATGTTTAAGCCAGCAAATTCCTCTAACCCCCTTGTACAACCCCCCTGTACATTGGTCACCTCTCTGCATCATTACAATTAATGTTGGTTTTGAGGTGGCCAGGAAAATGTGATGAAGTACTATATACAGATAGGTTTTTCACTTTAAGAAACCACCCGGAGTGGCAAACAGAATGTGAAATTAATATAGCTCTGCCAGATCCCTAATTTTGGCTTTGAAAAAGGACAGAGAAAACCAGAAAGCTAAGCTGGAGAGGTGTTGTTCAGCCTGTGATATTGGGGAATGATGTTTAAAAGTTAAAAAAAAACAATAATCAGGAAAATAAATAGAAACATTATATATCACAGATACCTCCGAGAGGAGCATCCTCTATCTCTGTCCTATCAGATATTGATAAGGAGGAGGAGATTCTGTCACTGGCAACAAGCAGCACATTCACATTAAACCAGAAGTGCTGTTGCAGAGGCAGGCATCTGTAACCCCTGCAGAGCAGGGTGAGCAGCCGTGAGGGGAAAAAAAAAAAAAAAAAAAAAAAGAGAAAACTAAGGGGGAAAGGAGGGGAGCTCGCGCAGCTCCTGTGTTTGAGCACGGAATGAGTGCTGGGACAGGCAAACAAGTTGGAACAGACATGTTGATAGACGAGACTGAGGGGCTGTTGAATGTTTTGGAACTGGTGGAGGAGGAATGTTGGACAAAGGTGGGGGAAGTGGGTTCTTCTCCTATGGGACCGGATCGGTGTGTGTGTTCTGTGGAGAGTTTTGGACGTTGGAAGTGAGACTGCCCTGGGGGGGAGAGTACCATGGAGTGACTCCGGTGGCTGAATTGAAACTAGACTGACAAGGGACCTGAGGAATCTACCCTAGTAGATCCACTGGTTAAATTAAAACTAGAGACCAGAGGAAATAAAGTGGAATTTTAGTGGATACAGGAGCAACTTATTCGGCATTAATTGAGAGGGAAAAGAATTTGTTACAGATGTGGGAGCTACTGGCCACCAAGGAAAAGAAAAAACCTAAACAAAACAAAAAGCAAAAAGAGGCACACATTGGAAAAACAAATAAGAATGCATAAAATTTTTATGCATACTAAATTCTTGGAAATCCTTATTAGGACAAGAAGCAACATTTAAAGAAGGCAAAATGGAATTAAAGAATTAAAAATCAATTAACTGCAGTTTTGAGTTTATCTTTAATTCAACAGAAAAAGCGAACAGGAGGACCTCCCTGAAATAGAAGAAATCCTTAATCCAGGTACATCTGGGAATATGGATATCTGAAGTTCCAGGTAAAGCGAAAAATGCTTTACCTGTTAAAGTAGAAATAAAAAGGGGGGCCTGCCCGATTAGAATAAAACAATAGCCCCTAAAATTGCAGGAAAGGGAATTAAAAAATCATTAATAAATTTTAAAATATAAATTCTTAATTGAATGTGAATTGGAATATAATACTCCTATCTTGCCAGTAAAGAAAAGTTGCAGATTGGTTCAAGATCTCAGGAATCAACAAATTTGTAGAGGATATTCAGTAAGAGCTCATCCGTATTGACTAAATCGAATCAAAAATGATTTGCCGTCTTGGATTTAAAGGACTCTTTCTTTTGATTACCATTGGCCAAAGAAAACCAGAATTTATTTGCTTTTGAATGGGAACATCCTGACACAGTAAGGAAAGCCCAATTAACTTGGACAGTATTACCTCAAGGGTTTAAAACAATCCAATGATTTTTGGAAATCAGTTAACACTGGAACTAGGATCATGAAACCACCCACTCAGACAGGGACTCTGTTACCATATGTGGATGACCTATTAATTGCCACAGAAACAAAGGAAGCATGTGGGTGAGAATTAAGGGGCAGGCTGGCAGGGGGGATACTGTTGTGGGTGTCTGTTACAGACCACCTGATCAGGGTGAGGAAGTTGACGAGGCCTTCTACAGGCAGCTGAGAGCGGCCTCACAGTCACAGGCCATGGTCATCGTGGGGGATTTTAACTTCCCTGATGTTTGCTGGAAGGACCACTCAGCAACCCAGCCACAGTCCAGGAGGTTCCTCCAGTGTATGTATGATAATTTCCTCCTGCAAATGGTGGATGAGCCAACCAGGAGAGGAGCGCTGCTGGATCTCATCCTCACTAACAAGGAGGATCTGGTCGAAGCAGTAAGGGTTGAGGGCTGCCTTGGTTGCAGCGACCACGAGATGGTGGAGTTCAGGATCTTGTGTGGTAGGACTAGTAGAATAGCAAGTAGAATTGCAACCCTGGACTTTAGCAGGGCAAACTTTGGCCTTTTCAAGCAATTGCTAGGGGAAATCCCATGGGCAAGGCTGCTTGAAGGTAAAGGGGCCCAAGATAGTTGGTGGACATTCAAGGATTGCTTTTTCCAAGCTCAAGATCAGAGCATCCCGACACGTAGGAAGTCAAGGAAGAGGGCCAGGAGACCTGCGTGGCTAAATAGGGAATTGCTGGGTATGCTCAAGTGGAAGAGGAGAGTTTACAGGTCATGGAAGGAGGGGCTGGCCACTTGGGAGGAATATAAGGCTGCTGCTAGAGGATGTAGGAAGGCAGCTAGGATGATTAAGGCCTCCTTAGAATTAAACCTGGCGAGAAGGGTCAAGGACAGCAAAAAGAGCTTTTTCAAATACATGGCAGATAAAACTAACACCAGAGGCAATGTAGATGAACGGGATGGGTGCCCTGGTGACAGAAGATACAGAGATGGCAGAGTTACTGAATGCCTTCTTTGTCTCTGTCTACTCTGCTGCAGGCAGTCCTGAAGAGCCCTGTACCCCTGAGACCTTAGATGAAGTCAGGTCAACGGAGCGGTTTGCCTTAGTAGATGAGGAATGGGTTAGAGACCAGTTGAGCAATCTGGACATCCACAAATCCATGGGTCCAGATGGGATGCACCCGCAGGTGCTGAGGGAACTGGCAGAAGTCATTGCTAGACCACTCTCCATCATCTTTACCACGTCTTCGGAAATGGGAGAGGTGCCTGAGGACTGGAGGAAAGCAAATGTCACTCCAGTCTTCAAAAAGGGCAAGAAGGAGCACCCGGGTAACTATAGACCGGTCATCCTCACCTCCATCCCTGGGAAAGTGATGGAACACCTTATCCTTGGTGCCATCTTAAGGCGTATCAAGGATAAGAGGGTTATGATGGGCAGTCACCATGGCTTCACCAAGGGGAAATCATGCTTGACCAATCTCTTAGCCTTTTATGAGGAAATAACACGGTGGATGGATGATGGCAGAGCGGTGGATGTGGTCTACCTTGACTTCAGCAAAGCATTTGACACAGTCTCCCACAGCATCCTCACAGCTAAATTGAGGAAGTGTGGTCTGGATGATCAGGTAGTGAGGTGGACTGTGAACTGGCTGAAGGAGAGAAGCCAGAGAGTTGTAGTCTATGGGGCAGAGTCTAGTTGGAGGCCTGTAACTAGTGGAGTGCCTCAAGGGTCTGTCCTGGGACCAGTATTATTTAATATATTCATCAATGATTTAGATGAGGGAATTGAGTGTACTATTCAGCAAGTTTGCTGATGACACTAAGCTGGGAGGAGTGGCTGACACTCCAGAAGGCTGTGCGCCAGACTTCTCTGTGCGCCTTACCAGCAGCCCCGGAGCACGCGTACGCCTTACCGGCCCTCTAAATTACATAATTCCAAGCATACCGTTTCTCCGCAGCCAGCACAGGTTGTTGTCTGTCCTCGCAGTGAGCGGGCAAGAAGCGGAGCTCCTCCAGACAAGCGGCCTGGGGCGCCTAGGATGTCCGCCTCTCAGCCGATCCTACAGCCGAACAGAGATCTCTTGGCTGGCTCTCCAAATTGATGCGCAGATTGACTCCACAACTCGTTAAAGTTGTAAAGTAGGCATGCTTTTTTATTCAGCTCTGAGATGCACGGGGATAATTCCTCAAAGTCATGCGTACTTCAGTGTTGTTTCCCTCTACATTTATTCTCTGAAGTTATATATATTCATAAGGTTGCACAATACGGCTGTACATATTCATGTCCTATCCCCCGCTTCGTATTATAATTAGTTAGAAGGTCCTTTGCGCCTGCGCAGTGCCCCCTCTGGTCATGGGCAAGGGTCTCGAGATGAAGTAACTGAGTCTTCCTCCTGTGGGTAGGGGTCTTCAAGATGAAGTAAATGAGTCTTCCTCTTCTTGACCTTTTCACCTTTTAGTCTTCACATATGGCCTTAGGGTTTGGTCGGTGTCCCAGCCATAAACCATCTGCATCTCCCCCTTCAGGCATCTGCTTTTCCTTATCAATAGTTGCTTATCAGTAGAATCAGGCCTCTCCTTTTCCTTGTCAGTAGAACCAGGTGTCTGCTTTTCCTTATCAATGGTTAGTGCCTTTGTTCTGCTTAGTAGGCATGATAGGTACAGACAATACTTTTGTTTAAGCAAGCAGATTCCTCTAACCCCCTTGTACAACCGCCCTGTACAACCCCCTGTACAACTCCCCTGTACAACCCCCCTGTACATTGGTTAACCCTGTATCACAAGGAAGACTCATTTACTTCATCTTGAAGACCCCTACTCACAAGAGGAAGACTCATTTACTTCATCTTGAGACCCTGGCCCATGACCGGGGGGGAGGGGCGCTGAGCAGGTGCAAAGCACCTTCTAGCTCATTATAATACGATGCGGGGATAGGACATGAATATGTATAGGTGTATTGTGCAACCTTATGAATATGTATAACTTTAGAGGATAAGTGTAGAGGGAAACAACACTGAGGCATGCATGCCTTTGGAGGAGCTATCCCCCATGCATCTCAGCGTTGAATAAAGCATACCTACTTTACAACTTTTCACAAGTTGTGGAGTCTATCTGCGTATCACTAGAATCTAAGTATGTCCATGTTTCTATTGATGCCTGGAGACCTTTATAGGTATTGCTGTCCACCTATTTCGGAATGAGTGTGCATTTTGGTCAGTATAAAAGCCCAAGCCTCATGTGATGTGTGGGAGGCAGAGCCTTTGCGGGGACACCCGCTAAGGTTGAGCCTGCCACCTTGCACTGCGATGATGCTTCTTGGAGCTGGTTTCCTGATAGTCTTTTCAGGGTCCTTGTGCCATGTTCTGTAAGTGGGACTGCGTAGTGGGAGTAATGATTGTCTGGATTTTGTGTTTCAAATATTGTAGTTGTGTGGAGTGTGCTTGTGGTATCCCATACGTGTGTGTGTGTGTGTTGAGGGCAGACGGTGTTCTGTGTATTTTTTGTTGTCGGGTTCATGTAAAAGTTTTTAACGGGTAGCAGTTTAACATTTCCGGCAAGAAAGGGTTAATGCAAAAGTGCGGTTGCCGGCAGGTATTTATGGTTGCTGCTGTAGCAGGCAGGCAACTGTAGCTGCTGCCGAGCAGGCAGGTGTTTATAGCAGCTGCCGGGCAGGCCGGCGTTTGTGGCCGTGCAAAGCAGGGTGAGTGTTATAAAAACTTCGTCTCAGCCATGGTCTAATTCAATTATTTTATTACAATTGATTAATATTGAGAGGCAATAGGCAAGCAGCGCTGAGTGCGCAGGGGAGTCTCCGCTCCACCAAAGACACACAACCGAGATCTCTGGGGTATAGTCTCTTATACTCCTCGGTCTTGGGTTTCAGCCAATCCTGTCGTCTTCTTTACTTGAGTGTTGACGTGGCTCCTTTCCATTGTTCTTTTCTTGTTGCTGGGGTCCCCTTTCTGGGTGAAGACGTTGCTAAACTTCTTGGTAATGTATTAACAGGAAGATGTCTATCACAAGCTTAACCACCTTCTTATCCCCATAAATTTCATTTCTCATATGATTATTTGTTCAGTACATAGGTTTCACAACAACCTGTAACAGGATGTATCTCTTGGTTACCTAACCCCCTTCCTTAAAGCACTCAAGCAGTAAAACAAAGCCATAAAGCACCCTCATTATTTTAACAGTCAAAATGATTAAAGGGAGGACTAGCCTATTCTCTTGTTTCTTCTTCTTTCTCATCATTGTATTGACAGGAACACTATCATAATAATGATCATTTCTATACAGCCCACACATGGTACAATGGTCACAAGGGGTTTCGATTCCACACAAAGTGCAATGGCGACAAGGACTCCTAAGTTGCTGACACGAATCATTCCTGTATACTTCACAGTGAGCGACTTCGGAAAAAAAAAAAAAAAGGTATTTGATAAGAGTTCAGTCCCCATGTTTAAAAGAAGCTGCCCTCCAATTCAGCTCCCAGTGCTCCACCGGTGGAATGGCCAGGATGGACACTGGAGCCGTGGAGTGAAGAAAGAAAAAAAAACAACTCTCACACACACACAAAAAAAAAACAACCCAAAAAAAAAACCCAAACAAAAAAAAAACCCAAAAACCAAAACCAAGCCAAACCTCT
Source organism: Pezoporus flaviventris (assembly GCF_033815535.1). Classification (NCBI taxonomy): domain Eukaryota; kingdom Metazoa; phylum Chordata; class Aves; order Psittaciformes; family Psittacidae; genus Pezoporus; species Pezoporus flaviventris. The sequence goes on along the minus strand of NW_026892733.1, from coordinate 119,619 downwards.
CCATCTATTGATGTATTGAGGCAGTTTGTAGAGACACCGCAGACAAAGCCTATAGAGTGCCTGCAACACAGTGGGCACATGGTGGGAGCCTTGCTTAGTGTGTTTAAAGTAACCTGGGGCTTAATCCAATCCAGCAACCAATGTGCAACACAAATCACCACCGCTACCACCAACGCCAACAATGATAAAAGAAAATAAGGGAAGAGGATACAATACCACCCGCCAAGAAACGCGTCTGACCCAGAAGCCTGTGTCCTTCCGGGTAACTCCCAGTTACCCCCCCCCTCCCCCCCCCGGGCATGACATGCTGTGGTATGGAATACCTCTGGCTAGCCTGGGTCAGGCGTCCCGTCTCTGCTTCCTCACAGCTTCCCCTCCTCCCTGGCAGAGCATGAGCCTCACAAAGTCCTTGGCCAGGGTAAACATCACTTAGCAACAACTGAAAACATCGGTATCACCAGCACTGTTCCCAGGCTGGAAGTCAAAACACAGCACTGCACCAGCTACCAAGAAGGAGAAAAATGACTGGTACTGCTGAACCCAGGACAGGGTGGCAGAGAAAGAAAAAAAAAAAAAGGGTAATGATGCAGAAAACTCCTTGACTGTTAAAAATGTGCAGTTTACTTCTGTTAGCATAAGAACTGACACATAACCACCGGAATGGTTATATGAGGTGCTTTATTGCAGCGCTGGGAAACCAGGGGCACGTGCCCAAATCTGGCTTCAACCCCGTTACATCGCGCTCGCAATTTATACACAAAAAATGTCGTCACTAATACATATTCAACACAGATTACATCACTAACTAATACATTTGCATTGAGGATTGCCACATCAGTCTATTACAACATCAGCCTCTTTTGCGCTTGCGCAGCCCCCCTCTAGTGGTTGTCCCGATGAAGTAAGGAGTCTTCCTCGGATGAAGTAAGAAGTGTTCCTCAGGTCATCCTGTTCACTTTTCTGTTCCTTGGACATGTCCCAATCATTATGTGGATGCCAGCATTCTCTTATTTTCACTTGACTACTCCTGGTACCTTTGTGAGTTCTGCTTCGGTAGAGTTTCACAATACTCCCCTGGATCCACCCATATACCCTTCCCCATATATGGCTATGTTAATTGCTTATCATTATAGCTACCATTGTAATATTTAGTTGTAAAGTAACTAAGATACACAATAGCAGAATTTTAACTTGTTCTTAATACAAAAGAAACCCTCTACTGATTAACAGATTTTCAAATATAATCATCTTTTCTCTTTGTATTATTGTTTCAACACACAATTTCACCTATTACTAACACTTCTGCAGCTGCTTTACGTTCCTTTTGCATCAGAATGCCTCTACTTTATGGAAACACTTTAACCTGTCTACTTCTCAAGAACTGATAACCTGGAGGAGGTGGTATATTTGTGTCCTCCTACCTACAGGTCCATGGCGACTGCCTGCAAAGTTTGTCAAGCCTTGCCATGAGCTGGACAGATGAGTGGAGGAACCCAATGCCTCAGCTACAGGAGCTGACCGTGAATACCCCAAGCAGAATGAGACAGAGGAAGAGAAAAATGAATGATTGCAAAACATCACTTGGGGACAACTGAAAAGTAACAGCTTGAATATATGTGTGCTTTTAAAGTAGCTATTATTAGAGGGTGTGATTTTGTGTATAAAACCACCTGTATTTACTAGCAAGTTGCTAATAAGAAACTACACCTTGTATTATATAGATTTGGCACTTGTAAAAGAGATGTTGGAGCATGCAAATTTGCAGTATCTGATAGAAAATGCTAAGGCAAAAGCTAGAAAGATTTTAATACAATGGTAGTACTATAAAGCAGGGAATGGAACAAATTAAGAGGGGGGGAGAACTCCACTGGTAAGAAATTTCTTTAGCTAGTCCCTCACTGCCATCAGCATCTTCAACATGATGCTGCATCCTGTAATAGTTACTCTGCTAATGTAAATCTGTGTGTGCTTTGCCATAGTAGTGACCTGTTACTGGATGAAGCAGGTGAAACTCTTCATTGACAACAAGGTGCAAAGACTGAGGTTGGCCAAATGCCTCCTACCACAGCCAAGGGTTAGGGTTAGGGTATTACTAACAAGACCACTGAGGATTAACTACATGCTATCAAATTCATGGAAATGCCTATTCGCATCTAACTTATATGTATGATTGTTAAGAATTGCCTGCTTTGAATACCTAGTAATAAGTTAGATGTTACCACAAAATGGGTTGTTAATTTATGTCAACCTAGTCAAATTGTATTTTAAACCAACTTAGTCTTCTAAACACTCCCGTTAGTGATCTGTGTTGAGATCCTTAACAATACACATAAACACATACATATGCTGACTTGGACATAACATAAACATAAACAGGTTATTCAATTTCAAGATCAATACTGTTTGCATCCAGCTTTTTCAGAGCAGCATGAGCTTGTCTGCAGCCATCTGCTTCAACATGCCCTCACAAAACCTGGCTCCTATGTCTTGTGAAGCAGTAACAGCTAGCATGACACAAAATCTATTTGTTTCCTTTTGCTTTCAAGTACATTTCAGATTGCAAGTTCACATTCCAGCCACAGAGATTTCTTGTGACAATTTTGCACTAAAGTGTGAACCCCAGTCAGAAGAAATTGCTGCTGGTACTCCAAAACAAGGTATTGTTTCATTTAATAATGTTTTAATTACTTGTCTTGCATTATTTATTATACAAGGGAATGCTTCTGGCCAGCCTGAAAAAGTATCCATTAACACCAACAAATATCAATAACCCCCTTTTCTTGGTAATTCAGAAAAATCTGTTTGCCACTGCTGTCCTGGATAACTTCCTCTCCCAATTGTCCCAATTTGATTTCTATTTTAAGTTTTAGAATTATTCTTAAGACATAAATGACAGTTTTGTCATTAATTGAACTGTGGTGTATAGATTCCTTCCTACAATTTGTTTGTCTAAATATTTATACAGAGTTGCTACCCCAATGAGTTTTATTATGTTCTTCCTGAACTAACTTCCAGAGTTAGTTATAGGGGATTACAATTCACCCATCAGGTATTTGAGCCCAACCCTCTTTATTTTCCTGTCCCTTTAGATCCTCAATCAATTTTCTATCCTCCTTTGAATATCTAGGTTTAGATTTTTCAATTGTTAGTTTGCTGTCAGGGATTAAGGACTGTTCAGCTGCTTGTTTGTCTTCAAAATCAGCCAAATTATTTCAAATTTCCTGATCAGAGTCACCTTACTGATGTCCTTTACAGTACATAACAGCTACTTCTTCAGGTAGCTGAACAGCTTCCAGTAATCGTAGAATTTCTGTAACATGTTTAATTTGTTTTCCTTGTGTGTTCAGAAGTCATGTGGCAGAAGTCATTGCTAGACCACTCTCCATCATCTTTACCACGTCTTCGGAAATGGGAGAGGTGCCTGAGGACTGGAGGAAAGCAAATGTCACTCCAGTCTTCAAAATGGGCAAGAAGGAGGACCCGGGTAACTATAGACCGGTCAGCCTCACCTCCATCCCTGGGAAAGTGATGGAACACCTTATCCTTGGTGCCATCTTAAGGCATATCAAGGATAAGAGGGTTATGAGGGGCAGTCAACATGGCTTCACCAAGGGGAAATCATGCTTGACCAATCTCTTAGCCTTTTATGAGGAAATAACACGGTGGATGGATGATGGCAGAGCGGTGGATGTGGTCTACCTTGACTTCAGCAAAGCATTTGACACAGTCTCCCACAGCATCCTCACAGCTAAATTGAGGAAGTGTGGTCTGGATGATCAGGTAGTGAGGTGGACTGTTAACTGGCTGAAGGAGAGAAGCCAGAGTTGTAGTCGATGGGGCTGAGTCTATTTGGAGGCCTGTAACTAGTGGAGTGCCTCAAGGGTCAGTCCTGGGACCAGTATTATTTAATATATTCATCGATGATTTAGATGAGGGAATTGAGTGTACTATTCAGCAAGTTTGCTGATGACACTAAGCTGGGAGGAGTGGCTGACACGCCAGAAGGCTGTGCTGCCATCCAGCGAGACCTGGACAGGCTGGAGAGTTGTGCAGGGAATAACTTGATGAAATATAACAAGGGAAAGTGTAGAGTCCTGCATCTGGGTAGGAACAACCCCAGGTTCCAGTATAGGTTGGGAAACGACCCGTTAGAGAGCAGTGTAGGGGAGAGGGACCTGGGGGTCCTAGTGGATGACAGGATGACCATGAGCCAACACTGTGCCCTTGTGGCCAAGAAGGCAAATGGCATCCTGTGGTGTATTAGAAGGGGCGTGGTTAGTAGGTCGAGAGAGGTCCTCCTTCCCCTCTACTCTGCCCTGGTGAGATCGCATCTGGAATATTGTGTCCAGTTCTGGGCCCCTCAGTTCAAGAAGGACAGGGACCTGCTGGAGAGAGTCCAGCGCAGGGCAAGATGATTAAGGGAGTGGAGCATCTCCCTTATGAGGAAAGACTGAGGGAGCTGGGTCTCTATAGTTTGGAGGAGACTGAGGGGTGACCTTATAAGTGTCTATAAATATATAAAGGGGGAGTGTCACGAGGATGGAGCCAGGCAGTGGCAAACAATGATAGGACAAGGGGTAATGGGTACAAACTGGAACACAAGAGGTTCCACTTAAACTTGAGAAGAAACTTTTTCTCAGTGAGGGTGACAGAACACTGGAACAGGCTGCCCAGGGAGGTTGTGGAGTCTCCTTCCCTGGAGACATTCAAAACCCGCCTGGACACATTCCTGTGTAACATTATCTAGGTGTTCCTGCTCCGGCAGGGGGATTGGACTAGATGATCTTTCAAGGTCCCTTCCAATCTCTAGCATACTGTGATGTGTCCAGTGAATGGTGGAATTATTGAATTTTCTGGGACTGAATAGTTATTGGGTAACCAGACAAAAGGCCTGTCGTGGTTTAAACCCAGTCAGGTAACTTGTTCACTCACTCCCAGTGAGTGATGCCGAGCTGACAACAATCGAGGTCCGTGTCCGTCTCCCCCCCCCCCCCCCCCCCCCCGCACCGGGGCTCTCCCCTTCCCCGCTCCCGGAGGAACGGGGAGGAGGATCGAGAGAGTGCAACTCCTACGGGTTGAGACAAGAACAGTCCAGCAACAAATCACCACCGCTACTATCAACTAAAACAATGATAAGGGAAAATAGCAAGGGAAGAGAATACGATACCACCGGCCAAGAAAGCCAGTTCCACCCGGAAGCCCCTGTCCTTCCGGGTAACTCCCAGTTACCCCCCCACCCCGGGCATGACGTGCTGTGGTATGGAATACCTCCCTGGCTAGCCCGGGTCAGGCGCCCCGTCTCTGCTTCCTCACAGCTTCCCCTCCTCCCTGGCAGAGCATGAGCCTCACAGAGTCCTTGGTCAGGGTAAACATCACTTAGCAACAACCGAAAACATCGGCTTCACCAACACTGTTCTCAAGCTAGAAGTCAAAACACAGCACTGCACCAGTTAACACAAAGGAAAAACATGACTGCTACTGCTGAACCCAGGACAAGGCCTAACTAATCCAAACCCGAGTTTCCTACCTAGGATGACAGAGAAAACTTGGAACTGCTAGAAAAGAAGCCATTTCTCAAACTCCACAACTGTCAACCATCAAGGAGCTCCAGACGTTCCTAGGAATGACTGGATAATGCAGACTTTGGATGCATGATTATGGTGTTCTGGTAAGACCCCTATGTGAACTGTTAAAAGAATCCCCTCTCTCTTTGGAATGGACTGATTCAGCAGAGGAGGGCTTTAGAAATTTAAAAGCAGAACTAATAGAGAGCTGCTACTCTGACTTCTGGATGTGACTAAATCCTTTTGGCTATATTCCTATGAAGAACAGGGAATAGCTTTGGTGGTACTTACTCAGAAACTAGGACCCTGTAAGAGATCAGTGGTGTATTTTTCAAAACAGCTGAATGCAGCGAGCAAAGGATGGCCTGGATGCCTAAGAGCTGTGGCAGCAGTTGTCATGAATGTTGAAGAGGCCCACATATTTACCTTTGGACAAAAATTACTGTACTAGTTTCCTGTGTTGTATCAGCATTCCTGGAACAGAAGGAAGCCCACTGGTTATCTCCTTAATGTTTTTTTTCAATCCAGCAACTATTAGACCAGATTTGAAAGACTCATTCTAAATATGCATTTGGTGTGGTCCATGCACATGGTGCCATCTGTAAAGAACAAGGACCTTTGAGCACACAGGATAAACAGAATAAACATGCTACGACTACTGAAAGCTGTTCAGCTACCTGAGGAAGTAGCTATTATGTATTGTCAAGGATATCAACAAGGTGAAATTTGGCTGATTTTAACAATCTAAACTCATTCCCTTAATCCCTGACGGCAAACTAACAATTGAGAAATCTAAACCTAGAAAATCAAAGGAGGATAGAAAATTTATTGAAGATCTCAGAGGAGGAGAGGAAAACAAAGAAGATTGGGTTCAGATACCTGATGGGCGAATTATAATCCCCTATAACCAACTCTGGATGGTAGTTCAGGAGGAACATAATAAAACTCATTGAGGTAGCAAGTCTTTGTATAAATACTTAGATGAACAAATTGAAGGAAGGAATCTTTGAGTCTTCCTCCTGTGGGTAGGGGTCTTCAAGATGAAGTAAATGAATCTTCCTCTTCTTGCACTTTTCACCTTTTTAGTCTTCACATATGGCTGATGCGCGGATTGACTCCACAACTCGTTAAAAGTTGTAAAGTAGGTATGCTTTTTATTCAGCGCTGAGATGCACAGGGGTAATTCCTGATAGTCATGCGTGTCTCAGTGTTTTTTCCCTCTACATTTATTCTCTAAAGTTATATATATTCATAAGGTTGCACAATACGGCTATACATATTCATGTCCTCTCCCTGCTTTGTATTATAATAAGCTAGAAGGTCCTTTGCGCCTGCGCAGTGCCCCCTCTGGTCGTGGGCAGGGGTCTCAAGATATGAAGTTAATGAGTCTTCCTCCTGTGAGTAGGGGTCTTCAAGATGAAGTAAATGAGTCTTCCTCTTAAAATTTTCACCCTTTAGTCTTCACATACTGCATCAGGGTTTGGTCGGTGTCCCAGCCATAAACCATCTGCTTTTCCCCTTATCAGTAGATTCAGGCATCTGCTTTTCCTTATCAATAGCTGCTTATCAGTAGAATCAAGTGTCTGCTTTTCCTTATCAATAGTTAATGCCTTTGTTCTGCTTAGTAGGCATTATATGTACAGACAATACTTTTGTTTAAGCAAGAGAATTCCTCAAACCCCCTTCTACAACCCCCCTGTACATTGGTCAGCCCTCTGCATCAGACATGAATATGTATAGGCGTGTTGTGCAACCTTATGAATATATATAACTTTAGAGAATAAATGTAGAGGGAAACAACACTGAGGCACGCATGCCTTTGGAGGAGCTATCCCGATGCGTCTCAGTGCTGAATAAATGCATACCTACTTTACAACTTTAACGAGTTGTGGATTCTATCCGCGTATCAATTTGGCAAGCCAGGCAGGAGACCTCTGTCAACTTCAGGATGGGCTAGGGGCGGATATCCTAGGTGCCCCAGGCCGTTTGCCTGGATGAGCTCCGCTTCTCATCCGCTCACTGCGGGGACAGACAACCACCTGCGCTGACTGCGGAAAAACAGTATGCTTAAAATTTATGTTGGTAATTCTGGGGGTCTATAAGTCGTACACTTTACCCGGGGCTGCTGGTAAGGCGTGCACAGATGTCTGGTGCACAGGGTAGTTCCCCTTGGCAGGTAGGGCTTGCAAGCAGGGGACTCACGAACGATAGAGTGGCTGCTAGTGATTCGGAGAAAACTCCAGGAACAAACTTGCCAACAGAGTTTCAAGTTGACAAGCAGGTATTCTTTATTGCGGCGCCAGGAGACACGGGGAATAGCTCCTCCTAACTTGTGTCCCCGAATTGCTATACAGGTCATCCTTATATGGTTAATGAGCAGGGTCGTTTACTTTTCCCAACAAGCTTAATTAACATTACAGACATAGCAATCATCCTGGCCTTCTACTTATCAGTTAGTTTAACTGCTCTCATCCTGGACATCTGCTAGTCCCTGATACTTCCCATCCCCAGGTCCTGTCCTTCTATTCTGCTTTTCTCACACCTTTTGTACTGAGGCCCTGAAACTATGTCAACTACCTTCAAGCACCGCAGTTATTTTCCATTACAAAGCCATCAAAATTAACATTACTTAGAACTGATTACATTTTGTATTTTTGTGCCTCCTTGTCTCACTAGTGATCCTGTGAGTGGATTGCGTGAGTCCGGGTTTAGCTGCATCCCAGGTTTTGGGAACCAGGACGGACCTGCTAATGAACGTGTAGGAAGCAGGAGAAGGGTAAACGGAACCACTGTGTGGAGTGTGTCTGTGGGATCCTTTGCGGGTGTGAAAGTGTTTTGTGTAGCTGAGACGTGGAGTAGCTACGAAGCAAATGTGGAGTCCTGATCTGCAGTTCTGTGTTCTCCGTGAGGAGAGCAGCCGGAGGAGACAGACCAAGCGTCTTTGTTTTGTGTTGTATCTAAGTGCTTTGTGTGTGTATATGTCTGTCGTTAGTGTTAAAGATTACAGTGCTTAAGCGGTGGGGGAGGAGTAGACAAAAGTAAACCGTGACTAATGGGGGGTTAAGAAGAGTTCCCTCTCTGCATCCCAGTGGCTGTATAAGAGAAGTATAACCTGTAATATCTGTAGTCCTACTCTTGAGACCTGGACTTTACACTCAGTACCAGAGGCTTGTAGCCTCACATATGGGTGCATAATAACTTTTGAACGGTGGAACCTGCCATGGATACTAGTGTTACTAATAGGTGAAATTGTGTGTTGAAACAATAATCACAGTATCACAGTATGCTAGAGATTGGAAGGGTTTTATGTATTAGGAAAGTTTAAGAACAAGCTGAAATTCTGCTATTGTGTTTCTTAGTTACTTTATAACTAAGCATTACAATTGTAATGTGTGGGGTTTGTTCATCAAGAAGTTTGGGGGGAGGGAGGCTCTCTGTGGCTGTCGTTATGTGAAACAATACTCCTTTTGACTGTAACTGTTGTACTCTGTAAGTAATGGGGGGGAAGGTCAGTTGTATTGTTGCACAGGATTGTGAGAGAGAAAAGGGGGCTGGGTGGCTCGAAGTGGTGTCTTGTTGCAACGCTTGAGGGGAGGGGGCTGCGACAGTGAGGAGGCTGGCAGTGGACGCTTCTCGAAGCCTCTGGGAGCTTCTCGAAACTTCCGGAAACTTCTCGGTAATGAGACCCCTGCAACAAAGGGAACTAATGGGGAAGAGCCATGTCAACATCCGAGTGAGGAGGGGCGACAAGATTGGCTGGGACCTTGAACCGAAAAAGATAAAGGACCGCCTCCCAGGGACCGCGTGTGTGCGTCTTGGGCGAAGCAGAGGACAATATTGATAACAACAATGGTAGCTGTTGCAGAATGACTCTGTCGTGGTTTAAACCCAGTCAGGTAACTTGTTCACTCACTCCCAGTGAGTGGTGCCGAGCTGACAACAATCAAGGTCCGTGTTCGTCTCCCCCCCCCTCCCTGCACCGGGGCTCTCCCCTTCCCCGCTCCCGGAGGAACGGGGAGGAGGATCGAGAGAGTGCAACTCCCACGGGTTGAGACAAGAACAGTCCAGCAACAAATCACCACCGCTACTATCAGCTAAAACAATGATAAGGGAAAAATAACAAGGGAAGAGAATACGATACCACCGGCCAAGAAAACGAGTTCCCCCCGGAAGCCCCTGTCCTTCCGGGTAACTCCCAGTTACCCCCCACCCCGGGCATGACGTGCTGTGGTATGGAATACCTCCCCGGCTAGCCCGGGTCAGGCGCCCCGTCTCTGCTTCCTCACAGCTTCCCCTCCTCCCTGGCAGAGCATGAGCCTCACAAAGTCCTTGGTCAGGGCAAACATCACCCAGCAACAACCGAAAAACATCGGCTTCACCAACGCTGTTCTCAAAACTAGAAGTCAAAACACAGCACTGCACCAGCTAACACAAAGGAAAAAACATGACTGCTACTGCTGAACCCAGGACATTATCCACCCCTTATTCCATACCATTCACGTCGTGCTCAGATCCCACATTTTCAATACACCATCGCTCTCCCACATATATACATCCATATACATACAGACCAAGAGGAAAAAAATCATTTTCTTAGTGCATGGACCAATCCCTATAATGCTGCCGAGTCCATTCGGTCCATGATGTTCCAAGTTCATTCTCTGTTGGGATGATGGCTGGAGGGAAGTCAGGGCCAGTCGCTGGTGACCTGGAGACATCTAGTTGATGGGCTATAAAAGCATTACACAGCAGGCAACAGCATACAATTGAGTTCACTGGCTGTTTTCCCCTAAAATCAAATCCCCTTGAGGTATACATCGGACTTCCCCATCTTCCCGCATTACCCACCAAGTATATCCAGGTCCCTGAGCAAAAGCAATCCCACAAGTGGGTTTGCCTTTACCTGAAGCAGGAATAACCCAGACTGTCTTCCCCAGCAAATTCTTCATATGCACCACAGGAACTTTGTCCCCCTCTACAATATGTAAAAGTTCTGACTGGGCTGGGCCAGCCCTGTTGGCAGATCCTCTGGTGTTGACCAACCAGGTGGCCTTTGGTAAATGTGTATCCCAATGCTTGAAAGTTCCCCCACCCATCGCTCTCAGTGTAGTTTTTAACAGCCCATTGTACCGTTCGATTTTCCCAGAGGCTGGTGCATGGTAGGGGATGTGATATACCCACTCAATGCCATGCTCTTTGGCCCAAATATCTATAAGGTTATTCCGGAAATGAGTCCCATTGTCTGACTCAATTCTCTCTGGGGTGCCGTGTCGCCACAAAATCTGTTTCTCAAGGCCCAGGATGGTGTTCCGGGCAGTGGCATGGGGCACAGCGTATGTTTCCAGCCACCCGGTGGTTGCTTCCACCATGGTAAGCACATGGCGCTTGCCTTGGCGGGTTGGTGGCAGTGTGATATAGTCAATCTGCCAGGCCTCCCCATATTTATACTTCAACCATCGTCCTCCATACCAAAGAGGCTTTAACCGCTTGGCTTGTTTAATTGCAGCACATGTTTCACACTCATGAATAACCTGGGCAATAGTGTCCATTGTTAAGTCCACCCCTCGGTCACGGGCCCATCTATATGTTGCATCTCTGCCCTGATGGCCTGAAGTGTCATGGGCCCACCGGGCCAAAAATAATTCACCTTTATGTTGCCAATCTAAGTCCATCTGAGCCACTTCAATCTTAGCCGCTTTATCCACTTGTTGGTTGTTCTGGTGTTCCTCAGTGGCCCGACTCTTGGGTACATGGGCATCTACATGACGTACCTTCACCACCAGGTTCTGCACCCGGGCAGCAATATCTTTCCACAGTGCAGCAGCCCAGATGGGTTTACCTCTGCGTTGCCAGTTGCTCTGCTTCCATTGCTTCAACCACCCCCACAGGGCATTTGCCACCATCCATGAGTCAGTATAGAGATAAAGTACTGGCCACTTTTCTCGTTCAGCAATGTCCAGGGCCAGCTGGATGGCTTTCACCTCGGCAAATTGACTCGATTCACCCTCTCCTTCAGCAGTTTCTGCAACTTGTCGTCCAGGACTCCATACAGCTGCCTTCCATCTCCGATGCTTTCCCACAATACGGCAAGAGCCATCAGTAAACAAGGCATACTGCTTTTCACTTTCTGACAGTTTATTATATGGTGGGGCCTCTTCAGCACGCACCACCTCCTCCTCTGGTGACATTCCGAAATCTTTGCCCTCTGGCCAGTCCATGATGACTTCTAGAATGCCTGGACGACTGGGATTTCCTATTCGAGTTCGTTGTGTAATTAGTGCAGCCCATTTACTCCATGTAGCATCAGTTGCATGATGTGTAGAGGAGACCCTGCCTTTGAACATCCAGCCCAGCACGGGCAGCCGGGGTGCCAGGAGGAGCTGTGCTTCAGTGCCAATCACTTCCGAAGCAGCTCGAACCCCTTCATAGGCTGCCAGTATCTCTTTCTCAGTTGGGGTATAGCTGGCCTCAGATCCTTTGTATCCCCGACTCCAAAAGCCGAGGGGTCGACCTCGAGTCTCCCCTGGAGCTTTCTGCCAGAGGCTCCAGGTAGGACCGTTCTCCCCAGCTGCAGTGTACAGCACATTTTTTACATCTGGTCCGGTTCGGACTGGTCCAAGGGCTACTGCATGAACTATCTCGCGTTTAATTTGCTCAAAGGCTTGTTGCTGCTCAGGGCCCCATTTAAAATCATTCTTCTTCCGGGTCACATGATAGAGAGGGCTTACAATCGAACTGTAATTTGGGATGTGCATTCTCCAGAACCCCACTGCACCCAAGAAAGCTTGCGTTTCTTTCTTATTAGTTGGTGGAGACATTGCTGTTATCTTGTTGATCACATCTGTGGGGATCTGTCTACGTCCATCTTGCCATTTTATTCCCAAAAATTGAATCTCCTGTGCAGGTCCCCTGACCTTACTCCGTTTTATGGCAAAACCGGCTTTCAGCAGGATTTGGATTATTTTCCTCCCTTTCTCAAAGACTTCTTCCGCTGTATCGCCCCACACAATAATGTCATCAATGTATTGCAGGTGTTCTGGAGCTTGCCCCTGTTCCAGTGCAGTCTGGATCAGTCCATGGCAAATGGTAGGGCTGTGTTTCCACCCCTGGGGCAGTCGGTTCCAAGTGAACTGGACACCCCTCCAAGTAAAAGCAAACTGTGGCCTGCACTCTGCTGCCAAAGGAATTGAGAAAAATGCATTGGCAATATCAATCGTGGCATACCACTTGGCTGCTTTTGACTCTAGTTCATACTGAAGTTCTAGCATGTCCGGTACGGCAGCACTCAATGGTGGTGTGACTTCATTCAGGCCACGATAGTCTACTGTTAGTCTCCATTCTCCATTAGACTTTCGCACTGGCCATATGGGGCTATTGAAGGGTGAGCGGGTCCTGCTGATCACCCCCTGACTCTCCAGTCTACGGATCAGCTGATGGATGGGAATCAGGGAGTCTCGGTTGGTGCGATATTGCCGCCGGTGCACTGTTGTGGTCGCAATTGGCACTTGTTGTTCTTCAACTTTCAGCAACCCCACAGCAGAGGGATCTTCTGAGAGACCAGGCAAGGTGGACAGCTGCTCAATTTCCTCAGTCTCCAAAGCAGCAATACCAAAAGCCCACCGGTACCCTTTTGGGTCTTTGAAGTACCCTCTCTTGAGGTAGTCTATGCCGAGGATGCATGGAGCCTCTGGACCAGTCACAATAGGGTGCTTTTGCCACTCCCTCCCAGTCAGGCTGATTTCAGCCTCCAGCACAGTCAACTCTTGGGATCCTCCTGTTACTCCAGAAATATAGATGGGTTCCACCCCTTGACAGCTTGATGGCATCAGGGTACACTGTGCACCGGTATCTACTAGAGCCTTATACTTCTGTGGGACTGATGTGCCAGGCCATCTGATCCACACAGTCCAGTAAATCCGATTGTCCCCTACCTCCACCTGGCTGGAGGCAGGGCCCCTCTAATGGTCGTCACAGCATTGGACACTTAAGTCGTGTTGAAAGGGATTATTCTTCGTTATCACAGGAGCTGGAGTAAAATCAGCTCTTCCACTCCATCTGGGAAACTGCTCACCAGAAACTGAAGCCGTAGCTCTCATGGGACGATCAGTCTTGGCCCTTGCTCCCCTCTTCAGTTCACTCACCCGTTCCTCCAAAGCTGAAGTAGGTTTTCCATCCCACTTTGTCATGTCTTCTCCGTGATCCAGCAGGTAAAACCATAGGGTACCCCGTGGCGTATACCTTCTGTATCTCCTCTCTTGAACAATAGGACGTCTTTTGTTAATAGCTGAGACGCGTGTTGGTACACGTGAGGAGCTGGATAAATCAGATACATCGTCCCTCAATTTGTCGAGGTCCTGGGACAGTTTTTTCACAGCTGAGATGATGGAAGGAGTGAGATTGTCTTCGAACTCTCGGAGTTTATGAACCATTTCATCCACTGTTAGTGGTACTATGTCATTCCAGGTCACTGTTGCCAATGAATGGGCATATGATGACGGTGCATTCCGTGTAAGTTTTCGCCACATGGGTCGTGTACATTCAACTTCATCTGGATCTATAGGTGTATCCCCGTTATTCGGCTTGATGTGATAGATCATCTCTACGATGGCCGATTCCCTCAGAGACTGGATGCCTTTGTCTATAGTAGTCCACTTGGCCGAACGACTCGTAACATCGTCCTTGTACGGAAACCTTTCTTTCACAGCTGCCAAGAGCCTCCTCCAAAGGCTGAGGGACTTTTTCTCTCTTGCAATTGCTTTGTCAATTCCCCCTTCTCTAGCAAGTGATCCCAGCTGCTTGGCTTCTGTACCTTCTAGTTCGTGACCATCGGCCCCATTGTCCCAGCATCGGAGTAACCAGGTGATGATGTGCTCCCCTGGTTGACGGGTAAAATCTTTTCGCATATTCCGCAGCTCGGTTGAGGTCCGAGGTCGAGAAGTTACTTCTTCTTCTTCTTCGTCATGTGAGGATGACTCCTGATCAGATTCTGGACCGGGTGGTGAATTCATTGGTTCTTCATCTCGCTTCACCCTTTTTTGCCTCCTTTTTGCTTGTTCTCTTGCGTACAGGGGCAACTGATATTGGTACGAATTGGTCCTCTGGTTTGGCTGCAGTGATTATCACTGTGGTTTGAGTAGCAACTGTACTTGTTGCTGGGGGTGGTGTAGCTACCGTGCTTGGAGCTGGGGTAACCGCGCTGTCTGTTGCAGTTGAAGTTTGAGCAGCTGCTGTACTTGCCACTGGGGTAGCTGCGCAGTTCATTGCAGCCAAAGTTTGAGTAGCGACTGTCACTTTGCCCTCAAATCCGCCGACATTCTTTTCCTTTTGAAGGTGCTGAATAGTGTTGAACAAGGCCCTGTAAGCATAGGCCAAGCCCCAGCACGTTGCCGTGATTTGTCCATCTCTGGTATGGCCAGAATGACCACACACCTCATTTAAGTGTTTTACTAATTCTTCTGGATTTTGCAGTTGTTCGGTAGTGAAATTCCAAAATACTGGAGGGGCCCACTGACCTAGATACTTGCCCATACTATCCCACACACCCTGCCACTCATGGCTGTCCAGCCTCTGGGAAAATCTCTCGGTCCTCCTACATCGTCGTTTGACCCCAGACAAGACCCAAACCTGAATCTGCTTAACTCTTGAAATCAGTAGTGGGCAAAACACACTCTGTATGCGTGTTAGCATGGTGATTCCCATCACCATCAGCAAACAAGTCTCAAGAGCATTA
This sequence comes from Pezoporus flaviventris, assembly GCF_033815535.1. Lineage (NCBI taxonomy): Eukaryota > Metazoa > Chordata > Aves > Psittaciformes > Psittacidae > Pezoporus > Pezoporus flaviventris. Next base: position 104,325 of record NW_026892733.1, on the reverse strand, counting down.
AAAGGCCATTTAAAAAATTCAAAACTCTCAAATGTAAATGGTCTGGGGGGACGACTAGGAGGGTAAAAGGATGTCTCCTTCACAGGTTGAGCACCTGAGAAGGAGAAAAAAGATGTGTAATTGCTAAGCACCTCCATCATATACCTCCCAAAGTATAAAGGTGGTGACCACACTGGGAACATAAACCAGATCAGTTTCATGATCAATGATTCTATTGTATTACAAGTCATTACCATAAAGTACAATGGGATAAAAACCTTAGCCCAAGCCCCACACTTGAAAAACACTAATACAGCCAATACCGGATGGACGTAAGATATGGTATACTGAAACTGTGAGATCAAGAGGAAAAACCTTGAGAGCCAATAAATCAGCATTGTGACGAGTGACTATCAATCCAGTCAGATCTGTTCTTATCTCAACCCCTCGAGCCCCACGTTGGGCGCCAAAAAAAGAACTGTCGTGGTTTAAACCCAGTCAGGTAACTTGTTCACTCACTCCCAGTGAGTGGTGCCGAGCTGACAACAATCAAGGTCCGTGTTCGTCTCCCCCCCCCTCCCTGCACCGGGGCTCTCCCCTTCCCCGCTCCCGGAGGAACGGGGAGGAGGATCGAGAGAGTGCAACTCCCACGGGTTGAGACAAGAACAGTCCAGCAACAAATCACCACCGCTACTATCAGCTAAAACAATGATAAGGGAAAAATAACAAGGGAAGAGAATACGATACCACCGGCCAAGAAAACGAGTTCCCCCCGGAAGCCCCTGTCCTTCCGGGTAACTCCCAGTTACCCCCCACCCCGGGCATGACGTGCTGTGGTATGGAATACCTCCCCGGCTAGCCCGGGTCAGGCGCCCCGTCTCTGCTTCCTCACAGCTTCCCCTCCTCCCTGGCAGAGCATGAGCCTCACAAAGTCCTTGGTCAGGGCAAACATCACCCAGCAACAACCGAAAAACATCGGCTTCACCAACGCTGTTCTCAAAACTAGAAGTCAAAACACAGCACTGCACCAGCTAACACAAAGGAAAAAACATGACTGCTACTGCTGAACCCAGGACAGACTCTAAGAGCAGGACTATAGAGTTCTGGAGGACTGTGCAAGCAAGGCAGGGGGTGGCCCCCACAGGTAGCCGGAGACCGGACCTGGGAGGAGAATGTGGAGGAAGCTGTGGGGGGCTAACCAATACTGTTGTGCCAAGAAGGAGTGGCTGAATACCACTCCTATATATGTGTGAACTGCGTCACAAATAAAGTAGAAGTTGCTTATCACCTATATTGGGTTGGCCTGCCTGCTTCTCCTCGCCGCTTACAAATGGCGCCCGAACAGAGACGGGGACTACAGGGCCCTGGTCGCTGGGGACCCGGATTACAGGGCTCCGACTAGCGGGGACCCGGGATACAGGGCCCCGGTCGACGGGAACCCGGATACTGGGGCCCCGGTTAGCGGGAACCCGGATACTGGGGCCCCGGTTAGCGGGGACCCGGAATACAGGGCCCCGACTAGCGGGGACCCGGAATACAGGGCCCCGACTAGCGGGGACCCGGATACAGGGTCCCGACTAGCGGGGACCCGGGATACAGGGCCCCGGTCTATGGGGACCCGGAACGGCGAGTGAGCGGCGCCGGCGGCAGCGGCCGGGAAGCGCGGGCAATGCTGCTACGGTGGCGTGATGGACCCGGGTGCTTGGACTAACCGAAAGGAATCCGCTGCTGGGGCGAACCAGACACTGCTGCGTCGGGAGGCCGATCCGGAGACCGAGGTTACAGGACGACCCAGAAGATGATCTGGAAAAGGCTGGCCATGAAAATGGACCGAGAGGTAGCCCTGGACTTATTACAGTGCTTTTTATAAAAGCGGGGAACTGAGCCTGAGACTCTAAAGCAGCTGGCAGGTCTAGTGGTTAGGGAAGGCTAAGGGATTTTTTTTGCAGATCCTAATGCAATATTTGAGGAGAGTGAGTGGCGAAAGTTTGGTGATGAACTATTTGACTCGGTGCTTAATGATTATAAAAAGGCAAAGAAACTCGGTAAACCACGGAGGGAAGTAATGAACTGTATAGAAAGATACAAGGCAGAAAAGAAAACTGTCGCGGTAGCAACGGAGAAACTAGGAACAGACGTTCCCGGTCGGTTGAAACCGGGGGAAGATTACAACTCGTTTCCCCCAACTCGCGGGAGCACAGGGTTTCCCACCCCCCCCCCCCCCTTCCTTCCTTTTCTCCCCCTCCTTCATCAGAAGGTGCCGCGGAGGAGGTGTAACCCCCTGCTCCCCCACCACCCCAGTTCCGAAAGTAGGGACTTTGAAAAGGACAGAGAAAGTATATTAGAAGGTATATGCATGATAAATGTCGAGAAATCCGAAAGAAAGAGGGCGGTGCCTCGGCGCCGGATCGATTGCGGCGCCACTGTGAAGCACGCAGTAGAAAATAGGGATCATGCGCGAGCGGGAGATTTAAAGGAACCGCGAGCCTCTCCAACCCACTATGCCCTGGAGTGAGAAAATTTTTAACTCAGTCACGGAGGAGCCAGGTCTGCAGATGGCTACATACCGAACGAGAGACATCTGATAAGAAAGACACAGCTGCGAGCAACGGAGACCCTGAGTTCGGCGCAGGATCAGCCCCCGAATCCCCTGAATCCGAGCCAGATTTATATCCTCTGCTTCCAGACCCTGACTCTTTGTCTCCCCGGTCGGTCTGCTCAGACTCGCTGGCCCTGGAGACGCTCAGTTGTAACAATGGGTAACCAAAGATGTGAATCATTACTGGTGAATTTTCTGCAATGGGCATCTTTGCATATCCTGTGTTTACTACACAGCAGGGGGCTAAAGAGTGGGAAGCTCTTGATCTCAAAATAGTTAAGGAGGCCTGACAAACAGTGACCACGTATGCGTTAAAATCCTCTTATACTCAAGCTGTATATGTTATGATTTTTTTCTTGCAATTGACAGGGGGAGCCCATACAGTTTCTCTGTGATACTCATGTACTAGAAGTTGGTAAATATAAGTATGTCCAGGTTTCTATCAACCCTTGGAGACCTCTGTAGATACTGCTGGCCACTTCTTCCAGCACAGGCTGGCCACCTGTGTCAGAATGAGTGTGCATTTTGGTCAGTATAAAAGCCCAAGCCTCATACGATGTGGGGGAGGCAGAGCCTCTGTGGGGATGCCTGCTAAGGTTGAGCCTGCCACCTTGCACTGCAATGATGCTTCTCGGAGCTGGTTTGCTGTTAGTCTCCACAGGGTCCTTGTGCCATGTTCTGTACGTGGGACTGTAGTGGGAGTAATGATGGCTTTTGCAGGGACTAAAAAAAAAAAGGGGGGGGGGAGAGAGAGTAATGATGCTGCACTTAACCTGTCTAACCTGTCTACTTCTCAGGAGCTGATGATCTGGGGGAGGGGGTATATTTGTGCCCTCCTGCCTACAGGTCCATGGTGACTGCCTGCAGAGTTTGTCAAGCCTTGCCATGAGCTGGACAGACAAATGGATAAACCTGATGCCTCAGCTACAGGAGCTGACCGTGAATACCCCAAGCAGACTGAGATAGAGGAAGAGAAAAAAGAATGACTGCAAAACATCACTTGGGGGCAACTGAAAAGTAACATCCTGAATATGTGTGCTTGTAAAGTAGCCATTATTAGAGGTTGTGATTTTGTGTATAAAACCACCTGTATTTACTAGCTAGTTACTAATAAGAAACTGCACCTTGTATAGATTTGTCACTTGTAAAAGAGATGTTAAAGTATGGAAATTTGCAGTAGCTGCTAGAAAATGCTAAGGCAAAAGCTAGAAAGATTTTAATACAATGGTAGTGTTATAAAGCAGGTGATGGAACAAATTAAGAGGGGGGGGAGAATTCCACTGGTAAGAAATTTCTTTGGCTAGTCCTTCACTGCCATCAGCATCTTCAACATGCTGCTGCACCCTGTAATAGTTACTCTGCTAATGTAAATGTGTGTGTGCCTTGCTGTAGTAGTGACTTGTTACTGGATGAAGCAGGTGAAACTGTGCATTGACAACAAGGTGCAAGGACTGAGGCTGACCAAATGCCTGCTACCACAATCAAGGGCAAGACTGGGTTGGCTTCTGTGTTTGCCACCAAGAAGAACCTTTAGCTCTGCTGTTGGCCGCAACCCAGCAGGTGTGGAGCAGTGGGGACACATGCCATGCCAGACCTTGATGTGAAGGATCAGTGAGCTATACAGCCTGTTATCAGAGAGCTATACAGCAGAAAAAAGGGGCAGGCCCAGGCAGCCTCTAGTTGGCATATGCTGGAAATATAATCTAGCCCAGATCCCCTGCTCAAGTAGGGCCACCCAAACCGTATATAAAACATAAAGGGGGAAGATGTGGAGACAGTGTTCTCACAGGAGAATGCATAATTGGTACATAAACTTTGAATAGTCCTGAAGGATACAGCAAGGCCATGAGAGGCCTGAAGAAGCTTAAGCAAGCAAGATAAGAGGCTGGAATTCACCAAGTTAATGAGAACTGTGGACTGTTGGCAAGCTTTCAAGGTTGAGTTCTCACACCTGTGTTTAACCAATTATATGTTAGTCACTAAGGGTCTTCAAAACATGTATCCAATCATAATATGCCAAATCACTGTAAGTGCTTCAGCTGGGGCCTTGGCTCAACTAAGCAGACTGGGTTGCTGAGTTGCTAAGCAGACAATTCTACATCAAAGGCAATTTCTGATTTGTTTTAATGTTGACTCTGTAAGACATGCAACACTGCAGAACCTTTTGTTGTTGGAACAGGGACATGGATGTGAAGAGTTTGATGGAATGTGTTGTATGAGTCTCTCTGATTATGCTAATTTGATGTAAGCACAGCTGAGAACCTTGGCTCTGCTTACCCAGCAATAGTTAATGAGCAATATCCTAAGAATGATTAGATGGTTGTCTTCATGGGGCATTACAGGTTGAGTCAAACACTGCTGTTTAAAGTATTGCACTTATGTAGCATTGATTAGGTTAATCATCGTAGCTATTAGACTTGTTTATAGTTGTGTGATAAAACAGGTGAACAGAATAACCCATAATGCCTTGCTTGCACAAAGAAAAAGGGGGGAATTGTTGCAGAATGACTCTTAAGAGCAGGACCATAGAGTTCTGGAGGACTGTGCGAGCAAGGCAGGGGGTGGCCCCCACAGGTAGCCAGAGAACCGGACATGGGAGGAGAATGTGGAGGAAGCTGTGGGGGGCTAACCAATACTGTTGTGCCAAGAAGGAGTGGCTGAATACCACTCCTATATATGTGTGAACTGCGTCACAAATAAACTAGAAGTTGCTTATCACCCATATTGGGTTGGCCTGTCTGCTTCTCCTCGCCGCTCTACAGTAGCTATAATGATAAGCGACTAACATAGCCATATATGGGAAAGGATATATGGGTGGACTTAGGGGAGTATTGTGAAACTACCGAAGCAGAACTCACGAAAGTACCAGGAGTAGTCAAGTGAAAATGAGAGAATGCTGGCGTCCACATAATGGTTGGGACATGTCCAAGGAACAAAAAGTGAACAGGACAAGCTGAGGAAGACTCCTTACTTGATCAGGACGACCACCAGAGGGGGGCTGCGCAAGCACAGAAGAGGCTGATGTAATAGACTGATGTGGCAATTTTTGATTCATATGTATTAGTGATGTAATCTGTGTTGAATATGTATTAGCTGTTATAAATGTAGCTCAAATAAATTGACGAGAGCCAGACCAATGAATCAAATCGGTTTATTGAGCAAGCGACAGCAAGCAAAACAGCGCTGGGCGGCTGGGGAGTCTCCGCTCCCCAACAGCACGCACCCCACTTCCCCAAAGTCACTGGTTTTATACTCTTCTTCATCTGATATACGTGTCACCTCCTAGCGTCCTCTGCGTCTGTGTGACCTGTAGATAAGGGGTCTCATTCTGTCTCCCGGTGGGTGTTAGATAAGGGGTCTCATTCTGTCTCCCAGTGGGTGTGGGGAGAAAGGCTCCTTATCTCCTTTGGGGTTTCATTCTGTCTCCCGGTGGGTGTGGGGAGGAAGGCTCCTTATCGCCTTCCCCATACATCCTTTATTTAACGGATACCCGCGGTCTATAAGTAACATGTCAAAGCACCGTAATTTTCCAGTACCTATAAAGCAAGCAAGTAATTCCTAAGCAAGCAAGATTTGATTAACAAACAGGAATTTACTCATTACACCACCTCCAACAATTCTAAGCTCCTGCAAATTTTCCTGCAATTTTCGTAGCTTAGCATGAATTTGATTCAGAATGGTCAGATAAGTTCATGCAGCACATACTTTTGAAATACCCACAACCATCCTATAACAATCTTTGTTACCTCCCGGGCTTGTGCGATTCTAGTTGGAAAGGCTTCTGGTCAGCCTGAAAAGGTGTCAGTTAGTATTAACAAATGTCTATACCCCCTTTTTCTGTCCTTTTGCAAATTCTTTTGCAACATATTTTCATCCAGAGTCTTTTTGGAAATTGTTTCTTGTTTCTATTCAATATTTAAATTTCATTTCTTTTTTCAATTTTCATCATTTATCATAGACTGTTTACAATTCCAGGAAGAAAATTTTGTTATACCACAAGTAATCAATATTAAAACAATTAATAGTAATATTCCTGCAACCAGTTGCCTTAACCAGGAGAGATCAGGTAACCATGAAGTTAACTTTTTCCATATTTCCTCTATGGTTGCTGAGATATTTATGATGATTGCCTGTTTCAGGAAGGCCCTGATCTTCTCCTGATTCAGGCAACTGTGCACATTCCCAACAGTCACTACAATGAACTACTTCAGTAACATTCTGCATTAATTTCAGGTATTAGTCCCAAGCTGGTATGTCAGTTATCACATAAATCCAAATAATGACTAATATAATTTCATATGCGAGGGTCCTGAAGGTTCAGTCTGCCATGTCTTCTCTGGTTCTGGTGCTTTCTTTATTCTTGCAAGCAGGTTATTCCTTCATCTTCATTGCTGTAAAGGTGGTCAATATTGTCTGATACAGTCCGCTCCACTTCTCCTGTAGAGGATCTCCTGAAAAATTCTTAACATAAACCCAGTCTCTGGATCTAAAAGGGTGAGTCGGGTAATCCATGCCTCTCACTCTTGTCCTTAGTATTCTCTTATTTCTTCTAATTGTTTTCCCAGATTGACCAGAAATTTTAGGAGATAACCTTCTCCCACTTCCAGAAGACTTTCTCCTTTAAACTGGGACTGATATGGTCTTCCATGTAAAATTTTTACATAGGATAGCCTCTTCTTTCGACCGAGGTTTAGTAGTTGCCCTTGTAACTATTTTGCACTAAAGGGCGAGCCTTGGTGGGAAGAAAGTGCCTCTGGTACTCCAAAACCTACAAGGGAATGCTTCTGGCCACCCTAAAAAAGTATTTCATTAACACCAAATATTGGTAAAAATTTATTTGTCTAATTGAACTATTATATATAGATTCCTTCCTTCAATTTGTTCATCTAAGTATTTATACAAAGACTTGGTACCTCAATGAGTTTTATTATGTTCCTCCTGAACTACCATCCAGAGTTGGTTATAGGGGATTATAATTCGCCCATCAGGTATCTGAACCCAATCTTCTTTGTTTTCCTTTCCTCCTCTGAGATCTTCAATAAATTTTCTATCCTCCTTTGATTTTCTAGGTTTAGATTTCTCAATTGTTAGTTTGCTGTCAGGGATTAAGGGAATGAGTTTAGATTGTTAAAATCAGGCAAATTTCAACTTGTTGATATCCTTGACAATACAGATTTTCAAATATAATCATCTTTTCTCTTTGTATTATTGTTTCAACACACAATTTCACCTATTAGTAACACTAGTATCCACGGCAGGTTCCACCGTTCAAAAGTTATTATGCACCCATATGTGAGGCTACAAGGCTCTGGCACTGAGTGTAAAGTCCAGGTCTCAAGAATAGTTAGTTAATTGATTTTTAATTCTTTAATTCCATTTTGCCTTCTTTAAATGTTGCTTCTTGTCCTAATAAGGATTTCGAAGAATTTAGTATGCATAAAAATTTTATGCATTCTTATTTGTTTTTCCAATGTGTGCCTCTTTTTGCCTTTTTTGTTTTGTTTTGTTTTGTTTAGGTTTTTTCTTTTCTTTTCCTTGGTGGCCAGTAGCTCCCACATCTGTAACAAATTCTTTTCCCTCTCAATTAACTCCGAATAAGTTGCTCCTGTATCCACTAAAATTCCACTTTATTTCCTCTGGTCTCTAGTTTTAATTTAACCAGTGGATCTACTAGGGCAGATTCCCCAGGTCCCTTGTCAGTCAATAGCTGCTTATCAGTAGAATCAGGCCTCTGCTTTTCCTTGTCAATAGAACCAGGTGTCTGCTTTTCCTTATCAATGGTTAGTGTCTTTGTTCTGCTTAGTAGGCATGATAGGTACAGACAATACTTTTGTTTAAGCAAGCAGATTCCTCTAACCCCCCTGTACAACCCCCCTGTACATTGGTTAACCCTGTATCATTCTCTCCCCTTGTTATTTCCATTATTGTTATTGGTGGTAGCAGTAGTGGTTTTGTCTTATACCTTAATTACTGGACTGTTCTTATCTCAACCCATGGGATTTAGATTCTTTTGATTCTCCCCCCTATCCCTCTGGGAGTGGGGGGAGGAAGAAGTGGGGGGAGAGTGAGCGAGCAGCTGTGTGGTTCTGGGTTACCGGCTGGCCTTAAACCATGACAATAACATAAAATAAATTGAGTACTGCTCTGTCTGATAAAGCCAAAGCCTTCCTAATTTCAAATATTTTTTAAGGATTTACTAAATGGTTACTTTGAGATTTAAGAATTATACAACCTATTTTTCAGGCTTTTACCAGATAAAGCCAAATCAATGTATGCCACTATTTTCGAGTTATTCTTCTTTAACATCAAATTTTTTGTTGTTCAGATGTAGGTCTTTCACTCAGGGGATCAATTAAAAGCTGATATGAATTCCACTTTCCTGGTTTTTGTTTGGATGGCTTTTTTTAACACTAATTACTAAATAATAAAATTAATAACTTCTAAATCACTTGTGTTACAGGGTGGAATAATCATTTACTATTGCTTATGTAAACAGTATGTGCTTGTTCTATGCAGGTGGTGCAGATGGCTATGTTATATGACTGGGTTTGGGTTTTTTTTTCAAGGGCAAATCTCCTACTGTTTTATTGTCATTATGGGGTGTTCTCAGCCGGTAACAGCCGACTTAAGGTGGGTCTTCCGGTCACATCAACAACCGAGATAAAAGCTCATAGTCTCAAGCAGTGTTCATTCCACAAATTATATTTCAGTTAGCGCCTTGCCTTTCACACCAATCATCACAAAACAGCGTTGCACTCATTGGACTACCTGTTAGTGTATGATCAAGCAATGGTTATTTTAAACGTGTGCGTGGAGGAGCAGAACTGCCGACTCAGAATAGCTTATCAGTGTTAGGGTTTAGTACCGAAACAGGGATTTCTTGGTACACTCTGGCCCCCGCAGCGATATCCCGCAGAGGCAGCGGCTCTGAGCTCCCTGCTTTGCTTCCTCACAGAGCGCGGCCAACATGCTTACTTCTGCCACGTCCCCCAACGGCCACTGTAATAACCGCGCTGCTGCAGCCTTTACAGCGCCTGTTCCTAGTCTTCCGCCAGAGCTCATCCACCAAGCGCTCTAACGGCGAAACAAAAACGCTCACCAAGCTAGAGCAGACGAACAGGCGGGCGGGCCAATCAGCAGCCAAGTTGCGCCTTCTTATAGAAAATTAGTTATAGTGAGGCAAAACACCCCTAGCACTCCACCAGCCCAATCAGTTTCGAATTCTACTAGTCGACTTGGCGCCTAGCCAATAGAACAGCAGAAGTGAAGCCGAGTTCCGTTCTGTCCCCGCCCACACGGCAAAGTGGTTGGTAAGCGGTAACCGTTGCTCCGTGACGTAAGCACCTGGTTCGGTGATTGGTTACGCCCAGGCGCGAAATGTAACGCGGGAAATTTTCGGTTTCGGCCTTGGTTTTGCAACGCTGTTTTTCAGGAGTCATCAGGACTGGAATTGCAAGCGTGGATCGGCTCCACTTCAGAACGTGTGAGCAGATTGTAGCTGTCACAGATTTTGCGCCGGTGGTAGCTGAGAAAAGAGGGGTGAGGTCCCAAGAGGAGCCGCCGTCTCCGGCAGAAAACAGGTAAAGCAGAGTGGTGGGGTGGGATGGTGTTTGACAAATGGTGGTGGTGGTTGCAGGATTTCTACAATTTCCCCGCTTTGGGAAAGAGCAGCTGAGCCATTAGGAGCTTTCCCACTCCCTCTTCCCTTTTCTGCGCAGGTGTCTGCAAGGAGGTGGCGATGGTGGAGAAGCCACCGCCGGGTCTCCCGGTGACTTTTTACCAGGAGTCCCCGAATGGCGTACTTGTTTCTGTTATCAAAACCACCTCTGTCAAGCCGTTCTCCAGGGTCAGAGATGAGGAACTAACACTCCCCCCGCCCATCCTCATCAGCCCTGGCTTCAGCGACTTCATGGTTTACCCCTGGCGCTGGGGAGAGAATGCCCACAATGTGGCCTTTAGCCCGCGTGGCTCTGCTATCCCTTCATTCGTCCAGCAGCCCCGTGGGGGGCCAGCTAGAACCTGCAGCGGCGAAGAAGAGGACGCGAGTAGCAGCAGTAGCAGCCTCAAGGTGAGTGTGGTCGGGACAGGCCAAGCAGCTGGGTGCGATGGGGTACAGTCCGCTGCCCCATGCTTGCATCCCGTAGTCAGTGGGGTGGTCAAGTGCCTCACTACGGAAGGGCAGAGACGTAAAGTTAAAGGCAGCGCGCTGAGCATTCCTTCCTATTCTCCTTGTCTGTCTTCTCCTGGCCGCTTGAAGTCACTTCCGATGACACCGCGGTATGCTCAACCGCGTGGGGGGGAGGTGGGGGAGCCAGCTGCAGAGGTATGACAACCCAGCAACGGCCGGGCATCTATCTATGGGCTGATAACCGTCCAAAACATCAAAAGCACCCTAAAAGCTCCCTGCACCCAAAACAAATAGCCCCACCCCCTAAAAGAAAACAAACGACCCAAAGCCAAACCCTGAAAACCCCCAATCCACAGAGCTCCCCCCAAATCCCAATAACCAACCAAACAAAAAAAACTGTCACCCCAAACTCCATGGATCCCAGTCCCCAAAGTAACCTAAACTAGACCCCCTGAAAATCCACTCCAAACAAAAAGCCCTAAACCCCTAAATACAAGAAATCCTGAAACCTTCACCCCCTAAATGCTCACACTCCCTCCAAAAGCCCCAACCATGCACAATGCCCCAAACCCCAGTAGCTCTCACACCCAAAACTCTGGGCACACCCTTTCTTCCCCCCTCCCAAACCATCCAACAAAAAAAAATATCCCAAACCAAGCAAACCCAAAGCTTGAAACCCAGCCCCCTCAAAAACACACCCTCCTAAATCCAATAAACTCCCCATAAACCCCTAAACCCAACCACTGGCTCCCAAGAACTTCAGAACTCACAGGCCTGGTAAATCATACTTAAATCCTAAACCTCCACAAATTACAACTTCCCCAACCCCTCCTGCCCCAAACACTTCAACCCTGCCAAAACCTCAACAAAACATCTCACCCCCCTGTAAAAAGCATAAACTGATACATTTCCCCCTCCCCCCCCCCCCCCCCCGAAACTTAGTATCCCCCAGCCCAATAAACCCACCTCTCTAAACCCAAAAGCTTCCCTCAACCACAGAACCAGAAAATCCCCAAAATGAGCTAAAGAAAAATGTTCTAACCTGGCCACCCCAAACTGGCAAAAGGCAACCCCCTCAAAACACACCACGCAAAAAAGCATGCTAAACATTGAAACTTGAGGAAGCAACTATACTCCCCACAGCACACCACATGGAAAAAGAATGTGCACCCCAGCCCCTTCAACCTCAGGAAGGCAAACACTCCCCAAACTGTGCCACATGAAAAAGCATGCCACTCCCACCTCTTCCTTTGCTTCTCCCCCCTTATGTTGGCATTCCGCCCTGTAAACTGCAACACAAAAAAAGCGCACCAACCCAAATCCGAAGGAGGTATTCCCATCACAATGTGCCATGCTAAAAATAACCATACCAAATGAAGCCCTCCAAATCCAGAACATCAAACTCTCCCAAAAACACATCACAAAAAGGTGCTCCAAACCCAGCCTCTCAAACTCCAAAGCAACAGCTTCCTCAAAAAGCACCATGGAAAAAAGGCCTGCTCCATCTGCCCCCAAAACACAATACCCAAAAATGTGCCAAACCCAGCCCCCACCCCAAAAAGATACCCTCACCCCTAGAATGTTCCACACAAAAAGATGTGCCCAGCCTCCTGAAAACAGAAAAGGTTGTGCCTCTCCCTAAAACACATCATAAGACATGGCAACTTCAGCCTCTCAAACAACAAGAAGGCACTCACCCTGCAAAACACACCACAAGAAAAAGCATGCCAAATCCAGTGTCTGGAACCCCAAGAAAGCAACCTCAAGCCCAAAAATGCACCACATGAAAAAGTGTGCCCAAGACCATCCACCTGAACCTTAGGAAGGCAAACCTCTCCCAAAAAATGTTCTGTGTGAGTAAGTGCACCAAATCCAGTCTCCTGAATGACAAAAGCAACTTTCTGCTCCAAAATGTGCCACGGGAAAAAGCACCCCAGCCCCTCAAACCCCAAGAAGGCAACCACTCTCAAAAACAAGCCACAGGAAAAGATGCTCCAGATATAGCCCCCCAGATCTTGAAAAGGCAACCTCCCACCCTAAAACGCACCACACATAAAAGTGCATCAAATCCTGCTCTCTGAAGCACAGGAAGGCGAGCCCCCCCAAACACGTTGCACCCAAACAATCCACCAAACCCAGCACATCAGACCACTGGGCCAAAACATGTCAAGACAAAACCATGCCCAACAAAGCCCACTGAGCCACCGAACAAAAAGATCCCCAAGACATGTTGAACCCACCCCTCCCCAACCACTGAACAAAAAAACTCCCCAAACATGCCTAAATAAAAGCATACCAAAACCAATAAACCCTGCCCCCCCCCAAATGCACCAAAACAAGAATGTGCAAAATCCAGTCCTGACAAACCCAGAATGAAAAAATACCCAAAACATGCCAAAAGAGAAACAGCCTAAGCTAATCCAATCACTGAACCAAAAAAATACCTCACAGCACACAAAAAATGCTGAAAACTTGGCAAAACGTGGCCTCTCAAAACCACATCAAAACAAAAGAATGTGCCCAATCTTGCCCTCCAACTATCAAACAAACAAACGAAAAAAAAAACAAAGCCACAAACCCAACTAAACCCCAATACTGCAAATTCTCCAAACACAATATTAATCCTCCAAACATGCCAAAACAAAACTGCGCCTAACCCAGTGCTCTCAACCATCAATCTGGAAAAAAAAAACTAAAATGCATTAGCACAAAAAATACACCAAACCTATCACCTTCAGCCACCGAACCAAAAGTCTCTCAAAACATGATGAAACTCAAACATTCAAACCGAGCCCTCAGTCACAAAACCCCTAGAAAAACCTAAACCCAAGAAAACCATGTTAAAGCAAAGACATGCCAAACCCAGCCCCCACAACAACCAAACCACTCCCCCAAACCAGGCCAAAATAAATAAAAGCCAAACCCAGCACCCCCCCATTAACAAGCACATACACAAAAAAAAAAAATCCCCTAACTGCCAAAACAAAAGTGGGAAAAAAAAAAATTGAAAAATGCACCAAACAGCTTCCTGAACCACCATACTGAAACAAGCCACTAAAACATGCAAAAAAAAACGTAGCTGTCAAAATAATAAAAAAAACTAAACACCAACTATTCAAAACCCCAAAACCCAATATTACCCCAAAAACCCTGCCCCCCAATGACTGATACAAAAACCCCTGAAACCATGCCAAATCATAAGTATCCCAAACCCAGGCTCACCCTTACACTGAAAAAACCCAAATCACACAAAAGCTAAAATCCACCAATCACCAACTAAATAAACCCCCATAAAGTGCTAGAATAAAATTTTGCTTAAAATACACCAAACCTAGGTCCTCAAACCACTGAACCACATAAAACCTAATATGCCAAATGAAAAATGTCCCAAAACAAAACCAAATCTATCCCCCTCAACAAGAACACTTCCCCCCCCAAAAAAAAAAGAAAAACCACCACAAAACATGCTGAAACAAAAATATGCCAAATAAATCCCCCAGAACCACTGAACCAAAAAACCTTGCAAACAGTGTCACCCAACACTAAGGGGACAGACAGATTCTTTTAGGGAACCCTGGCAGAATGATGTTGGCACTAAATTGTAGAAAATTAAAGCTTTATTTTCTTATCAGTATATTATGATTATTATAGTAACTTAACTTATAATTTCTAGTCACCTGGACCCTCTGCAGGTCAGGTCAAATCTTGACACACTATTTTCTGTATCAAAATAACAATCATAAACTAGACTTGAAAATCATATAAAAGAACACAAGTCACTCAATCCTCGGAGAAAGCAAATGATGGTGGAGGCATTCCTGGGCACCAGGGATTCATGGATATCACTGTCCAGCAGCAGTTCCAGTCCAAGTTCCACAATTAGGACTTGTAACTGCTTCCCTTTTCTGTGATGGGGTGTGGTGGGTTGAACTTACCTGTATGCCGGGTGGCCACCAAAGCCTATTACTCCCCCTCCTCAGCTGGACAAGGGAGAGAAAATATAACAAAAGGCTCATGGCTCAAGATAAGGACAGGGAGAGATCATTCACCAATTACTGTCATGGGCAAAGCAGACTCAACTTGAGGAAAATTAATTAATTAATTTATTGCCAAACAAATCAGAGCAGGGTAATGAGAAATAAGACCTCCCCCCCCCCCCACTCCTTCCTTCTTCCCAGGCTCAACTTCACTCCCTATTTTATTTACCTCCTCCTCCCAAGCAGTGCAGGGGGATGGGAAATAGGGGTTGTGGTCAGTTCATCTCACATTGTTTCTGCCACTTCTTCCTTCTCAGGGGGAGGACTCCTCACACTAGCACCAAAATAAAAAATAATCAATCCCCCCCCAGGACTTAAGCCATCCATTGTGGTCTTGCAGTCATGTGAGTTTGTGATGGGTTGACCTTGGTTGGGCATCAGGTGCCCACCAAACCACTTTATCACTCCCCCTCCTCAACAGGACACGGGGAGAAAATAAGATAGAAAAGAACTCATGGGTCAAGATAAAGGCAGTTTAATAAAACAAAAGCAAAGGCTGTGCACAGAAGCAAAGGTAAACAAAAGATTTATTCTCTACTTCCCATCAGCAGGCAGTGTCCAGCCACTTCCCAGGAAGCAGGGCTTCAGTACAAGCAGCAGTTGCTCCAGAAGACAAATGTAATAACAAATGCCCCCCCCTTTCTCTTAGCTTTTATTTCTGAGCAGATGTCATATAGAATGGAATATCCCTTTGGTCAGTTTGGGTAAGATGTCCTGGCTATGTCCCCTCCCAAGATCTTGCCCACCTCCAGTCTACTGACCTTTGGGGGTGGTGGGGGGGGGATGTTGGAGAGACAGCCTTGATGCTGTGACTTCCTTACATGCATGCACTATGGGGACCTTATTTCCTCCCACAGTATGTAGGGGTTTTATTTGGGCAGAACCAGGGCTGTTAGCAGATCCTGTGGTGTTAACCAGCCAAGTGACTTCTGCTAAATTTATATCCCAGTGCTTCCATGCCCCATTGCCCAATGCTCTCTCAACATAGTCTTTAACAGTCCATTATATCTCTCAATCTTTCCAGATGCTTGTGGATGATAGGGGATGTGATACACCCACTCAGTGCCATGTTTCTTTTCCCAGGAGTTTATGAGGTTATTTTGGAAATTAGTCACATTGTCTGAGTCAGTTCTTTCTGGGGTACCATGTCACCACAAAATTTGCTTTTCAAGGCTCAGGATGGTGTTTTGAGCAGTAGCATGGTTTACAGGGTATGTTTCTAGCCAACCAGTACTTGCTTCCACCATGGTGAGTACGTAGCTCTTGCCTTGGCATGTTTGTGGCAATAGTCCAGTATAGTCAATTTACCACTCCTTGGCATATCGAAAACCTAGAGACCACCCTCTGTTCCAGGGAGATTTTAATTCTGTAGCTTGCTTGATTGCAGCACATGTTTCCACATTGATGGGTGAGTTGTGCAGTAGCCTCCATGGTCAGGTCCACTCTATGATCACAAGCCCATCTGTGTGTTGCATCTCTCCCTAGATGTTCTGATGTTTTATGGGCCATGGAGCTACATATAGCTCACCCTTATGCTTCCAGTCCAGGTCCACCTGAGCCACTTCAGTTTTCGAAGCCATGTCTACCTGTTCATTGTTTTGATGTTCTTCAGTGGCATGACTTGGGCATGTAAGCATCTACATGGCATACCTTTAGAGTGATGTTTTCTACCCGAGCAGCGATGTCTTGCCACAATGCCTAGATGGGTTTACCCCTCTGCTGCCAATTGGTCTTCTTCCCCTTCTGTAGCCACCTCTATAGGGCATTTGCCACCATCCATGAATCAGCATAGAGAGAGAGAGTCCTGGCCACTTTTGTCATTCATCAATCTCTAGGGCAACCTGGATGGCTTTCACTTCTGCAAACTGACTTGACTCACCTTCTCCTTTAGTGGCTTCAGTGACTTGTCATGTGGGATTCCACACAGCAGCATTCCACTTCCAGTGATTTCCTAAAACACAACAGGAACTGACAGTAAACAGATCATAACACCTTTCATCTGAGAATTCATGGTGCATGAGCCCCCTCTTCAAGCAGTGCTCCAAAATTTCTGCCTTCTCGCCAGTCCATGATCTCTTCCAGGATTCCTGGGCAGTTGGGTTTCCCCAGTTGAGCTCATTGCGTGATCACCACTACCCACTTACTCCATGTGATGCTGGTTGTGTGATGTGTAGAGAGGACATTTCCACCACTGTTGCTTGTTTGGCTCATCTTTGGCCAGTGGTGGGTCCGTCTTGGCATTAGCTCTATCGGACATTGGGAAGCTTCTATCAGTTTCCCAGAGAAGCCACCCCTGTAGCCCCCTCACTACCAAAACCTGTCATGCAAACCCAATACTGAGTTTTCTCACCAAGATTCTGTGATTTCTATGACATCATAAATCAGCATACCTTGCACAGGATACCTCCTCTACCCAGGACATGGGAGTGCAGTATTTGCCGCCTTCCACCTGGACAGCAGCTTCCTCCACTCCCAGGCTATCCTGGCTACCTAGCTGATTCCTGTCTGCTGAAAAGTGCAGCCTTTACCTGGTATATACCACTATGCTTCTGGCAATATCAGAGCACTGACTAATAAGCCTTTCTAATTCCCTATAGACCTCAAGCTGATGAGTAGGCTTGAATAGCCACCAGCTTGCAGGGGTGACCATCAGGGCTGCAGCCTAAGCATGAAGGCGAGCAGAGCAGGGAGCAGTCTGATAACTGTCAGTGTGCAGACCTTCCCTCAAGAACTGGCCATGCATCTCCTAACATACTACTCCCTGTTTGCTTCCCAGGTCATTAGTGTTCCCTAGGGTTCAGTTCTCATGTCTTGAACTGGTTGTGGGGACTGCTGGCACCCCCCAGTTCTTGCCTGCCCCTGTTGTGAGACTTACTACCAGCTGGCTGGTCCCTCATGCACACAGCCCAAGGGTGTCAGGGGCCCTGAAATCCCCTCAGACACCCCCATGGACCTCAGAAACCTCAAACTCTTGGCACATGGCAACTGCTGCTGCTGCTAGTGCCAGTTTCCCGCAGGTTGAACTGACTGTGGGGACAGCTGTTGACTGGAGCAGTTTGTGAAGGACTGATTATATCCCTTGGGAGGGACCCTGAAGCACAGAATCAGACTACAACTCAGAGAGAGTTATAAAGCAGGTACGTTTATTACGGTGGCGGGTGCAAAGGGGATCGCTCCTCCTAAGTTGCACACCAAGGGGTTAAGCAAGCAGATGTTTATTACACAAAAACATGCATATTCATTAGGTTCCCGAGAGAGCTGGGAGGATATTACAATTAGTTTAGGTACTCACTATCATAAGTCTCCTCCCTTTTGGCGCTTGCGCACTGCCCTCTGATGGTCATGGGCAGGGGTCTTCAAGATGAAGTAAGCGGTCTTCCTCACAGTGTACTTTTCACCTTTGGCACAGTTGGATGCCCCAGTAATCACAAAACCAGCTGAAACCAGCCATATCTGTAAGTTTCTGATAGCTGGCAAAGATTTAGGACAGTGTGACCTTCGTACAAAATTTATTGCAAGCAGAACACGATGAGCAGAGAAGGAGTATCCTAAGTTAGCAGATGTTTGGGAGTCACTGTCTCCAAACTAACTGATAATTAGAAGGATGGTAAGAAATAATTTACTCATTAGAAGGATGGAAAGAAATAATTCACTCTTGTTAGTAAGACTACTAAATTCTGTTATCACACCACAGACTTACAACACAAACATTGCTCTCTATCTTAGACCTAAGTTAAGTTAAAAGTATCTTAACCCTATGTTTTCCAGGCACTTGCTTTCCTTATATCAACCCCATGCTGGAGCAGGGGAACAATGTGAGGGGAAAAGCAGTCTCTCTGTCTTTATTTCAACTCATAAGATCTTGTTTTCTCCCCCTATCTTGCTTCTTGATGAAGAGGGGGAGTCAGTTGCTTGGAGGGCACCTGGTGTCCAGCCAAGGGTAACCAACCACAATGAATAAAAAAAAAAAGAGGGGGAAAAAAACCCCAACCAACAACACCCACCCCACCCCCCAAAAAAAACCCACAACAAAACAAAAAACAGATGCCCTGTCATAAATTGAGACCACAACGGATCATAATCCAATTAAAATTTTTATTAATTATAGCAAGTAGGATATGAGCAAAAACAGCGCTGGACGACAGGGGAGTCTGCGCTCCGACAACTGCCGTGCTGAGCAGTTCAAATAGTCCCTTTTTATACATCTTTACTTCCGTGCTCGTGAAGTAGTGGAGGTACTCTGCGCATGCTTCAGCTGTTGCTAGGGGGTCACTTCTGTCTCCTGGTGGTCGTTGAGGCTGAAGTAAGAAATCTTCCTCCTTCATCCTATAGTTGACCTTTTACCCATATGTCCTTATATGGAGTTGTTTTATCTTATTTCTGCCAGTTCCTGAAACATCTTACTGTTATCTTTAGTCCACATCTGCTATGTTTGTCTAAGCGGTACTTGATTTAGTTTGTGTAAGTGTTTGCGGTTATCTTATCTTGCACAAGCTGTGTCCGGTGACTGTTTGAGTAAGTGATTTCACATTTTTTTGTTGTCTAACATAAATCTTAATAAACAATACCCTTATTCTTAGTTTCTTACATCTAATCTTTACGTTGGACTTAACATAAATCTTAATAGACAATACCCTTATCCTTTAGTTTCTTACACCTAACCTTTACATTGGGCTTAACATAAATCCTAATAAACAATACTCTTATCCTTAGTTTCTTACAATCCCCCCTTTTTCTTTTTATCCTATTATTGTTTATTAGACGCTACTTTCATTCTCGGTACTGCAAGCAATCCTTTTTCCGCACTCCCAACATTTATCATAACACTTACAATGCAATATCTCGCAATTACAAACATAGTTTTTACGTGGCATAACACATTCACAATAATCTTCATTCTCATTATCTTCATCCTCATTAATAGATACGCTCTTATATTTTGCTCCAGACCTCGTGGTTAAAATAAGCAGTTTAGCTATGTCAAACCGTTCTCTAATAAAGTGTAAAATATAGCGTAATATACAAGGCCCAAATATAAGTCCCAAGATCAACATAATAAGCGGTCCTGCTAAAGCAGACAACAAAGTGGTTAGCCAAGGTGAAACCTTAAACCAGTTTTCATACCATGACCTGCCCGCCTCACGATCTTTCTTACGTTGATCTAACCTTTTCCGGAGTTCAGACATGGTGTCTTGGACTATCCCCGTATGGTCAGCAAAAGAACAACATTCTTCATTTAGAGCTACACATAACCCTCCCTCCTTTAAGAACAATAGATCTAATCCCCTTCTATTTTGCAGTACTACTTCTGATAAAGACTTTACTGAAGTGGCTAAATTTTGGATAGATTGTTCTATTTTTGCTAAATCCTCATCTACAGCCATCTGCAAACTTTGTAATTCCTGACCTTTTACTAGGGAGGCTATGCCTGTGCCTGCTCCAACTCCACCCGCTATCAGCAGTGTAGCTAAAGTTACCACTGTAATTGGCTCTCGTTTTTGTCTATTCAGGTCTCCTTCAAAATGGTGTAACACCTCCTCAGAGGTGTGATAGATCAGACGAGGAACAATAATCACCTGTACGTAAAACTGAGATTGATTAAACACTTTTAGGGATAGGCAAGGCGTTACTCCGATGTCTGAACAAACCCATTTAGCTCCTGGTGTCGGGATAGCCCATTTGTCATTTTTATCCTTGTGTTTCTCTATAGTGTGTTTTTCTATAGTGATTGCTCGGTTGCACAAAGGTTGATACTTTTTGGGCACTGTACCTATACATTTTCCTTGACCTGTTACTAATTGAATAGTAATTCCTTGCGTTCCGTTTCTGTGTTCATCCCAGGGGCATTCCCGTGGGTTTGTGCTGTTAGACCATTGAATTTTACCCAGTTTTCCAATTGCTTCAAAATATGGTGGTCTAATATTATAACATAACCAGCATTCCTTGGTTAGATTTGGTTTGCTTTCATTAAGGGCACAATAAGAAGCTTGTAATAAATCCCATAAAGGGTCCTTAGGTTTTTCTTGTGCCAGATCTTTGGATAGAGACGACCCAGTTATTATGTTTCTAGTTATTGGGGAAAACTCAGTCACGATATTATTAGTTATTCCCAAAGGGAAGTTCGGAGGAGAGGTTGTGATAGTTACGGGGGTCATCTTTCTTTCGGGTGTAGCGGGTGGATTTAGGACCGGGTTCGGTCCTATTGGTAACGGGTCATGAGGAAGTCTTTCTTTAACTATTTTAAAGTAACTTCCCCTATCTGCTCCTGGTTCCCAATATCTAATTCCCCAGATACGGCCCACTAACCATGTGTCATCTTCTGGTTGTTTGACTTTAATCTCTATTCTGTCGCATTCTGATGGAGACGATTTCATTCCTCTTACGGACCCCCAAACCCCGGAGCCATCAGATCCATGCTTTGGCGGAATGCAGCCTGGGGGTCCCCAAGTAATATTTATATATCTATCTCCTTTTGTTGGCCAATCTGAGGCTATTGTCTCACAACCCCAATAACCACAATAAAAATGGCCTGGATAATTACAATACTCCTTTCCAGGATTACTTGCTGGACACACATAAAATGCTTTAGAGTTGGCTTCTATCTCCTCCCAGCCTCTCTGGATATTGACAGGAATCATTGAGGCTAATTGCACGGTAAAATTCCAATTTCCCGGAGAGGTCTGATTTTGTATTAATTTAGATTCCTGTAGGTTATATAGTTTCCAGAGCATCGGCTCATGGGGGTTTCCATTTGCTTGGGTCATTATTAATAACATAACTAACGGTATACCAGGAAAAAGGGTGTTTGTTAATTCTGCCAATTTAAGTATATTCTTACCAGTCCTGGGGAAGTTCGGCCATGGCTGCTTCTGCATCCCATTTTTCTGGCTCTTTTCTCCACGGTTTGTTTCTCTTCTGCCTCGCCCGTCGACTCGGTTGCTTCGAGCCACGGGGTGTACCATCTTCTCGGCAGCAAGGGAATTCTTCAGGAGAATAGCTGTTTCGGGCTTTTTGCCTGCTTACATAGGCTTCCCACTTTACAGTCTTAATTAATGGGGCCAAGCAAGACACGGTTAGTACTTCCCTCCGGCACTGGACAGCCACGATTTCAGTCACAAAAGGGACTGGTTGATTTGAGTGGTAACAATAATATTGGGGGTGTATTCCCTTAGCAAAAATATCCCACCATTGGGGGGATCCTTTTACAATTTCTCGTCTTTGTTCAAATTGTTTTAATTTCCAATCGGTTAATGATCTTTCAAATTTATAGCACTGTTCACAGACTCCGTTCGGAGGGTACCCCTCATAACAGTGCACCCACCATTTGTCCTGGCATACCTTGCATTTAAAACATACAAATGGATAACAATCACACTGTGGGTTGCTACACCTTAATCGTAGGTTTCGTATATAATTGTTCCTTATTTCTGTGGGGTCTCTATAGTCTATATCAGGTTGCATGGGTATTTAACAATTTTTACGACCGCACTTGGTATGTTTCCACAGGTAATACACTATTAAAGACATTATAAAAGCAATTGCAAAACAAATCACACACTTAACTCCAAAGGGTAAAGCTTTAAAATAATCAAACCAAGTCTCTATCATAACTTTATCTCCTTAATATTATCTTGGTATCACCTGGTGCACTGATTACTTTCCAGTGGGGTTTCGTCACTGGGCCTTTAATGCGACTGGCATGAGTCCATCCGCGCTCAGCAGTCCGGACAGCTGTTTCTGTTGTAAGTAAAACAAGATAGGGTCCCTCCCAGTTAGGTTTTAGGGTTTCTTCTTTCCACGTTTTAACCAATACCCAATCTCCAGGTTTAAGATTGTGAATTTTTAAGTCCAACGGCGGTCGTTGTACAATCAGTCCATGTTCCCAAAGCTTGTTACGATGTTCTGCTAATTGTGAAACATATTCATTAATCACACGGTCTCGAATTAAAACATTTGTTTGTGGACTTTCAATTCTGTAAGACATTCCATACACCATTTCAAACGCTGATATTCCTACATCTGCTCGGGGTCTGGTTCTGAGAATTAATAGTGCCATGGGTAGGCACTTAATCCATGATAATTTGGTTTCTATCATTAATTTAGTCAAAATAGTTTTGATTTCTCCATTCATCCTTTCAACTTTTCCTGAACTTTGTGGATGCCATGGTGTATGGTATTCCCACTTAATACCCAAGCTTTCTGTTAGATCTCTAACAATTTTTGACACAAAGTGTGTTCCTCTGTCCGAGTCGATTACTTCAGGTACTCCATATCGAGGTATAATGTGTTCAAGTAACACTTTAGTAACTTGGTTAGCAGTTGCCCTGGAGGTAGGAAAAGCCTCAACATAATGTGTTAAATGATCCACCATAACTAATAAATATTTATAACGCCCTGCCCTAGGTAGTTCAGTAAAATCTACTTGTATGTGTGAGAAAGGTCTGTATGCTGGGGAACGTCCTCCAAGAGGTCTTTGTCTCATGTTGTTTCGATTAACCTTTTGACAGGTCTCGCAGGCTGCCGTGACTGTCTTTGCTATATTATATACGCCTATACAGGCAAACTGTTGATTGAAATGATCAACTAACGCCTGTGTTCCCCAGTGTGTTTTACTGTGTATTTTTGAAAATATTTCGAGTGCTATGCCTTTCGGCAAGACTTCTCTCCCATCTGGCAATATGTACTTCCCATCTTGTTCCTTAGCTCCCATTTGTTCTAGTTTTTCCTTTTCTGCAGACTCAAAACTCAAATTCTTATTAACAGGTACTTGTTGCATAGTCAAAATCATACTATAATTGCCTGCCACTCGTTTTGCTTCTGTATCAGCTGCATTATTTCCCCTAACTTGATAACTTGTACCTCGCTGGTGTCCCTTTATATGTACAACTGCTATTTTATTCGGCATTTTCAATGCCCCCAGAACTCTCCGAATTAATTCCGGGTGTATTAGTTCTTTTCCCTGTGAGTTAACAAATCCTCTTTCCTCCCATATTTTTCCAAAAGTGTGCACTACTCCGAACGCATAGCGTGAGTCTGTATATATAGTTCCATCCTTTCCTTTTAGTGACACTAATGCTTTCCACAATGCATACAGCTCACAGGCTTGAGCCGACCAGCTAGCACTCAGGGGGCCTGATTCTATTGTCCTAAATTCCCCTTTTTCCAACTTAACAATGGCATATCCAGATAATCGTTTACCTTTCACTATTCGTGATGACCCGTCTATAAATAATACTTCTCCACATTGTAGTTCTTCTTCTAAATCTGGCCTAATGCGTGTCTGTTGTTCAATTGTTTGAAAACAATTGTGCAATAATTCATTACCTTCTCCTGGGTACAAAAATTCAGCGGGGTTAACTGCTCCAATAGTTTTCAAAGATAGTTTAGGGGATTCTATAAGTATTCCCTCATATTTTAATAATCGGCTATCTGTAAGCCATTTTTCTGCTTTTTGTTGTAACACTCCCCGGATGTTATGAGGCGCATATAAGACAACCTCTCCATTAAAGGTAATGCGATTTGTTTCCTCAAGTAATAAGGCAGCAGCAACAATGATTTGTAAACAACTCGGCCAACCCCTGCTCACAGGGTCCAATAACTTTGATAGGTATGCCACCTATGGGGTCCTAGTTTACTTAACAATGTGTATGGGTTTGCTACTACAGGGAACCGGGTAATAGTTCTTTTGTTTATTTCTCTTAAATCATGTACGAGCCGATACTTCCCATTTGGTTTCTTTACAGGCAGAATGGGAGTATTAAAGGGTGACATACAAGGCTCTAAGAATCCTTTTGCCAACAATCGATCGATTTCTGGTTTTAATCCTCTCCGTCCTTCTAGGGAGATGGGATATTGTTTCACCCTCACAGGTATGTGGGGTTCGGAAATTTGGATTTTAATTGGTGGAATTTCCAATCTACTAATTGTGTCCGGAGAGTACCAGACATCGGGGTTAATTTGTTTTTGATCATCCACGGTCAAAGGATAAGCAGACACTGTCAGCTCTTGATTTTTCACTTTAATTTCTAATTGCAATTCAACAATTAAATCTCGTCCTAACGGATTAAATTCTGCTTCAGGGACGAGCAAGAGTTCACCCATTCCAAATTTATTTTCAGTTTCGAATACCACATTTTTAATTTTGCTTACTTTAAAGGGTTCTCCTTTTGCCCCAATTACTTGTACTTTTTCAGGGGAAACTTTACATCCCTCAGGTATTTGCTTAATAGTTGATTTTTCAGCCCCAGTGTCTACTAAAAAGGTGAACTCTTGTTTATGGGGACCTATTCTTAATTTTATCAAGGGCTCATGATGACTCCGGTCCCCTAAGATATAGAGCCCCTGACTCTCCTATTCTGTTTTCAACATTTCCTCATCCCTGATCCTTTGTCTGCAATTCTTCTTTATATGTCCCTTCTTTCCACAGTAAAAACAATATCTCTGTTCCTTCTCTACTACTATGTTCCCTTGTTTCGTTCCAGCAGATCTGTGTTCACCAGTTCGCCCTTTGCGATCCTCTCTGACCACTGCTACCATCAATTTTACTTGTCGCTTGCTGCTCTCTTCTTCCCGCCTTACATAAACTTTCTGAGCTTCTCTCAGTAATTCATCCAGCCCTCTATTCTGCCAGTCTTCTAACTTTTCAATCTTCTTTCTGATATCTTCCCATGATTTTGCCACAAACTGAGTTTTGAGGAGCGCTTGCCCTAAAGGGTCGTCTGGATTTACCCCAGAGTACAGCTGAAGGGCTTTCCTCAGTCGTTCTAGCCACTCAGTAGGGCTTTCATCTTTCTTTTGCATTTCATTAAATGCTTTATTGATATTCTGGCCACGGGGTACTGCTTCTCTAATTCCCTGAATTACTATAGTTCTCAGATCCTGCATATGAGTTCTATGTACCGGATCTTGATTATCCCAATTAGGTCTTTGGAGTGGCCATTTAATATCTGCTTGGGGTCCCTGGACATGTTGAGCATCCCACAGTCTCATTCCTGCTCGTCTAATCATATCTCTTTCCTCAGTAGTAAATAATTGACCAAGGATAGATTGCATCTCATCCCAAGTATAAAGGTTTGGTCCCAAAAATTGATCTAATCTTTCTGCCATTCCGAGTGGGTCCTCAATTAAGTTTCCCATCTCGGTTCTTTTAAAATCTCGTAGGTCAGCCGAATTTAAGGGTACGGAGATATATCCGATCACAGGTTGAGGTCCCCCCATGGGTATTTCCCTTAGAGGGTACATCTGAGCTGCCCCTTTTTGACTTCTAGTTACGCGTCTAGGAGGAGGGGGAGACTCTTGTTCTGACTCTGGTGGGGGAGTGGATGCTCTGGGGGCCTCTGGAGGGGCTGTGGGAGCAGGAGGAGGAATGTAAGGAGGGAGGGTTAGAAGGGTTTCGTCTAATTCTTCCTTCTTTTTCTTTTGTTTAGTTTTTATTTCATTCAACGGGTAAAGTCTAGCTCCCGATTTTTCTAGCCACACTTCCGCATATTGACTCTCCTCCGGGTTAAGGGGTTTTTTATTATTAACCCAGAGGTTTAATTGCTGTCTTACCCAATCTTCTTCTGACCCATAGACTGGCCAAAAGACATTTTTAGAAATCTTCTTCCCTCCCCATATCTTAGTACAATATTCTATCATTTTTTGTTTATCTTTTCCTAGGGTTCCAGGGAAATATCTCCAATTGTCTAAGATATATGCCAGAGGGGTATTCTTAGGTACAATGGGTACCCTTCCCATGGGAGTCGAAGGCTTGCTGCCCTTCGCCCCCATCTTCTGGAATATCCACAAACATACACTCACTCAGTCCTCTTGTTCCTGGCCCAGTCCCTCGCGGGAGATGGGAAACGCAGTACTTAAGAGTCCACACTCGCTTGGTTCAGTATATCGAACCTCTCACTCGTTATATTCCAGGAAACCCAATCCCGCCCGAACGGCAAACCCGCGAACAACTTTGCAATATACTTACGCGTCCTGCGTCTTTGTCCGGACTCCCGTGCACAGAATTTTATGGGATTTTACCAGTTTCTCCTTTGCTCATTATTCTAGAATTTAGGTTCGTCGTTAAGGTTGGGGTGAGCTGTTGGTCGCGGGGCCGCGAAATGTCGCGGGGCGCCTCCCCAGAGGACCAAAGCCCACCGTTCCTTATCCGAGTCACGGCACCAGAAAATTGTCATAAATTGAGACCACAACGGATCATAATCCAATTAAAATTTTTATTAATTATAGCAAGTAGGATATGAGCAAAAACAGCGCTGGACGACAGGGGAGTCTGCGCTCCGACAACTGCCGTGCTGAGCAGTTCAAATAGTCCCTTTTTATACATCTTTACTTCCGTGCTCGTGAAGTAGTGGAGGTACTCTGCGCATGCTTCAGCTGTTGCTAGGGGGTCACTTCTGTCTCCTGGTGGTCGTTGAGGCTGAAGTAAGAAATCTTCCTCCTTCATCCTATAGTTGACCTTTTACCCATATGTCCTTATATGGAGTTGTTTTATCTTATTTCTGCCAGTTCCTGAAACATCTTACTGTTATCTTTAGTCCACATCTGCTATGTTTGTCTAAGCGGTACTTGATTTAGTTTGTGTAAGTGTTTGCGGTTATCTTATCTTGCACAAGCTGTGTCCGGTGACTGTTTGAGTAAGTGATTTCACATTTTTTTGTTGTCTAACATAAATCTTAATAAACAATACCCTTATTCTTAGTTTCTTACATCTAATCTTTACGTTGGACTTAACATAAATCTTAATAGACAATACCCTTATCCTTTAGTTTCTTACACCTAACCTTTACATTGGGCTTAACATAAATCCTAATAAACAATACTCTTATCCTTAGTTTCTTACATGCCCCAAAAGCCTGGAATGAAAAAAAACAAACAAAAAAACCCAGACACTCCAAAAGCCTGTTAGTAAAGAAAAACAAACCCAAACCAGTTGATGCAAAAGCCTGGAACCAAAAGAAAAAAACAGGTGACTCAAAAGGCCAGAAAAACCAAAACCACCAGGTGCCCCAAAAGCCAGGAAACAAAAGACACCCCCTCCCCCCCCCAACCCCTACAACTCAAAGGTTGAAACAAAAAATAAAAAAAATCTCAAAACCAACACAACTGTGTACAACTTAAAAGCCTGGACAACCCCCCCCCCCCAAAAAAAAACCACAAACAAAACCCACACAAACCAGAAGCCTGGAATCAAATAACCTCAAGACCCCAGACAGTAAAAAAAAAACTAAAAAAACCCACCCAACCAATCAAAAAAAAACCAAAAACCACACAAAAAACCCCAAACCAATCACAAAAAAAAAAATAAAAAATAAACACACACAAAAAATCCCTAGCAACCCAAAACACTGGAATCAAACGCCACAAACAATCCAAGACCCCAGAACGAATAAAACCTCCAACAACCGAAGACCCCAGAATGAAAAAGAAAATCTTCATATGACCCAAAAAGCAGGAACCAAAATAAAAACTCCAGACCAACCTGGAAACCCCAAAACTCACAACAACAACAACAACAACAACAAAAAATCCCCAACAGCCCAAAGCCATGGAATGAAAAAAAACCCTGGTGACTCAAAACCAACGGAATAAAAAAAATCCAGACAACTCAAGACCCTGGAGTGGAAAAAACATCCCAAACCAGATTCCCCTATATGTACACATCCCCACCCCCTACCTAATCCTGACACACCCCCCACCCACAACCTATCACATATACCCCACAGTGTCTTTTTTTTTTCTTTTTTATAAAAATTTTTGTGGTTTACTATGTATTATTTTAGCAGATCATTCAATTTTCTTGAGCTTATGTAAGAATATTGTGTGTGTTCTTGCTTGTGGGTTGGTTTGTTTGGTGGAGGGGGTATGTATTTTGCTAAACAGCTTACATGGAAAAGTATGGCACCTTGTCCTGGTTTCAGCTGGGACAGAATTAATTTTCATCCTAGTGGCTGGTACAGTGCTGTGTTTTGACTTTAGTCTGAGAATAATGTTGATAAAGCACTGATGTTTTAGTTGTTGCTAAGTAGTGCTTACCCTGAACTAGGACTTTTCAGTCTCTCATGCTCTTCTAGTGAGGAGGGGCACAGGAAGCCGGGAGGAAGCAGAGACAGGACACCTGACACAAACGAGGCAAAGGGATATTCCGTACCACGGCATGTCATGCCCAGTATAGAAACTGGGGGGAGTTAGCTGGGAGGGGCCAATTGCTGCTCAGGACAGGCTGAGCATTGGTCAGTGGGTGGTGAGCATCAGTATTGTGCATCAGTCTTGTTGGTTGGGGTTTTTTGTTTGTTTTCTCTCTCGCTCTCTCGTTGCTATTTCCCTTTTCATTAATATCATTAGTATTAGTATTGTATTATACTATACTTTATTTCAATTATTAAGCTGTTCTTATCTCAACACATGGGTTTTAGCTTTTTTATGAGTCTCCTCCCCTTCCCACTGGGGGGGGGGGGGGGGGTGTGAGCAAGCTAGCGTGAGTGACTGAGTTGTACTTAGTTGTCAGCTGGGGTTAAACATACTTCAGTTTCTTAATTATTTCAATACAGGATGGGAGAAGACGTGGCCGACCAAGAGCAGACACAGTTCGTGACCTAATAAATGAAGGAGAGCATTCTTCTAGCAGAATACGCTGCAATATCTGTAACCGGGTGTTTCCACGAGAGAAATCACTACAGGCACACAAACGAACTCATACTGGTAAGTGAAGAGATTAAAAGGAAGATGTGAGTAGCTGACAAACACTTATGAAGGAGCTGAGAAGGCAAAAAAAACCAACAAACAATTCAATCTGTTAATATCTTGGTTTAATTCTTAGATTAATTATACTTTTCTCACAGGGCTTGTTAGTGCAATCAAAAGAAAGTCTTTCTGTAACTGTTTTTGTCACAGGGTAACTAGCAGTAATTTGGGCTCTAATACAAAAGACATGTAGCGGAAACATTATATCTGCTGTTGTCGGACTTCCTTAATAAGAGGAAAAAATTTCCTGAGCTTGGGGTTCTGTACTTGGTAGTATTTTTCATCCTGACTGCCTCTTCTCTGACATCTGTTTCCTTCTTCTTTTGTGTAGTTTTTACACAGTAATTGAATCATACAATCATTTAGGTTGGAAAAGACCCATAAGACCGAGTCCAACTGTAAACCTTACACTACCAAGTCCACCACTATGGTGATTCAACTACTTCTCTGGGCAGCCTGTTTCAGTGCTTGATAACTCTTACAGTGAATAAATTTTTCCCAATATCCAGTCTAAACCTCCCCTTGCACAACTTGAGGCCATTTCCTTTTGTCCTACCTCTTGTTACTTGGGAGAAGAGACCAACACCTGTATTATCCAGTAGCATTTAATGCATACTTTAAACATCCATTTGGCATAAAATGCTGGCATGTTATCTGCTGTCCAATGCACTAAGGCTCTCTGAGTAAATGCAATTTTGAGTGCATAAAAGGAGAGCTTGCTTGTGTAAGCAGGCAAGGAACACCACTAGATAGTACAACTCTTCTATATTCAGCTTTCATAAATCTGTGTGGTTGTGGGTTTGGATTGGAGGAGTTGTTTAAACCTGTCAGGCAGCTCGTTCGCTCACTCCCCCCCTTCTTTCCCTCCTTCTTTTCTTCCCCCCCCCCGCTCCTGGAGGGATGGGGAAGAGAATTGAAAGAATGTAACTCCCACAGGTTGAGAGAAGTACAGTCCAGTAACTAAGGTATAACACAAATCACTACTGCTACCACCAATGATAATAATGATAAGAGAAAATAACAAGGGAAGAGAATACGAGTCCGACCCCAAAAGAGAGCCCTGTGCCCTTCCGGGTAACTCTCAGTTACCTACCCGGGCATGATGTGCTGTGGTATGGAATACCTCTTTGGCCAGCTTGGGTCAGGTGTCCTGTCTCTGCTTCCTCCCGGCCTCCCCTCCTCCCTGGCAGAGCATGAGACTCAGAAAGTCCTTGGTCAGAGTAAACATGACTTAGCAACAACTAAAAACATCGGTGTTATCAGCTCTATTCCCTGGCTGAAAGTCAAAACACAATGCTGCACCAGCTACTAAGAAGGAGAAAAAATTGACTGCTACTGCTAAACCCAGGACAGTTGTTTTTTTTGGGATTTCTGGGTGTTGTTTTGTTTTGATTTTAAAGGTGAAAGACCTTATTTGTGTGACTACCCAGACTGCGGGAAAGCCTTTGTTCAGAGCGGGCAACTCAAAACTCACCAGCGTCTTCACACAGGGGAAAAGCCTTTCATCTGCTCAGAGAACGGTAAGGTTTCAGAGAACAACTTGTGCCTTTATCATGGTTTAACCCCAGTCTGCAACTAAGTACCCCACAGCTGCTCACTCACCTGTCCCGCCCCACCCCTGATAGAATGGGGAAAAGAATCAGAAGGAGGTAAAACCTGTGGGTTGAGATAAGAACAGTTTAATAATTGAATTAAAGTAAAAAAGAATAACAATAACAGTAATGATAATTAACAGGAAAGAGAGAGGAATAATACTCAAGAAACAGAAGTGATGGACAATACAATTGCTCACTACCCAGCCAGTCAGTCTCTGAGCAGTGATCGGTGGCTCCCAGCTAACTCCCCCCCCATTTTATATACTGAGTGTGATGTCCTATGATATGGAATATCCCTTTGGCTAGTTTGGGTCAGCTGTCCTGACTATGCTCCCTCACAGCTTCTTGTGCACCTGGTCAGTAGCAGAGCATGAGAAACTGAAGTCGTAGTTCAGGGTAAGCACTACTTAGCAACAACTAAAACATCAGTGCTTTATCAACATTATTATCACATTATAATCCAAAACACAGCATTGTACCAGCCACTAGGAAGAAAATTAACTATCCCACCTGAAACCAGCACAGGCTTTCAGAATTAGTATCAGTCTAGTACTGGAAATGTATAGATGCTCATGTGTCAGCTATATATACAAGCTTTGGATCTTAATTTTCGAGGAGCATCTAGGGAAAGAAGAAGCCACACAGAATCATGCAACTTAGATAGAAGGATTGCATGCTTGATTTATGTAAGCCAGGTTATCAGTAATTGTATCAGTCAATACCAATGCATAAAATGATTAGGTATGTTGTGAGACTTGCAGCTAGTGTGCTGTTTTCAACTGGATGCAGGTTTTTGTGGAGTAAAGAAGGTTGGATTCATTCCATGGCTGTTATTCTAACTTGTCAGTTGACTGCTTTCCTTAATGTGTTTTCTATTGGTATTTTGTGGATTTTTTAAGGGTGTTTAAGCAGATTCACACATGCAAACCGTCATTGCCCCAAACACCCATATGCCCGGCTGAAGAGGGAAGAACTCACAGTCAGACTGAGTGAAAAACAGAAGGCTGACAATAAAGCTGCAGCTGAGTGGCTAGCGAAGTAAGTTTCCTTATGTTGTGATCTTTCTCTAAATTTATAACACAGAGTGGACTGAGAAAGTGTTTTATTCTTAGGAGGGAAAAAAAAAAAAGGAAAGAAAAACAATAAACAAAACCCAGCTATTCCTTTAGTATGATTCAACCCAGCCTCACCTTTTGTTTAAGTACTGACTCCTGGTTATGACAAAGTTCCTCATGAGGCTTTCTTGTCTGTTTTTCCTTCTCTACTTAAATGCTTCACTTTGCTTGAACAACACCTGCTAATATCATGTTAGTGCTACAGTCATTACTGCTGAATTTGCATCTATGTGAGGAACAACAATGTACAGGGAGAGCTGACTGGTGGGAATACCATGTATTAGAAAGAGCTGTGTGAAAGATCAGATGTCCCTTGGGCACTTTAAATGCTCAATAAAGGAGGCTTCTGATAAGCACTTAAATAGTGCCATAAAAGGATTGAAAGAGAAAAAAGAAATGCAGCGATTAGTCATGTGCAAGGCAATACTTGGAAGGTCTGCTAGCTTTGAATAGTAGTTCTTACATAAACTGTACATAATTTAAAAACATTCTCCACCTCTGTTGTAGGTACTGGGAGACTAGAGAACAGCATGCTCCTACTTTGAAAAGTAAAACAATCCAGAAAATGGATCAGGGACAGAAGGACCGGATGGGATTTCTTCAGTCTGATGAAGAGGATGATGAAGAGAAAAATAATGCTCATTCAGCAGCTCGCCGCAGCCTCCAGGAACAGCATGAACACATGCATGGTGCATTGGCTCTTATTGAACTTGCAAACCTAGCTGTGGCACCACTGTGACAGTAGCATAGGAATGGAGTCTGCCTTTATGAAATGGTGGTACTTGGTGGTCCTTAACCAGTTAGATCCTGGGCATAATCTAAGCACCTTATTTATTTATCATAGGCTGCTGTCCTGTAGAATTTATAGTGATTGCTGTCACCCCATAATATGGGGTGAGAGAGTTGCACTTTTTGTAAGGTAAAAGACAAATGTAAAGTTTAAGTATCTTGTAAATATGGAACCACATAATGCAGGGTGGATAAACTTCATGTTGTGAGAAGCTAGAATTTTGCAAGGTTAACTCATTATTTGAAACTGTTTTCACAGGAAGCACTTTCTGAGCAGTTTGTGGTTAGCAGAATGGTACACATAGAATCATAGAATAGTTAGGGTTGGAAAGGACCTTAAGATCATCTAGTTCCAACCCCCCTGCCATGAGCAGGGACACCTCACACCATGTCACCCAAGGCTCTGTCCAACCTGGCCTTGAACACCGCCAGGGATGGAGCATTCACAACTTCCCTGGACAACCCGTTCCAGTGCCTCACCACCTTTACAGTAAAGAATTTCTTCCTTATATCCAATCTAAACTTCTGTTTAAGTTTGAACCCATCATCCTTTGTCCTATTATTACAGTCCCTAGTGAAGTCCCTCTCCAGCATCCTTGTACGCCCTCTTCAGATACTGGAAGTCTGAGAAAATGGAAAGTATCTCACTGTTTAAGCAAAACTGTATTAAGTGGTAGGTCTGAGGATACTGTAAGCAGCAATGGAATCAAGTTTTCTAATGTCAGTATATTTTTGCCTATA
The DNA here is from genome assembly GCF_033815535.1 of Pezoporus flaviventris. Taxonomy (NCBI): domain Eukaryota; kingdom Metazoa; phylum Chordata; class Aves; order Psittaciformes; family Psittacidae; genus Pezoporus; species Pezoporus flaviventris. The sequence goes on along the minus strand of NW_026892733.1, from coordinate 70,603 downwards.
ATAACTAAGGCAGAAGATAACTTGTAGAAGGGAAGAAACTGCTTCATGCAGGAAGTTGTAAGATAGTTCAGGATCTTCACTACAACTGTTCAAGTTATGTGTCATGGTTTAGGGACAATATGAGACTTTGACTTTGCTGTTTTATGTTTTTTTTTAATTTGATCTCAGCAGAATCTTTTGGTTTGAGTAGCACATGTTATTCCTAATGTATGTTGTTAGGAACTTTTGCACATTGTTGGGTTTATCTGAAAATGATTAGTCTTGCAAAGGCTAGACAAAGGTAAACAATTGGTAATATTTTTTAGATATTTTTGGACCCTTTAATGATTTGGCACTTGCTTTTGTTAATAAAGGGGGGTATTGACAGGGTGGTATTGATTTGTACTAAACTGTTTTAAATCTCCAATTAGCAAACACTGAGTTATAAAATATTGCTCTCATATGATTATTAGCAAACAGTAGCCTTCATACTCACTGTGAATAAAGGATAACATGCCAGTCTTGTGTTCACTAACTGTAGCACAGCTATCAATTAAACATGTCAAAAAAAAAGTATTCACTATATAACCAGAAAATAGGCTTCTAAAGGCAGTTTTGAGTATGTTAACTGTGTGATTTCATATATTTCCCAAATAAATGAAGGTACAGAACACTGCCTAGTGCTCTAAGATGCAGATAAAAACCATTTAGCAGTATATTTGTCACCTCATGAGTCTTGTGTACTTTCAAATACCATTGTCTCATAGTGATTTCTTTCTGTATTTTTCTTGGAAGGCAACCAGAGATCCGTAATATGCTACAGAAATTTTGTTTCCGAATTGGATAAACTCTTTGGTTGAGCTACTACTTTAGGGGATGTTAATAAGTCATATTTACTGACCCACTTGCTCCTAACTCCTCCCTTTCATTGAAGGTCAGGAAATCCAGATAAGAATTCAGACTTTCCCTCTTTCTTAAGTGAGAAGAAAAAAAATTGTTCAATTACTTGATATAGACTGACTAGCTGCATAGAGCTGTTTCAGAAAAGTAGTAATTCTACAGTGGAAACTGCAATTGTTGGGTTATGTTCTCTGATAATTGATACCTGTTGTGGTAGAAATTGTATTAACTCAGTTTGTTTAAAATAATGTATTAATGCACTCCAGTTTTAATCTTTTGGACTTAATGAAATGAAACACTTTATAGTCATTTCAGGTTTCTTAGGCTATGTAAAACTACCTAGCAATTCATGGCTGTGGGTTTAGCATCTTTCAGTTACATGCTTTTGACTGTTCTGTTGGCTGCATACCAATAGTCTGATCTCAAATTGAGCCTTGTGCATGAATTTCTTGTACTTGCGATTCATAACTTGAAATTGCTTGAGTGGTATTTCACAGGGCACAAGACTAATCACCAGCCACTTGCAGATACAAGTTATAACTTAATTCAATAGAACTGATTTTCCCAATCATCTGTAGTGCTTTTGACAACTTGTAAAATGCTTCTTTCATATGACAAGTAGAATTTTATGTAGCTGTTGAAAAATTTCAGACAGCTCAAGTACTTGTGTGTAAGTAACAGTTTTTTGGTAAAATAACAAGTAAAAAAAACTGAGGTGGAAGACTGCTTTTGTTTTTATTAAAAAGTGATTGTATGCAAGAAATATTGGTGTGTTCTATGCTTTATAAGATTAATCTGTAGTTTGGCATGATTTAACAGCAGAAGAGTAAATGTGCTGCATTTTAATATGTTCTTTGAATAAAAAACTGATTTAACTTTAAGCTTTAATTTACATGTGTGTAATGTTGGGGAATTTTTGTTGTAACCTTTGAGGTGAATTAAACACATGTTTGAGATTAAATATAAAAAGTTTTAATGAACAATGCATTGGACAGTCCTAATGCCATAAATGGACCTACAAGGAGTCTGCAAAGGTGCATCAGGAGAAGATTCCTTATATTCATTTGCACCTGCACCGATTATGTGAGAGTTGGCATGGGGTGCCTTAACCAGCCTTGGGTCCATACCCTAGCCCAGCTCTGCTGCCCAAGGGTGAGCACTTGCATTCCAGGATTGCTACAAGAGGGCAAAGCTGTGGCTGTTTCTTATCACCTAGGGAAATGTCTCTTCCATTCCTGCTTCCAGCCAGTTTAACCCCTTCTGCAGTTGGGCTTTCTTATCCTCCATGCCAAATCATTCCTTGATCTCAAATTACTACTGCTGATCAGTTAAAATTTGAATTTTCCCTTCATTGGTGTTTGGTAATTCTTAATCCTCTTCCTCATTGCTATCATTCTGACATGTCACAGATCACATAGGTGTTTATGTATCCTGTTTGTTGAAATTGGACATATTATAAGTTAACCTTCTTGAGCTAAATTTTTAGTAGTTCTCTGACCAAAACTTTGAGAATTCCTTTGAAACAAAGCCAAATACAAGTAAACAACAAGAGCCTAGAACTTCTTGATGCAGCTTTTATCTAGAGATAGTGTGGTGGATTGACCTTGGTTGGCTGCCAGACACTCACTCAACTGCTCTCTCACTCCCCCTCCTCAGTAGGACAAAGGGGAGAAATAAAGACGGAGAAGCCTGTGGGTTGAGCTAGACACAGGGAGATCACTTACCAATTACCATCACAGGCAAAACAGACTTAAGCTGGGGGAAAAAAGTTTAATTTATTGACAATTAAAAATGGAGTAGGATGATGAAAATCAAAACCACCTTCCTGCCTCCTCCCACTTTTTCCCAGGTTCAAATTTACTCCTTCATTCCTGACTCTTCTCTCCCCCCCTCCCCAGTGGTGCAGGGGGAATGGGGGTTGTGTTTAGTCCATAACAGTTCATCTCTGCTGTTCCTTCCTCCTCACACTGTTCCCCTGCTCAAGAGCAGGCTATCCATGGGCTGGAGATTTTTCAGAAAATGTCCAACTGTTCCACAGTGGGAGGTCCTCCACGGGCTTCAGGAGTATCCTGGGTTCAGCAGTAGCAGTCATTTTTCTCCTTAGTAACTTGTGTAGTGCTGTCTTTTCAACTTTAGCCTGAGAACAACGCCGATAACACTGAAGTTTTTAATTGTTGCTAAGTAATGTTTATTCACAGAATCATAAAATCATAGAATAGTTAGGGTTGGAAAGGACCTTAAGATCATCTAGTTCCAAACCCCCTGCCATGGGGCAGGGACAACTTATACTAAATTCTGATCAAGGACTTTTCAAGCTCATGCTCTGCCAGTGAGGAGGAGCACGGGAAGCTGGGAGGAAGCAGAGACAGGACACCTGACCCAAACTAGCCAAAGGGTTATTCCATACCACAGCACATTATGCCCAGTATATAAACTAGGGGGAGCACCATGCAGCCGCTAGCTCACTCCCCCCTCCCTTCCTCCTCCTGCACCTGGAGAGATGGGGAGGAGAACTGAAAAAATGTAACTCCCATGGGTTGAGACGAGAACAGGCCAGTAACTAAGGTATAAAACGAAACTACTACTGCTACCACCAATAATAATGATAAGGGAAATAACAAGGGGAGAGAATACAATTGCTCACCACCTGCCGACCAATACCCAGCATGACCAGAGCAGCTATCTAGCCCTTCCAGATAACTCCTTCCAGTTTCCCTTTGGCTAGTTTGGGCCAGGTGTCCTGTCTCTGCTTCTTGTGCCCCTCCTCATTGGCAGAGCATGAGACAAAAAGCCCTTGATTGGAGTAAACATTACTTAGCAACAACTAAAACCATCAGAGTTATCAGCGTTGCTCCCAGACTGAAAGTCACTGAAACACAGCACTGCACCAGCTACTAAGGAGAAGAATGAGTTCTACTTCTGAACCCAGGACAGTATCTACCCCTTATTCCATACCATTCACCTCATGCTCAGATCCCACATTTTTCAATATACTATCACTCTTGTCTCATATACATGTGTGTGTATATATATATATACACCCACACATACACAAAGAGAGAGATCATTCCTTAGTGCATGGGCCAATCCCTAAAAAGCTGCGGAGTTCATCCGATCCATGATGTCGGGCTCCATCTCTTGTAACAGTCTTTCAGAGCAGGAGAGATGGTGTGTAGTGTTGGATTGTTGCCTGCGGATGACACCATTGGAACTCGTCTGGTCACTGCTGAGCTCGTCTAGTTTAATCATTCTTTGTTGGGATGATGATTGGAAGGAAGTCAGGGCCAGTCTCTGGTGACCTGAGGACATCTAGTTGGTGGGCTACAAAAGTGCTACATAGCAGGCAACATCATATAATTGAGTTCACAGGCTGTTTTCCCCTAAAATCAAATCCCCTTGAGGTACACATCGGACTTTCCCATCTTCCCACATTACACACCAAGTATATCTGGGTCCCTGAGCAAAAGCAATCCCACGAGTGGGTTTGCCTTTACCTGAAGCAGGAATAACCCAGACTGTCTTCCCCAGCAAATTCTTTATGTGCACCACAGGAACTTTATCCCCCTCTACAATATGTAAAAGTTCTGACTGGGCTGGGCCAGCCCTGTTGGCAGATCCTCTGGTGTTGACCAACCAGGTGGCTTTTGGTAAATGTATATCCCAATGTTTGAAAGTCCCACCACCATTGCTCTCAGTGTAGTTTTTAACAGCTCATTGTACCGTTTGATTTTCCCAGAGGCTGGTGCATGTTAGGGGATGTGATATACCCACTCAATGCCATGCTCTTTGGCCCAAGCATCTATAAGTTTGTTCCAGAAATGAGTCTCATTGTCTGAGTCACTTCTCTCTGGGTTGCTGTGTTGCCACAAGATTTCTTTCTCAAGTCCCAGGATTGCCACAGAAAATACATGGACTCAGTCAGAGATCAATATGATCAGACAAAAAGCCATTTATTACAAAGCCTTAACCCCTTGAATACTATTTCTTACATGCACTTACAGTGATTTGGCATATTATGATTGGATACATGTCCTGAAGACCCTTTGCAACTAGCATATAATTGGTTAAGCACAGGTGTGGGAACTTGACCTCGAAAGCTTGCCGACAGTCCACAGTTCTCATTACATCAGTGAATTCTAGCTTCTTCTTATCTTGCTTGCTTAAGCTTCCTTGGGCCTCTCACGGCCTTGCTGTATCTTTCAGGATTATTCAGAGTTTATGTACCAATTATCCATTCTCCCGTGAGAACACTGTCTCCACACAGGATAGTGTTCCAGGCAGTGGTGTGGGGCACAGTGTATGTTTCCAGCCATCCGGTGGTTGCTTCCACCATGGTAAGCACATGGCGCTTGCCTTGGCAGGTTGGGGGAAGTGTGATATAGTCAATCTGCCAAGCTTCCCCATATTTGTACTTGAGCCATCATCCTCCATACCTGAGAGGCTTTAACCACTTGTCTTGGTTAATTCCAGCATGTTTCACAGTAATGAATGACCTGGGCAATAGTGTCCATTGTAAAGTCCACCCCTCGATCCAATCCATATTTTGCATCTCTGCCTTGATGGCCTGAGGTGGCCAGGCTAAAAATACTTCACCCTTATGTTGCCAATGTGTGTCCATCTGAGCCACTTCAATCTTAGCAGCTTGATCCACTTGTTGGTTGTTCTGATGTTCCTCAGTGGACTGACTTTTGGGTACACAAGTATCTTTATGGCGTACCTTCGCCACCAGGTTCTGCACCTGGAAAGGGATGCCTTGCCACAGTGCAGCAGCCCAGATGGATTTACCTCTGCATTGCCATTTGCTCTTCTTCCATTGCTGCAACCACCCCCACAGGGCATTTGCCGCTATCCAGGAGTCAATATAGAGATAAAGTAATGGCCATTTTTCTCTTTCAGCAATGTCCAAGGCCAGCTGGATGGCTTTCACCTCAGCAAACTGACTAGATTCTCCCTCTCCTTCAGCAGGGTCTGCAACTTGTCATCAAGGACTCCATACAGCTGCCTTCCACTTCTGATGCTTTCCCACAGTACAGCAGGACCCATCAGTAAAAAAAACTTATTGCTTTTCGCTTTCTGACAGTTTCTTATATGGTGGGGCCTCTTCAGCACATATCACCTCCTCCTCTGGTGACATTCCAAAATTTTTGCCTCTTTGTCCTCTGGCCAGTCCATGATACCTTCTAGGATTCCTGCATGATTGGGATTTCCTATTCAAGCTCGTTGTGTGATTAGTTCATCCTACTTACTTACATGATGTATCATCAGCTGCATGATGTGCAGGGAGCCTCTGCCTCCAGCCATGTGGAGGAGAGGGGCAATCAGGTTTTCTAGACTGGCAGTACAGTTCCACAGAAGTATACAGCTCTAATAGATACTGGTACACAGTGTACCCTGATGCCACCAAGCTATCAAAGGGTGGACCCCATTTATACTTGTGGAGTGACAGAAAGATCCTTCTGTTGTGGGGTTGCTGAAGGTCAAAGAACAAGTGCCCATCACTACCACAACAGTGCACTGGTGGCAATATCGCACCAACCGAGACTCCTTGATTCCCATCCATAAGATGATCTGTTGGCTAGAGAGCCAAGGAGTGATCAGCAGGACCCGTTCACCCTTTAATACCCCCATGTGGCAAGTGAGAAAGTCTAATGGAGAGTGGAGACTAACAGTAGACTATCGTGGCCTCAATGAAGTCACACCACCATTGAGTGCTGCCGTACCGGACATGCTAGATCTTCAGTATGAACTGGAGTCAAAGGCAGCCAAGTGGGATGCCACAACTGATATTGCCAATGCATTTTTCTCAATTCCTTTGGCAGCAGAGTGCAGGCCACAGTTTGCTTTTACTTGGAGGGGCTTCCAGTACACTTGGGGTAGAAACACAGCCCTACCATCTGCCTTGGAGTAACCCAGACTCCACTGGAAGAGGCACAATCTCCAGAACACCTGCAGTACATTAATGACATCTTTGTATGGGGAGATACAGAAGAAGAATTTTTTGAGAAAGGGAGGAAAATAATCCACATCCTGATGAAGGACAGTTTTGCCATAAAAGAGTAAGGTCAAGGGACCTGCACAGGAGATTCAGGTTTTGGGAATAAAATGGCAAGATGGACATCTCCAGATTCCCACAGATGTGACCAGCAATATAACACCAATGTCTCCACCAACTAATAAGAAAGAAACACAAGCTTTCCTTGGTGTTTTTGGTTCTAGAGAATGCACATCCCAAATTACAGTTTGATTGTAAGCTCTCTCTATCATGTGACCTGGAAGAAGAATGATTTCAAATGGGGCCCTGAGCAACAACAAGCCTTTGAGCAAATTAAACAAGAGACAGTTCATTTATTGAGCAGCGATCTGGGCATTCCAGGTAACTCCCCTCAGTTTATATAATGGTCATAACTTTTTGTGGTACGGAATGCCCCTTTGGCTAGTTTGGGACAGGTGTCCTGTCTCTGCTTCCTTCCGGCTTCCCCTCTTCCCTGGCAGAGCTTGAGACTGAGAAAGTCCTTGATGGGAGTAAACATTATATAGCAGCAACTAAAGACATCGGTGTTATCAGTGTTGTTCTCAGGCTGAAAATCAAAAACCCAGCACTGCACCAGCTACTAAGGAGAAAAAATTACTGCTACTGATGAACCCAGGACACCAGCTTACCACAGGTTCTGCTGTGGCACATCAGTCCCACAGAAGTATAAGGCTCTAGTAGATACCGGTGCACAGTGTACCCTGATGCCATCAAGCTGTCAAGGGGTGGAACCAATCTATATTTATGGAGTGACAGGAGGATCCCAAGAGTTGACTGTGCTGGAGGCTGAAATCAGCCTGACTGGGAGGGAATGGCAAAAGCACCCTATTGTGACTGGTCCAGAGGCTTCATGCATCATCGGCATAGACTACCTCAAGAGAGGGTACTTCAAAGACCCAAAAGGGTACCGGTGGGCTTTTGGTATTGCTGCTTTGGAGACTGAGGAAATTGAGCAGCTGTCCACCTTGCCTGGTCTCTCTGAAGATCCCTCTGCTGTGGGGTTGCTGAAAGTCGAAGAACAACAAGTGCCAATTGCGACCACAACAGTGCACCGTAGGCAATATCGCACCAACCGAGACTCCCTGATTCCCATCCATCAGCTGATCCGTAGACTGGAGAGTCAGGGGGTGATCAGCAGGACCTGCTCGCCCTTTCATAGCCCCATATGGCCAGTGCGAAAGTCTAATGGAGAATGGAGACTAACAGTAGACTATCATGGCCTGAATGACGTCACACCACCATTGAGTGCTGCCAACACTCAAAGGCCACCTGGTTGGTCAACACCAGAGGATCTGCCAACAGGGCTGGCCCAGCCCAGTCAGAACTTTTACATATTGTAGAGGGTGACAAAGTTCCCGTGGTGCATATGAAGAATTTGCTGGGGAAGACAGTCTGGGTTATTCCTGCTTCAGGTAAAGGCAAACCCACTCGTGGGATTGCTTTTGCTCAGGGACCTGGATATACTTGGTGGGTAATGCGGGAAGATGGGGAAGTCCAAGGGGATTTGATTTTAGGGGAAAGCAGCCAGTGAACTCAATTGTATGCTGTTGCCTGCTGTGTAATACTTTTATAGCTCATCAACTAGATGTCTCCAGGTCACCAGTGACTAGCCCTGACTTCCCTCCAACCATCATCCCAACAGAGAATGAACTTTGAAAGAACCGGATGAGTTCCGCAGTAAAGGAATGACCAGCATCAGCAGGCAATGATCCAATACTGCACACAGCCTTTCCTGCCCTGAAAGATTGTTACATGAGATGGAACCTGACATTATGGACCGAATGGACTCGGCAGCATTATAGGGATTGGTCCATGCATTAAGAAAATTATCTTTTTCTCTTGATCTGTATGTATATGGGTGTATATATGTGGGAGAGGGATGGTGTATTGAAAATGTGGGATCTGAGCATGACGTGAATGGTATGGAATAAGGGGTGGATAATGTCCTGGGTTCAGCAGTAGCAGTCATGTTTCTCCTTTGTGGTAGCTGGTGCAGTGCTGTGTTTTGACTTCCAGCCTGGGAACAGTGTTGGTGAAACCGATGTTTTCGGTTGTTGCTAAGTGATGTTTACCCTGACCAAGGACTTTGTGAGGCTCATGCTCTGCCAGGGAGGAGGGGAAGCCGTGAGGAAGCAGAGACGGGGCGCCTGACCCAGGCTAGCCAAGGAGGTATTCCATACCACAGCACGTCATGCCCGGGGTGGGGGTTAACTGGGAGTTACCCGGAAGGACACGGGCTTCCGGGTGGGACTCGTTTCTTGGCCGGTGGTATCGTATTCTCTTCCCTTGTTATTTTCTCTTATCATTGTCATTGGTAGCAGCGGTGGTGATTTGTGTTGTACATTGGTTGCTGGACTGTTCTTGTCTCAACCCGTAGGAGTTACACTCTTTCGATCCTCCTCCCCGTTCCTCTGGGAGCGGGGAAGGGGAGAGCCCCGGTGGGGGGGGGGGGGGGGGGCCTCAATTGTTGTCAGCCCGCCACCACTCACTGGGAATGAGTGAACAAGTTTCCTGACTGGGTTTAAGCCACGACACCCATGAACTCTGTATGCATTAATGGTTTGCAGTTATTTTAGAATACCTAGTTTATTACCACAGTCTCTAGTTTATGGAACATTTTATTAACATTATATTGTAGAGAAGGAAATTGGTCGGCTGTACCCTAAGCACTGAAAGCTCCTTAGATAGATATCTTTTAAAATTCTCTCATTAAAAGGAATAATGAATCACATTCACACAAATATTTCAACACATGTTAAGTAGTATGAGTTATAGAATAGCCATGCTATATAAAAAGCTCAAATTTGCAAATCACCCTGCCTGACTGATTCAGTAAAGCTCCATAACAAACCCCATTTTAATCGCTTTCCTTATTTATATTCAGTGTCTCTTCTCTATGCTTGTTAGGACTGGCAGGGACCCACCTGTTTTTCACTGTGGGTTTTGCATTGTTCTTTCTTAGCACTTAAAATGCATTGTTTTGTCACATGTAGAAAGTATAAGTAAATAAATTGAATCAAACCAATGGCTTGTGAGCAGTAGCAGTATATGAAATAACCTTCATACATGAAAATCAAAAGACAGTTTGGGCTTTTGAAATTGTGAGTACTGCCTCCACAATAATAGCCATCGGATGACATCTTGCTGAAGAAAATCCATTCATCAGGCTAGAAGAATTTCACTAGAAGTATACATGAACCTATTTGTCTCAAATGGGGTGGATGTATTCCACTTTTGGTTATAAAGCTCACAGTACATGCAAGTCTTTATTCAAGCAATGCCACACTCAGTAGTTATATAACCACTGTAAATTGTACATTTGGAAAAGAAACATTAAAAATCCTGGTATGGAGATTAGATACAAATGAGGAACTCATCCCATCATGATGCATTCTTTGAGAGCAAAGAAAAAACATTTTACATGGAGAGAAATAAAAGAGTACATTTGCTAAACAGTTTCATCCAGCCAAAAAGGAGGCTTTAGTGGAATGATGTACCTGTACTCAGAGGGATAGTCTAGGAGACACATAGTGCTCAGGTCTTCAGATTAGGGGCAACTAATTTAAAAAAAGGCGTGTGCATATATAGATGTATAAGGACTGCAGGAGGTTACTTCTACTAATACATGTGCAAGTTATTTTATGTGTTATAGTACCATTCAAGTGGTTTCAGTTTTGTTGATGTGTGCTATGCTAAGAGTGAAATTGCAGATATAAAGGCTCAGGACCATAAATGCCATAGTAGTTTTGAATCATTAGTATTATTATTTTGTTAGTCAGCGTACCTCTCTAGATGACCACTGTTAGTATTATTGAAAATTTTGACATTGTAAAAGCTTAGACAGTTAACTGTAGGCCTGGAAGCACATGAACATGTTGATTTATAGCATGGGGTACTATACTGCAAGGTTACAGTGTTTCATCATTTTACAGAGAAATTAATGCAATATTCAGTAATATTAAGTCTGTTATGGCCTGTCTATTGAGCAATAGTGGAGGGTTTAAAAAAACATCCAGCATCAGAGTGTAGGACAATGAATGAAAGATGGCAAACACAAAAGGTAAGTGAATTTGCCCTATATTCGAATAACAAAAGATGACAGTTGGCTGTATGTTACCATTTAAATGGTCAGGATATGACTGTTTTCATAGAGCTTAGATAAAGTCTATAGCACATGATGCCTTTATACTCTTTATAGAGAAATATAAATAGAGATCTATAAAGAGCATAAAGGCAAAAAATATTATTTTAGAGACTATATCAGTCTTCCAGATCATAGCTCTTAGGAACTTTATGAAAGGACTGTTGTGGTTTAAAACCAGCTGGCAACTACATACCAGGCAGCCACTCACTCACCCCCCATCTTCAACCCTGTCATGAAACTGAGTGTTTATGATCGCTAAAAGAATCACTGTCAGAGATATTAACAAAATATTCACAGGAATATGATGTACACTTCCTATCTATTCCTCCTCCCATGTGCAGGTAAGGGTAACACTGAAAGAAAGGACAGAAGAAGGTCTCTTAATAGTTTCTAAGTAAAAAACCCTTTAGATCTGTACATAATTCTGAGAACTTTGTTTAAGCTGCTGGCATCTTCTTACCTTTGTGTACATTCCATAAGCATTTTGATAGGTAAATCTAGCACATAGTTATTTCTCCAGCTTGAGAAAACAAGAAGTGCTACAAGGAATGTTAAATTGCTTAGTCTGATAACTCATTTCTATAAAAATCCTTTCTTAAGAAAGAATACAGACTCTCACTATGCAAAAATATAAGCCTAATAATGAATATTGAAGAGAATGATTATCCCTATCCCAAAGACTGTCAAAAGGTAGCCTAGAGATTGCTTATATAACTTCTCTACCCCTCAAAGGAATGAATAAGGTTAGTACCTGTTGCAGAGAAATCTGGGACAACATAGATGGTTTATGGAGATTCTCCTGCTTTGTCATAGGCAGAAACATTAACTTTATAATAAGCCATGGAGAGATTTAGAAGAAGTCTTCTGTCTTTTAGAATAATGCAATTTGTTAAATCCCTGCAACTGTTGGGTATTCTTACAGCATTAACATACTATCCAAATATGTTCTCACTTTGTGTTACCTAGTAAGAGGAAAAAGATTATTATTCTATAAATATTACTATGCCCTGTGCACAAAATCAAGGGGAATTAAATTATATAAACACTATGTCACCTTTAATGCTAGGGATAAAATCATACTTTTAAATAGGTTATTAGGAATCAATGAAGCAAAGCATTTCCTTAAAATTAAGATGGAAAAGGATAGCACTGCCCTATCTTATAGAATCATAGAATAGTTTGGGTTGGAAGGGATCTTCAAAGGCCATCTAGTCCAACTCACCTGTAATGATCAGGGATATATTCAACTAGATCAGGTTGCCTAGAACCACATCCAGCCTGGCCTTGAATGTCTCCAGGGATAATGCATCTACCACCTCTCTGGGAAACCTGTGCCAGTATTTTACCACCCTCATTATAAAGATTTTTTTCCTCATGTCCAGCCTGAATCTTGCCTGTTTTAGTTTAAAACCATTACCCCTCATCATATCACAACAGGCCCTGCTAAAATGTCTCTTCCCATTTTCTTATAGGCCCCTTTTGAGAACTGAAAGGCTGCAATAAGGTCTTCCTGGAGCCTTCTCCAGGCTGAACAACCCCAACTCTCTCAGCTTTTCCTCATAGGAGAGGTGCTTCATCCCTCTGATCATTTTTGTGGCCCTCCTCTGGACCCTCTCCAACAGGTCTATATCTTTCTTGTACTAAGGACTCCAGAGCTGGACGCAGTACTCCAGGTGGGGTCTTATCAGAGCAGATGGGCAGAATCATCTCCCTTGACCTGGTGGCCACGCTTCTTTGGATGCAGCCCAAGACATGATTTGCCTTCTGGGCTGCAAGAGCACATTGCTAGCTCATGTCCAATCTTTCATCCACCAGTACCCCCAAGTCCTTCTCTTCTGGGGTACTCTGAAGCCCTTCATTTCCTGGCCTGTATTGGTAACAGGGGTTGCCCTGACCTAGGTGCAGGACCCTGCACTTGGACCCTTTGAACCTCATGAGGTTTGCATAGGCCCACCTCTCGCACCTGTCCAAGTCCCCCTGGATAGCTTCCTGTCCCTTGGGCATGTCAACTGCATCACTCAGCTTGTTGTCATCTGCAAATTTGCTGATGGCACACTCAATCCCACTGTCTATGTAGTTGATGAAGATATTAGATATTATCTTCTAGAGCCCTGCAGGAGGTCCCATGTAATTTACAGCCATGAAAGCAATACACACTGCCTGGTTGCATGTTTAGAGCTGAAGCCAGCTATCTTGTGCCTGTTGAGTAAACTCTACAGAGTTTGGATCACTGAATGCTGACAAAAGCAGAGGAGCTATGGAGACACCCTAACATCTTTAAACATTTTTGTTTGTTTCAGATTGTTTTAAACAAGTATGGTAGCAGAGCTCAAGATATTTGTTTTTCCTCTCTGTTGTGGTTTAAACCTAGACGGTAGCTAAGTAGCACACAGCCGCTCACTCCCCCCTCCTCCCCCCCCTCCCCCCCCCCCCAGTTCACCCTTCCCCGAGTGGGAAGGGGTTGAAAATTGAAAGAATGTAAAACCAGTGGGTTAATATAATGTGTTAGTGACAATAGATAATGGTCCATGGTGAAACACACAAAAATAGAAAAGTACTGTTTAGCACGGGTTGTGGGAACATAACCTTGAAAATAGAGGAGTTAGTTAACACTGCTGTTAGCAAAAGGGAGTCTTATACCGGTAAACACCTGTTCACACTCTGGCCACATGTGCGCTGATGTTGCAACTGGTAATTTTCCACTCCAACCCGAGGGGGTATATAAGGATATGTGCAGGGACGGATGGGTGAGAAGGTCAGATGCGCATCTTGATTCGGGGGATGCCCTGAAGAAGCACTGCCTACCACCCCTCTGATGGGGCAACATGTTCCATCTCCTTCTCCTGCTTGGTGGTATCCCATTCAGCCAGGAGTCGGTATGTATGTAACCTGCTTCACATTAATGTATATATATATATTTGCTTTGCGTTAATAGCTCAATAAATAGACTAGAGCATTTAATTATTTATATTGTGTTTGGTGTCTAGTCTTAGTATATGGGAATCCTACTAACCTGGAACAGATAAGAACAGTTTAATAACTGAAATAATAAAGTACAATATACTACTACTACTGATAATGATACTTGTAATAATACTAGTAATAAAAATAGAAATAATAATAATGATAATAATGGAAATAACAAGTGGAATATTAAACTAAATATAAATCTAATATAAAACTAAAAGGGGAAAGGGAAAAAAAACAATAAATGTAAGTGATGCACAATACAATTGCTCACCACCCCTCGACCGATAACCAGCCTGATCCTGATCAGCAATCGGTCCCTTCTGGCTAACTCCCTCCAGTGTATATACGGAGCATGATGGGCTGTGGTATGAAATTCTTGTGAGAATAATGCTGATAACATACTGATGTTTTAGTTGTTGTTGCTCAGTAGTGCTTACACGATCAAGGATTTTAAAGTCTCATGCTCTGCCAAGGAGGAGGGGCGCAAGAAGCTGCGAGGGAGCAGAGACCGGACACCTCACCCAAACTAGCCAAAGGGATATTTCATACCACAGCACATCATGCCTGATATATAAACCGGAGGGAGATAGCTGGGAGGGGCCAATTGCTGCTCGGGTATGGGCTAGGTATCTGTCCTGGGTTCAGCTGTAACAGTTATTTTTCTCCTTCTTAGTAGGTGGTGCAGTGCTTTGTTTTTGAATTTCAGCCGGCTTTAGTCTGAGAATAATGCTGATAACACACCAATATTTTAGTTGTTGATAAGTAATGCTTACCCCAATCAAGGACTTTTCAGTCTCTCATGCTCTGCCAGTGAGGAGGGGCACAGGAAGCCAGGAGGAAGCAGAGACAGGACAACGGACCCAAACTAGCCAAAGGGGTATTCCATACCACAGCACATCACCCCCAGTATATAAACTGGGGGCAGTTACCCGGAAGGGCTAGATCACTGCTGGGGTCGGGCTGTGTATCGGTCGGCAGGTGGTGAGCATCACTTGTGTTTATTGCTGGGTTTCTTTTTCCCTTCCCTTTTTAGTTTTATGTTATCTCCCCTTGTTATTTCCCTTATTATTTTTATTATTGGTGGTAGGAGTAGTGGTTTTGTGTTATACCTTACTTACTGGACTGTTCTTATCTCAGACCATGGGACTGACATTCTTTGGATTATCCTCCCCATCCTTCCAGGAGTGGGGGGTGGAAGAAGGGGGGGAGTGAGTGAGTGAGTGGCTGTGTGGTTCTGAGTTACCACCTGCGCTTAAACTATGACAGTATCAGTCAGTAGGTGGTGAGCAATTGTATTGTGTACTGTGTATTGTGCATCACTTCTTTTTTTTCCCTTGGGTTTCATTCCTCTCTCTCTCTGTCCCCTCTCATTACTACGGTAATATAATAACAGCAACAATTCATTTTATTTCAATTATTAAACTGCTTTTATGTCAACCCAGAAATTTTATCTTTTTTTTTTTTGATTGTCCTCCACCTCTAACAGGGAAGACGGGGGAGAGATCGAGTGGCTGTGTGGTACCTAGTTGCCAGCTGGGGTTAAACCATAACAGTGCAACACTGCTGGACTACAGTTAGAGGTTTTTTCATTGTCTTTGCAAATCATACTTGCAGAGCATGGATTTGGACTTAATTTTGTTAGGTATTGTACAGACAAGAAAAAAGACAGGAACTGTCCCAGGTGGCCTACAAATAAATATACATCAAAACTTTGTGTCATGTCCCAGATTTGATGACTGAAGGGAAACATAGAAGGGAAATATAACCCCCATTTTCAAGAAGGGGAAAATGGATGACCCGGGGAATTACAGACCAGTCAGTCTCACCTCTGGACCTGGCAAAATCTTGGAGCAGATTCTCCTGGAAGGCATGCTAAGGCACATGAAAATCAACAAGGTGTTTGGTGACAGCCAGCATGGCTTCACTAAGGGGAAATCCTGCCTGACCAATTTGGTGTCCCTCAGGGATCGGTGTTGGGACCGATCTTGTTTAACATCTTTGTCGCTGTCACGGACAGTGGGATTGAGTGCGCCCTCAGCAAGTTTGCCGATGACACCAAGCTCTGTGGTTCGGTTGATACGCTGGAGGGAAGGAATGCCATCCAGAGGGACCTTGACGCTCTTGTGAGGTGGGCTGACACCAACCTTATGAAGTTTAACCATGCCAAGTGCAAGGTCCTACACCTGGGTCAGAGCAATCCCAGGCACAGCTACAGGATGGGCAGAGAAGAGATTCAGAGCAGCCCTGCGGAGAAAGACTTGGGGGTGTTGGTTGATGAGAAAATTAACATGAGGCAGCAGTGTGTGCTCGCAGCCCAGAAAACCAACCGTATCTTGGGCTGCATCTAAAGGAGCGTGT
Source organism: Pezoporus flaviventris (assembly GCF_033815535.1). Lineage (NCBI taxonomy): Eukaryota > Metazoa > Chordata > Aves > Psittaciformes > Psittacidae > Pezoporus > Pezoporus flaviventris. The sequence continues at coordinate 54,221 of NW_026892733.1, read as the reverse complement.
CCAGCAGGTTGAGGGAGGTGAGGTGCTCTTGTGAGACCTCACCTGGAGTTTTGTGTACAGTTCTGGTGTCCTCAACAAAGAAAGGACATGGAACTGTTGGAACACGTCCAGAGAAGGACCACGAGGATGATCAGGGGAATGGAGCACCTCCCGTATAAAGACAGGATGAGAAAGTTGGGGCTGTTCAGCCTGGAGAAGAGAAGGCTGCGTGGAGACCTCATAGCAGCCTTCCAGTATCTGAAGGGGGCCTACAGGGATGCAGGGGATTGTCTCTTCATTAGGGACTGTAGTCATGGGATAATGGATTAACGGGTTAAAACTTAAACAGGGGAAGTTTAGGTTGGATATAAGGAGGAAATTCTTTCCTGTTAGGGTGGTGAGGCACTGGAGTAGGTTGCCCAGGGAGGTTGTGAATGCTCCATCCCTGGCAGTGTTCAAGACCAGGTTGGACGAGGCCTTGGGTGATATGGTTTAGTGTGAGGTGTCCCTGCCCACGGCAGGGGGGTTGGAACTAGATGATCTTATGGTCCTTTCCAACCCTAACTATTCTATGGTTCGATGATGCTATCTTGCTTTTTCCTCCAAAGTATGTTATATTAAGTTTCGTGAAGCATCAAGTGTTGGTGTGGCCCAGCATCTAGCTAACACAGTTTTTATTGACAGAGCTTTGATAGTTGTGCCCTGTGCAGAAGGTTGGTATTTTGGACATTGTTCTGTAATGTTGGTCTTCGTCCTGTCTGCTAATTGTTTTAAGCTTCCTATGTAAGGACGTGGTGCTCTGTTATTTTATTGCTTTTTTTTAAAAAAAAAAGTCTTGAAACAAAATTGAAAATTGAATGGAGAAACCCACTTATATAAATGTAATTGATATTCAGTATTAGAAAAAAATAGTTGACCTTAATTAGGATAATTAAATTTTCCATAGTTATTACGTATTCTGGGGGAAAAGAAGGTAAAATAGTTCCCTTCAGTATGGTAAGCTTATTCCCACACAAAGTTCTCACTAAAGTCAATGGATCACTGAAGAACTGAAAAAGATTAGGCAATTTCCTGGCACTGAGAACAGTGCAGTTTGGATCTTGATGTATTGCCCTTGGTGTGTTTGTTTGGTTGTTGTTTTTTTTTTAAATTTATTATTATTATTATTTGTGTGTGAATTTTTTGTTTGTTTTATGGGGTTTGTTTATTTGGTTTTGGGGTTTGTTTTTTGTGTGTTGTTTCTTTTGGGGGTGGTGGTGTTGTGGTTGGTTGTTTGTGGTTTTGGTTTGTTTGGGGGGGGGTGTCCTACCTTTTTTTTTTTTAGAGGTATTCTGGGGTATTCCTAACAAACTCTCACAAGTCTCCAAAATTTCGTAGGCTCCGAAATGACCTACAATATACTGTCTATTCTTGTAGCCTTGTTAATATGGGCATATAAACAAGTCTTTGTGAAGCCTAGATTTTTAGTTGCTTTTATGCTTTATTTTGTGGGCTTTTTGGTTTTATTTTTAGAACTTGTTCTTAAAGCACAGAGAGGATATTCCTGTATCTACTTGAACCTTTTTTGAGGCTTCAGGTAGGCAAAATGTATCAGACCAGAGTCCTTATTATTGAAAAATTGCCCTTAAATAGTTGACTACAAATTCTTCAGGATCTTAGTATTACATTTCATTAAAAAGACCATAATACTGCCAGAAAGGGAAGATTGCCACCTAATGAATGAATAGCACTTCCTGATGTTTTTCTTGTGATGGTATCACCACCTGACGTATGATATGACAGCAGACAGATAAAGCTACAGTTTTCCTATGTCTCTTGATGGTAGTCAATGCGCTGAAGGAGAATAAAAATCAGAGTTCTAAGAAATCTTGCTTCAACCCTGTTTGTAGCTGACTTAGTAGGCATTTCTGAGAAAATGTATTGTAGGAAAATTGTCACTGTTCCAGATCATTCTGGACCCCACAGAGATTTAGGCAATAATTAGCTCAACGAGTGATTGGTTTGTGAAGTAAAAAAAAAAATATTTTGTTTTTTTACTTCAGAGTGCTATTTCCATGTAACTATTAACCAGAATCACTAATTTTAATTTGTATAGATGTGAATTGTTATAGGTTTAACTTTGTGAGAAATTTATTATGTGTTATAAGCATGGATTTTGAGACCACACTGCACCGTTTTTTATTCACTATGTTTCATTGTTAACAGAATCAGTGGAGTGTATCACAGTCTTTAAAAGTAGCAATGGTTATATTCTACTGGAAGGTTAAATGATATCCATGGCAAACAGTGCCAGAAGTAAAACATTTCATGTGTTGAATTGAATGTAGGGGGGGCAAAATGGAACTTTGAAAACTTGGTTTTAAAAAACAGAATAAAATCTGAAATTTGGAGTGTATTTAAGAAGTGTTAAATCAAGGGAGTATGAGGAGGGAACTGCTACACAATGAAAACAATGTTGGTTTTGTGACATTTAATAAGCATTTAACAAAAATATAATTTAAAATTTCAACAGCTAGTTGTCAAAATACAACTGACTTCTGTGTGTATCAGTAGGCTTTTCTTTAAATCTTATACATTGAGGACACAAAGGTTGAAAAGTAAAGATGCTGCACCAATAATATTAAATTTCATGTCCACATTATCTAGTAGATGGATTTTGACTATTAATTTGGTTTTGTATGTTTTCTCTGTGTGATATGTGTGCATTATTAGATGACTAGACTGGCCAAGGCAGACCTGTTACACTTGCCTGAGTTAGGCATTGTTTGTCATGCCACTAAACCTGCTGCCAAGTGAAACCTTCATGTGGGAAATGAGATCGAAGTCTGGCCTGCTGAAGATGGACGCCCTGTCTCCGTTTTAATTTTATTTTGCTTTCTTTCCTTTGGTTGTTTTTTTTTTTTTTCTTCTTCCTGTTAAATCTCTTTCCTTTGTACTTGTGAACTGGTAATTCAGTTCTGAAAAAAATATATTTTGTAAAGGGTTCAGAGTGTTTCTATGTTTCATTTTGATGTTGACCTGAAGCTGCTTGTGGGTGGTATACACAGAATTTAGAATATGATCACCTAAGTTCTATGCTGTGAATTATGGATAAATTTGGTTTGGAATGAATTTAAGCATCTAAATTCAATAGATGAGCACATTGTCAGACTGGAATAGTGAAAAATATATGAGTTTTAAGATGCATTCTTTTATATGTTATGCTTTATGAGCTTACCTCAGAAAAGGACAGTTGAAACTTTCTGGAGAAATTAACTTTACAAAGCAAAATCATTCTTTGCAGAGTACCTTTATTTTAGGTTGCATGGTCTGTTTAAAAGAAGGCTTTTGATTTGTATCTAATACGAAGAGTTTAAAATAATTATTTCTGAAATTGAAATTTCATTAATATTGAATGTCATGAAATATTTGTTTGCTTCAGATGAGGTCAGTGGCAGTAAGAGTTCATCCTCTTGTTTTTGTAATTTTTGGAAAAAAACTGTTTAACGCTCATCAGTACAAATGCAGCCTCAGGTTTTGGTTGGAATGTGTTATGTGAGGCACATTGTCTTTTAACACAGTTATTTGTAGGAAGATTGAGAAAGTCTCTGTGCATGTATGTATGTGTCTTGTGGTTTTACATGCTCCAGTGGTGATTATTTCAAGAAGAGCTTAAAAAAAAAAGTGTCATTTCACAATCTTGGAAGCCCCACAGTTCATGCTGGAGTGTTTGAGAAGGATCTCGTCCCTAAATGATATTCTTTCTTGTGAAACAGAAGCCCTGAAACAAGTGCTGAACTGAACCAGGTGGTGTGTCTAGTCCTCAGGCATTGCTCTTCCCAGACAGTGGTATTGGAACCAATTGGTTTCCCTCTGGTAATGCAGCAGTCTGTGGACTGCAGCTGGGAAGAGCTTTACTTTATGCCCTCTGTTGGATTTAGCTGTGCCAGTTGAAGTAATTACCGGGAATTGTAATCTCTTTAATCTCTGCTGCTAAATCCAATAAGAATCAGGAATTAGATCATATAGAAAATATTTTTATGTGTTCCATTGATTTTTAATTTTTATTTTTTTTTTTCTAAAGTAGGAAAATATTTAATCATGTTTTGAGTAGTTGTGAACAGCAGTTATTTTTAAAAGAAACATACGTGTTTACGGCTAAAGCAGTTTTGGGGGAACAGGAGGATTAACCATGTAGTTTCAGTACATAGAGTAGGGAAAGTTTCTTCTGAGCACATGGTGGGGGGGAGAGGAATACCTGCTTAATAAAGATGCTTCTGTTTGGCATTTAGCAAAATAGATTCTGGTATGGACTAGGTTGATTAGGGCTCTTAAACACTTAGATTAAAAAGTAATGATCATAACTGATATTTAGAACAACTGTACATTTCAGAAGAAGCGTAATATCTAGGCAGTGCAGAGCTAATCTACCTTTGCTTCCAGATTGCTTTGCAAAGCAAAGTATAAATAAATCCTAGAATCTCTAATTTACTAAATACTCATAAGCTTCTAAAATATTTCAAAGAATGTGGTATGGATGTGGCATATTTATTTCCCTTATTAGAAAATAAATATTTTTACATAGTTTCCATTCAGCTTTTAAATATCATGAGTTTAAAAGCCAAGGCAGTTATTCTTAAACGAAAGAGTCTGAATTTGTTATGTCATTACCAATAGGTTTTTTTGTGTCTTTGGGCTTGTATTCCTTTTATAAATAAATTCATGGAGATAGCACTCTAAAACTTAAAGGCTGTAACTCATGAGGTTATTTGGTTTCAGATATTGTTTTTTCAAAACTGTCTATAAAGAACAGGGAAGTAAATTTGCAAGATATTTCAGGTTTTCTTTTGTGCTTTTGTGGTGTGTTCTCTCCCCCCCCCCCCCCCCGGTTATTTTCTATGGAATTGTTAAAAAGTTTGAACTGATATTAAAAGCTAGAGGGGGATCTTTTCAAAAGACATTATCTCTGAAAATACAGGCAAATATTCAGGGTTCTCTCTGTAGAGATAAACCCTCATTCTTGAATAAAGTAAATAAGCAGAAATTTCTGGCATGGAACTAACCAACTAATTTTTGTATTTAAAATAAATTATTACATTGTTGAGGGACCAAAGTATTATGGAAATAATGCTGCTAACTTCATAATTTAGACACGCTATTCATTTTTTAACTGCTATATTAGTTAACTGACAGTGTTCAGTTGATTTCTTAAGTAACATTTGAGCAAATGAATAATAAAATACATACAGTTATTTCAATAAGATAACCCATACACTTAAGGCTTAGAATTTTATCTGGTTAAGTGTATACTGTATTGTCTGTAAGTGTATGCTTAAGTTTCTTTCAAAAGACATTATCTCTGAGCCATGTCTGTTGATCCTGTAGAAACCTGTATGAGTATCCAGTTAATGGCAAGATGCTGGCTGTTCAGGATAAGGTCTGGTTCATCAGTCATTTGAAAACACTTGATTTTCAGAAGAACTGATCAAAATGGTATGACTAGTTTGCACACACAGTTGCTGGAACTGTATATTTGGAATCCTGTTAGTTGGCTGCATAGTAGGCAGGATTGTGGGGCAAATTACCTGATTCTCATGAGCAGTCAGTCAAATCAGGTACACCTCTCATTGCACATCTGACTTCAAAATGAGACCTGTAAAGAGTGCTGAATATTGTGATGATAACTCAGATTCATGCATGTTTTTATAAAAGCCCTGGAAGACATCATTGCATAGTTAATTCTTAAATGCTAATAATTTTCCTATTTTTCCCCTTTAGATAGCAAAATCAAGTGTTTTGTTACGTGTTAAGGAGCAAGGTGCCTCAAAACTTAAATAAAATAAATCTAAATAGAAGGCATGAGGAAAGAAAGAGAGTACTGTTGTTTTCTATTCCACCTATGCTACATATTAATTAATTTTTATTTTGATTTGCTTTGTCCTTTGGTCATATCCAACTGCAATCTAGTCCTTGCTGCAGATCTGTAGAACAGGTTTGCAACATTTGATTCCCATGGGGTTTATTGGGACACCTATAGCTAAAATTGCAGAGTGTTTTAAAATGTATCATGTTTTGCTTTTTGACAACAATATTTATATATTAAATTTTAAATCCTGAAGTTGGGGGTTTTACAGTTTGAACCAAAGCAGTAAAAGCCACTGGCACAGTATTTGTATATACCTTGACTTTTAAAACGGTGTTTAAATAAAAGCATTTACTTTATTAAAGTGCATGGGGCAATACCAAAGGGCTCAGTTGGATGCCATATATATAGCTACCACCAGTAATTTTGAATAGATTATAGGTATCTAGTATAATTAGAACTTCCTTTCTGTAGTTTTTCAGTTCAGTGTTTAATGTCTGTACCAGTTTAAATCCCTTTGCATTTCAAATGTAATTCATACATTTAATTGTATTTGTAATTAACTATTGCATCTTTTTATTTTTGAAGATTTTTAGGGTGGGTTCATTTAGCAGAAATCTGTGTTTAGTTAAGATTAGGTAGTACTTAAACTTTTAGCATGATGGAGAACGTAATATGGTTGAAATGGTAGGAAGTAAATATTTTAGGAAAATAGCTTGCTTAGCTGTTCAGTTATGATTTTCTTAAATCTCAGTATATTTGAAGCTAATTTATCAAAGTTTCACAGTGATCTCCAATATAAACCAATACAAATCAGAATTTTTCTGCCATCCCCACCTGTACTCCCAACTTCACTTGTATGTCTTGTGTGGAGTCACAGGAGTTTTGGGTGTGTGGGGTGCGTGGGTGTGTGTGAAGGTGGTGTGGTTTTTATTTTTGTGGTTTGGGGTTATTTGTTTTTTTTTGTTTTGTTTGGTTTTTTATTTTATTTTTATTTTACTTTTCAATTTTTTTTATTTTTATGTTTTATTTTATTTTTTATTTCATTTTATTTTTATTTTGTTTTTTATTTTTATTTAATTTTATATCAAAAGTAGGTAACATCAGAGGGGGGGGAAATGCACACTAATTTCAGTTAGCCGATACTTTGTTTTCCCACCCCTTAGTTTTTTGGTTTGGGTTTTTTTGGTTGTGTTTTTTTTTTTCTTTTTTTTTTGTTGTTTTTTGTTTGTTTGTTTGTTTTTTAATCTGATTTGATTATTTGCCACTCAAATCTGGGGATTAAATTTAAAAAAAATGTTCTTCTTTTCTGTATCTGATGTTCTGTGTGCTATTAGTGATGCAGCCAACATGATCGGTTGTCATGTGTAAAACAACTTTCGATCACCGTGAAAACACCGCCCTGGGAAAACGTCCATGCTTGATATCGTTTGGTTCATGAACATTAAGTTTCCAGTACAGGTGACCCATAGCTCAAAGTGTTAAATAATTGTATACATTATTCAGTTTTTAAAATAATAAGCCGTTAATGAGACTGCTAGTCTTTGAAGTTTTGCTCACTTTTGTTTTTCCTAGTAGAGGCAGGGTAAAAGGAAATACTTAAGTTCATATTTGTTTCTTTGTAAGGGTCTGGTAGATAGATTCATTCTTATCTATTATGCCTTTTAAATGCAAGGGTAATTGTAAAATCATAGAAAGAGTAACATCTGTGTTGTGTTCCAATTCTGCATAACGCTTTCATTTGCTTATTCAGGTAAAATCCCAGATGAAGCCAAAGCCCTTTCTCTGTTGGCCCCTGCTCCTGCTATGACAAGCCTGATGCCTGGTGCAGGGTTGCTTCCTATACCTACACCAACCCCTTTGACTACAGTAAGTAAAAGTCAGTCCCTGTTTGATTTCTGAGTTTCCTCTAAAAAAAACCTGCACAAAATTCGGCATCCTTTCTGAAGCTTGTGCTCCAACAGCTGTTTTAGTCTACAACTTATATAATGAAACAGTAGGGCCCAAGACATCAGTTAGAGGGTTAGGCTGATTCTCTTAATGGTTCATAGCTGTCATTGTAGAAGAGACATTGCATGACTTTGAAAATCATTTTTAGCTCACAAGAATGTTGGCTTTTTTTGTCTTAAAATAGGAGATACTGCCCTCATTGATGTGTAAAGCAATAGTTTGCATATTTCGAAAACAAAAGAAGTGCTTACTCATGGTTCTGCTGCATAATTGTTGCTAATGAAACATGGGCATAGAATCTTTTAGGTTGGAAAAGACCATAGAGTCCAACTGTTAACACTGCCAAGTCCACCACTAAACCTTGTCCCTAAGTGCCACATCTATACAGCTTTTACATACCTCCAGGGATGGTGGCTGAACAGCTTCCCTGGGCAGCCTGTTCCAGTGCTTAAAAACCTTTTCTGTGAAGAAATGTTTCCTAATGTCCAGTCTAAACCTCCCCTGGCACAGTTTGAGGGCATTTCCTCTTCTATCATTTGTTACTTGGGAGAAGAGACCAACACCCACCTAGCTACAGCCTCCTTTCAGGTAGCTGTAGAGTGTGAGAAGGTGTCTCCCCTGAGCCTCCTTTTCTCCAGACTAAACACCCCCAGTTCCTTCAGCCGCTTCTCATCAGACTTGTGTTCCAGACCCTTCACCAACTTTGTTGCCCTTTTCTGGACCCACTCCAGCACCTCAACATCTCTCTTGTAGTGAGGAGCCCAGAACTGAATGCAGGATTCGAGGTGCGGCCTCACCAGTGCCCAGTACAGGGGGGTGATCACTTCCCTACTCCTGCTGGCCACACTATTGCTGATACAGGCTAGGATGCTGTTGACCTTCTTGGCTACCTGGGCACACTGCTGGCTCATGTTCAGCTGGCCATCAATCGGCACCCCCAGGTCCTTTTCTACCAAGCCGCTTTTCAGCCGCTCTTCCACAAGCCTGGAGCATTGCATGGGGTTGTTGCGGCCCAAATGCAGGACCCAGCACATTGCCTTGCTGAATCTCATACCTTTGGCCACAGCCCCTCAGTCCAGCCTGTCCAGATCCCTCTGCAGAGCCTTTCTACCATCCAGCAGATCAACACTCCCAGCCAACTTGGTGCCATCTGGAGACATGCTGAGGGTGCACTCAATCCTCTCATCCAGATCATCAATGAAGATACTAAATAGAAATGGTGTAATAGCAGTAGAGACATTTGTTTCTAAACTAACCTTTTAAGGTAAATTCACTTTGGCTTTATATCTGTCTTTAATAAATTATCTGTCAAGTTTAGACTGTCAAAGAGGAAGTCAAGCTGTACAACCCTCTGCATAATAATAAAAGAATGATTTCAAGTGAAGACAGTAGTTTTCACTTGTTCTATAACAAAAACCGTAATTGCTGGTGCCTTGTTGAGAATTTGTAGCACCTGTTAGAAACTTTGTTTGCTGGAAAGGCAGTTGCTTTTTTTTGGTGGAGAAAATAAAATTCAAACCAGGAACTCAGTAGCCCAATTTAGTAGGCAATTTTTTTATTTTTTTAAATATCATTCCCCAAGAGAAATTTCAATTCTCAGTTCTAAAAATGAGTTGCATTGTCCTTGTTCTCTAGGCAGTGACTGTGTTTGTAGGGAAAGGTCTTACACTTAATATCTTTCACGTTTCAGCTGTAATTAATCTTATGTGATATGTTTATTCAAAAGGTACTTTATCTGTCCCTTTGATAGACTGATGTCTGTTATGAAACAAATTGGCTCTGGTCACTGCAAATTCCCTTCTTCCTTGCTGGGCAAGGCTTCAGCAGTACATTATCCGTTTGTGGATAAGCAATTCCATATCCACTTCCTTATACTTGTAGCAAAAAAAAAAAAAAGGCTATTAACAGTGTTTGAAGGTATCTTACTTAATTGACTGTAAGCATTAGAAATTCAAGCCAGTATTTTTTTTTCTGATTTATGTACTGCATCCCTGTCCAGACCATTTTGATAAGACGGTAACTGATAGCACACAGATAATCTTAACTATAGAAGGTTATTTATGGGTCCTGCCAGCAAGTCTGCTCCACCATGAGTACCTCTCTCCCCCAGAGACACAGGTCCTGCCAGGAGCCTGCTCCAGCATGATCTCTGTGGGGTCACAGCCTCCTTCAGGGCACATCCCCCTTCACCACGGGCTGCAGGAGAGCTTCTGATCCAGTGCCTGGAGCACCTTGTCCTTTCCTTCCTCACTGACCTTAGTGTCTGCAGAGTCGTTGCTCTCGCATATTCTCGCTCCTCTCTCTAGCTGCAGTTGTGCAGCATTTTTTTCTCCTTAAATTTGTTATCCCAGAGGTGCTACCACTGTGTTGTGGTTTAAGCCCAGCTGGTAACTCAGAACTATGCAGCCACTCCCTCACTCTCCCCCCTTGCTCTCCAAGGGATGTGGAGGAGAATCGAAAGAATAAAAGTCCCACGGGTTGAGATATGAACAGTCCAGTAACTAAGGTATAACACAAAACTACTACTGCTACCACCAATAATAATAAGGGAAATAACAAGGGGAGAGAATACAGTTGCTCACCGCCCACTGACTGATACCCAGCATGACCTGAGCAGCGATCTGGGCCTTCTGGGTATCTCCCCCCAGTTTATATGCTGGGCATGACGTGCTGTGGTATGAAATATCCCTTTGTCTAGTTTGGGTCAGCTGTCTCTGCTTCCTCCCGGCTTCTTGTGCCCCTCCTTATTGGCAGAGCATGAGACTAAAACTCCTGGATCGGAGTAAAGCATTACTTAGCAACAACTAAAACCGTCGGTGTTATCAGCATTTGTCCCAGGCTGGAAGTCAAAAACACAGCACTGCACCAGCAACTAGGAAGGAGAAAAATGACTGCTACTGCTGAACCCAGGACACACTGTCCCTGGCTCAGCCTTGGCCATTAGCAGGTCCATCTTGGAGCTGGCTGGAACTGGCTCTGAGCGATGTAGGGGAAGCTTCTGGCATCTTCTCACTGAAGCCACCCCTGTAGTCCCCTTCTCTGCTACCAAAACATTGCCACATAAAACCAATGCAGTATTCAGCTGGGACCTAAAAGTCTTGCCTATATTCATTAGGTTTATTTCTACGGAAACATAGGAGGTGGACAAGTGTTAACAAGTGAAGTATCGTCCACCAGTGCTTCGCTTCTCAAAGCATATTCTATTTTTGTGTTTTTCAGCTCAGTGTTTCACTTGGCAATTTTGGGGCTATACCAGCAGCAGCATTGGACCCTAACATTGCAGCACCGGGAGAAATACCACAGCCACCGATTATGGGGAATGTGGACCCATCCAAAATTGATGAAATTAGAAGAACAGTCTACGTTGGAAACTTGAATTCACAGGTAGCTTTTTAAAATTGTTATTATTTTATTCCCAGTGCTAATAGAAGATGCAGAATTGTCATTTTTGAATTATAATCTTACATTTTATTCTGAATGCTCCTTTGTCAACCAGATAAGACCAGACTCTGGAATTCATTCTCGCAGGATACCAGAGAAATCACACTGTAGCTGAATTCAAGAAACATAGTTATGATTGTGGGGGTTGATTAAATGTCCAGCTGGGTTTGTGTTAGCTGAACAGTGCCTCAGAAGTTGTGAGGTCATGGTAGCTGTCCCCTACAGCACTGTGCAGTTGTTTAAGTACAGTAAGAAGAAATGATTAGTCCTAGTAGAAGTTGCAAGATTAGCATAGAAACCTTTGATTTTCCGTGGCAGGAAAGTTAGGTCTGTCAGAAATGTGGGTGTTTTTTTATCAGTTGATGTAATTAATTGAAAAACAAATTGCTTTTGACAGATGCAGTATTTGATTTTGGGTTTTTCCTTGTCTGCAAAATCAGCTACTACAGTGTAAAAGTACTGTTGATTGCAATAAAATAAAACAAACTGGAAGCCAGTAGGAAAACAGATAAAAGTGAAGTCTTGCAATGTTGTTTGGATTATTTTTATTTTTTTTTTCATTTTTAATTGATCAAAATTCACAGTCAATATCTTGGACATAGGTGCATCAGGAAATTCCTCATCAGTTATTTCAAATGAGCTGCCTGAAAAGTACAAAATCCTGTGCAAGTGCTTTTTTAACCTTGATTTGCTTTTTTAACCTTTAAGTTTAAGGGCTTGTGGTTGTACTATTTTAAATTATAGTATATTCTTTAAGAGAAAAAGTTTGGGTTTTTTTTTTTCTTTCTGTTTCTCTGAAGTGAACATTATCAAATTCATGTTGCCTGTGAGATGTTTTTCTAAAATCTGTAGCCCTTAGATTACCTGATATGTTGGTTAAGTGGTTTTCATTATATGTTTTAATTCATCTGAGCATTTTGACTCTTTCTAGACTACAACAGCAGATCAGCTGCTTGAATTCTTTAAGCAAGTTGGAGAAGTCAAATTTGTGCGAATGGCAGGTGATGAGACACAACCAACACGATTTGCTTTTGTGGAATTTGCAGACCAAAATTCTGTGCCTCGAGCTCTTGCCTTTAATGGAGTTATGTTTGGAGACAGGCCGCTGAAGTAAGAAATTAATTGTCCGTATGAATACTGAATGAGAGATTTCTTTAGAACCCTTACACGTTTATGACTCTGATGTGCAGAAACTGCTGTGAATATTCTTTCATAGAATCGTAGTTAGGGCTGGAAAGGACCTAAAGATCATCTAGTTCCAACCCCCCTGCCATGGGCAGGGACACCTCCCACTAAACCATGTCGCCCAAGGCTCTGTCCAGCCCGGCCTTGAACACCGCCAGGGATGGGGCATTCCTTGGGCAACCCTTTCTAGTGCCTCACCACCCTCATGAAAAAGAACTTCCTTATATCTAATCTAAACTTCCCCTGTTTAAGTTTGAACCTGCTGCCTCTTGTCCTGTCACTACAGTCCCTAATGAAGAGTCCCTCTCCAGCATCCTTATAGGCCCCCTTCAGGTACTGGAAGGCTGCTATGAGGTCTCCACGCAGCCTTCTCTTCTCCAGGCTGAACAGCCCCAACTTTCTCAGCCCGTCTTCATACGGGAGGTGCTCCAGGCCCCTGATCATCCTCGTGGCCCTCCTCTGTACTTGTTCCAACAGTTCCATGTCCTTTTTATGTTGAGGATACCAGAACTGCACGCAGTACTCCAAGTGAGGTCTCACAAGAGCAGAGTAGAGGGGCAGGATCACCTCCTTCGACTTGCTGGTCACGCTACTTTTGATGCAGCCCAGGGTACAGTTGGCTTTCTGGGCTGCAAGCACATGCTGCCGGCTCATGTTAAGTTTCTCATCGACCAACACCCCCAAGACCTTTTCCTCAGGGCTGTCCTGAATCTCTTCTCTGCCCAACCTGTAGCTGTGCCCTGACCCAGGTGTGTAGGACCTTGCACTTGGCTTGGTTGATCTTTCAATATAAGGATCTATTGTTAGTAAACTGGAACACTTTTATGAATTCCAATTTCAAGGTTGGGCCTAACTTTCTCCAAGAAGAATATGGATAGCATCAAGTAAAATATTTCTACATCTAAACTTGAGTTACTGAAAGCCATAACAGTGAGAGAATATGCAAAGTCCTGGTGCTAATTAGGGTTTAGATATGATTTGTGTGTAATTGGTAGGTCATAATGTAGAGATTTGATTTGAAATAAACAGATTTCTAGACTTCTACTAGAAATATTTTAACACAGAAATACTGTGCTGTATTGATTTGAAAGTGGTAAAAGACATTTCCGATACTTAGAACATACGAGTGTTAAGAAAAATCTAGTTTTGCTGAACTTTAATGTATTTAGTCATATGTGGAAGTTAAGGTGTTTTCTTACTTTGTTTTTCATTTTCCCTTTTCAAGAGTTTGGGAGTTAAATGTTTTATTTTTTCTTAATTTAGAATAAATCACTCCAATAATGCAATAGTGAAGCCTCCTGAAATGACACCACAAGCTGCTGCCAAGGAACTGGAAGAAGTGATGAAGAGAGTAAGGGAAGCCCAGTCTTTCATATCTGCTGCTATTGAGCCAGGTAGGTATATTATGCTCATTACCTAACAGACATGTTCTATGTGTACCTTGGCATGTGCTTTTAAGAGCACTTTCAAACACAGGAATGTGGTACTCAAAGGTGAACAACATGCTTGGGTGAAAACAAAGGAAAATAATCAGAATTGCCTTCATGCAACAAAGCAATGGAATGAAGCTGACTTTTTATTTCATCATATCTTATTTTCAGATGCATGCTCACTGAATGTTTTCTAAAGTACAAAGTCAATACTAAATTAATACTTAATGTTGGTGCTTTTAAAGGTCAACATAGGTACAAACCTAAAATTGCTCTATATTTTGTTTTGTTCTCCTCTAGCACCCATTAATGCCGTAGTTTCCTGATCAGAGGGAGCTGGCATGCTGCTGAAAGGGGCAGTGTTATGCTTCAGCGTGTTAATTTTGTCACTGTGCTATGCTCTTTTTCGTGCTGGCTCAAGACTATGTGCATTTTCATAGCAAATGGGATCAGAGAAAGAATCTGGGATAAAACTTAACGTATTGTAATGGACTTCTTTTTCATCCAGATGGGTTCCCTGATCCCTGTTAACGTTGAAGTTGCCAGGTCGAGGAGGAAGGTGTTGGGGGATTGAGTGGTTAGACAGATGTTTCAGTGCTGATTTATGCTGATTTAAAGTGATTTTAAAACCACAGCATAAAAAAAAATCTCAACTTGTTAAACTTGCAGTTGAAATCCTCTGTTTTCCTTCAGCAAGATTTTCATTCTAACTAATAAACCTAGACGTTTTCTTATGTAGTTTAGATAGTGGAGGATCTTGAGCGCTTGTTGGTCTGGGGTTTATTTTGGTTTGTTTTTTTGGGGGGAGGGGGGAGTATTTTCTGTTGGTTTTTAGGGTTGGGAGAAAAAATAGTTCTAACATTTCCTCAGTGTTAAGCAGCAGAATATTAATCTTTTAGAGTCTGAACCAAAGTCTGGTGAGGTTGCTGGTAAGCTTTCATGCTGACTTTCTGGCCTTTGGATCAAACTTTTCACCCCCTTCTCTCCATCCCTTCTTCCCCCAAAACAGTGTTTGAGGAATAGAATATCAATATTTGTACAGTGGCTGGAATATCTAAAAGTATTAAAAGTACTAATTATTTTTTGCATTTTATTCTTGTTTTCAAAATTATGCCCCCTAAATTTATTCTTCTGAGGTTACTTTAAAAAAAAAAAAAGTAGCTAAATAATATAGTGGAGGAGAACGTCTTGTAATCTTGTGCATTTTGGCAGCAACATAAATCTCATTCCTAACAGAGCTAGCTGTTTATAATTATCTGGTTTGTGTGTACTGCTGCAGGATGGCTGCACTCAACGAGTATATGCAATGAATTTCTTGGATGTTTCTGAAGGATATTTGCAAAGAAGGAAGATGTGCAAAGCGTAGGCCCCTTGCACTATATGTGTGGTACTTTCCACTTGTGCCAGATTGTTAACTGGGATGTTTAAATGTTCTGAGCTTACACTGCAAAGTGGTTTTTTCCTCTCAGAGTCTGGAAAGAGCAGTGAAAGAAAAGGTGGTCGATCTCGTTCCCATTCTCGTTCAGAATCCAGGTCTAGCTCAAAATCCCGATCTAGAAGGAAAAGATCACACTCAAAACACAGGTAGGTATGGTTTTTATTTTAGACTAAGAGATCATACTGGGGTGTTTTTGAGTGGTGGTGGTTACGGAAACTTCTTACTGAGTTATGAGATGGGTATCCCTGTAGAGAAGATTAGTAACTTATACTGACCAGATCAAAATAACTAAGAACTTTGAACAGATACTTTTTCCCTCTAAAAGCTAAATGTTTTCAGGATTACTTTCATGTAAAAAATGCTAGACGGTACTTATTGTGCCATAATTTACTTTTGTGACCTCTGATTTTAAAAAGAAAGTTATCTGTGTTTTGTGGATGCAACATTTGTCTTACTGTTAACACCCTGAACAGATAGTCTGGCTGATTTTGCTAGTAGAAAGTTCCTGCTGTCTTCTAAATGTCTAATTAACAAATGCAGTATTTTTTTTTACTGTACTGTAAATGTAAAGCTATATTTTTTTTTTTTAACAGAAGAAAAAGGCTTTAAGGGCAGTTTTTAACTCTTCAGAGTTGGTTGGCTTTGCTAATTTGTTCAGTTTAGATACAGGCTTTGAAATATAGGAGGGAATAAAATTACTAGATCACCCTTAAAGTTTACCCATTAAGGTCATTTCCAGGAATGAGACAGTCTTCCTATGTGAGACTTAAAAATGCTTCCTGAAATGGTTCAATGTCATGAATATCTTCTGATAGCTTACATAATCAATCTGAAGATATTTGGCTGCATTAAGTATCAAAAAAAGCCAAACCCAACCAAACCAACCCATCCAACAGAAAACCTCCTCAATGTATTTGATAGCTTACACTTTAAAAAGGTGAGTGTTATCTGCTGCAGCAACAGCACTGTTGCATTCTTTCATCCATTGTCTTTTAACAAGGCAGCTAGATTTCTTTTACATACAGAAAAGATGGCCTATGAGGATGCTGGATAGGGACTCTTCATTAGGGACTGTAGTGATAGGACAAGGGGTAACGGGTTAAAACTTAAACAGGAGAAGTTTAGATTGGATATAAGGAGGAGGTTCTTTACTGTGAGGGTGGTGAGGCACTGGAACGGGTTGCCCAAGGAAGTTGTGAATGCTCCATCCCTGGCGGTGTTCAAGGCCGGGTTGGACAGAGCCTTGGGTGACATGGTTTAGTGGGAGGGGTCCCTGCCCATGGCAGGGGGGTTGGAACTTGATGATCTTAAGGTCCTTTCCAAGCCTAACTATGCTATGATTCTATAAGGACGCACCGCATCAGCCATACTGCCAAACAAATATGATCCAAGTGCAGGCTTCAGTTTTATAATAGTGTTACACAGTACATGTTATGTAATGATTTTACAACATTGGATACTTTTGTCATGCAAGAAGAATAATTTGTTCATTTCCTTATTGCTTGCTTCTCTTCTGTTACTCTAGCTTAGGACATAACTGAAAAACAGGTTTGTTTTTTTTTGTTTTTCATGTAGCATTGCAGTAATCTCAGTGTTATTTTGTACTCATACAAACCAATTTGAGTTTTAGAAGATAAATTTGCTTTTTTTTTACTTGCAGAAACCTGTGCTTTAAACAGTTGTCAATAGTTATATTTCTCTTTTTAATGGTTATACCACTGCTACTGTCAGTTTTGAGAACAAGCTGAAAAAAGGCCATTCTGCTCTGTTGAGTCAACTTCATCCTTAAGAATAAACTGTCCTTACCACTTTCCTGTTTTAGTGTTTTATAAAACCCCTAAATTGCTTTCATTTCTATGATATAAAATCTATTCAAGTTCTTATTTAGACTAAATTGTAATTAATTTCCCCTGTAATTAGTTTGTATTTCTACACTAATACATGGAGCAAAGCTGTAGGTAAAAAATTATTGCCTCTTGGTATATCTTACTCTGTGTCTTGAGCCGCAGAAGACCAGTGGAGCTGGTATTTTTTTGTATCTCCCTGTTCTTCAGGATTTATTGAGTAAAAAAAACTTGAATTTCTGTCTTTGGTAAGTTCAACTTCATCATACCTTAACCTCTCAGGCAAAGTATCCAATGATGTGTTCTTTTGAAACTTAATGTTAAAATTCAGCTTTTTATTTTTCTTAGGGGGCTTCCAAATATAGGGAATATTTTGGGAAAGAGTATAGTAATTTTTAAGTCTTGTTTTCTTCATCAAATCTGGGACTATACTATATATGTCTATCAGAAGACTTCAATTGGATTTCTATTGGATTATCTGCACGTTATTCGCATTCCTTATTTATTGTGTAGTAAATGGTCATTCCTTTTCTTGAGAACTGCAATAATTCATATCCATGCTAACATATCCTTTCAACTGAAAAGGTAACTTGACTAAATGCTGAACCACAGATGTTAGGGTTCTTATTTTGGTTTGTTTTTTTGTTTGGCGCTCTTTTTTTTTTTCTTTTTTTTTGGTATAGTTTGGTTTTTTGTTTGTTTGTTTTGGTGTTTTTTTTTTGGTGTGTGTTTGTTTTTGTTGTTGGTTTGTTTTTTGTTTTTCAAGTTGAATTAAATTATAAGTCTGGAGAACAAAGAGGCCAATTAAAGCCATCTTTCTTCATTAACCAAGACTGCAGTAAGTGACTGGGCCTGGAAAAGAAGAAAAATGTGACTAATTTTTACAGCTACTAGAAATTGTCTAGTAGCTTTTATGCACTAGATTTGCTAAGGACGGTTATCCTAATATGATATGAAATTGTATTTTCCAGAATATTTATGGAAGTTATTATGAAGCCTTAGTATTACTTAAATGGTGCATTGTTTCAGTGGAGAGAATGTGCACCTGGTGAAGCTTAAAATATCCATATTTACAGAAATGTTGGTAGGCAGTATATTACTGAGGTGTAGATATAATTTTATATATATAATATATATATTATGTATATATAATTTTATGTAGTGAGACAAGGTTTATATGGAGGTTGTATTTTTTTCCCCTTGGTTGACCTAATTTTCATGAAGTTTCAATATTAAAGTATTTTTCTTCTGCTGTTGTTCGTATAGAAGTAGATCTGGCAACAGATCACTCTTAGGACACAAGGATAGACTTAGATCCAGAAGCCCCCGGAAAAAACGGTCTATGTCTAGGGAAAGGTGGAAATCAAGAAGTCATTCTCGGTGAGTTCCATTCCTAAGAAATTATACTGTTGTTCTTAGCACGCAGTACAATGGTTTTGAATAATAATAAAAAATAAATCTAACAGTCATTTTGGGTGATGGCAAAGGATAGAATTTCTAAATGCTTTAGCCTGTCCCTCAGCTTTGTTTGTGGGATGAAATAATGGAAAGTAAATTTGTATGCCAAGTGTACTGGCATTGGCTGGGAATATAGTTAATTTTCTTCATAGTAACTGGTGCCGGGGTGGGGGGAGTTAAACCACAAAACTAAGGTACTTAAAATTTGATACTAAAGTCTAGCCTACATTTTATGCCAACATGCAAGCTGATAAAAAATAAGTAACTTTAATTGTTGGACTTTAACCAATAGATTATGTATGTTCTGTGTAGCCTCCTCAATGCACAAAAAAGTGGATGCTTGCTGCTTCAACCTTCTCAACAGATATAGATTGGATTCAGGCTGAACTTGTTCCTGCATTCTGAGAACATGTCTAAAGTTTTTGTGCATGAACTTTTTTTTTTGACTTTGGCTATTTCATAATAGCCATACACTGCTGTATGCAAAAATGCATATACCTGTTATGTTAATTGATGTTGAACTTCCAAGCAGTTTAAGGCTATTTATAGAATAGAATCGTAGAATGATTAGGGTTAGAAAGGACCTTAAGATCATCTAGTTCCAACCCCCCTGCCATGGACAGGGACACCTCCCACTAGCTATATAGCCTCTCCCTCGTGATGAACAAGGGTGGAAAACTAAAATTTTGACTAATTACTTTTTTTTCTTATCAACGGAAACGCATATTTTCTCTTGAACAATTAATGTATGATAAAAAGTTACTTGTAATTTTTATTGGAAAGTTCAAAGATTAATTAATGGATTTATGTTTGACTTTTCACAGGGGCAAGCAAAGAGACAAAGAAAAGGTCAAGGGAAAAGAAAAAGCCAAAGAAAAGGCGAAAGAGAGAGACCGAGACAAAGAGAAGGAGAGAAACCAGGACAAAGAATGGGAAAGAGAGAGAAATAAAGAGAGAAACGGGGATAAGGACAAGGAGAAGGACCGGGAGAGAGAGAAGGAACAAAACAAAGACCGAGAGAGAGTCAGAGACAAGGACAGGGATAAGGACAGGGAAAAGAACAAAGATAAGAAGGAAAAAGACAGGGAAGAGGTAGACCAGAACAAGGATAAAGATGATGTTGATGAAGAGGGGGAGAAGGACAGAGAGAAGATTAAGGACAAGGAGGGAGACAAGGAAAGAGGGGACAAAGATAATGACAGAGATAAAGAAAAAGAAAAAGATGAGGATAAAGAGAAGAAGGAACACAAAAGAGAAAAAGAGAGAGATGATAAAAAGAAGAGAGATAAGAGATCCAGAACACCCCCAAGAAGCTACAGCTCTTCAAGAAGATCTCGTAGCTCCAGCAGGTTTGTTTAGAATTTTTTTTCATGCTTTTTTGGACTTGTCAGGACAGTGACATATCATGAAAATGTACATCCTAATGTTTATGTATTGATATCACCATGTCACTTACTAATTCAATTTGTATTCTTTCTGTTTTGTAGATTTCCCTATAAAGTAAAATCTATTACAAATATCTTTGTATGATGCTTGATAGAAAACAATTTCTTGCTGTCAGCTGGTGCTTGCCTTTCACATAACTGTAGTATAGTCCTTGAGGACAGTAAGTAGATGGTTCTTATGCCATTTCTCTGCATTGGAGCCATCCAAAAGTTATGCTAGAGGGACATCAAACATAATCTTTGTCCTGATGAAAGTTTGACTCACTGTTACATAGCTCCTTGGTTGGTTACATACTGTATAGTTTTGTTTAGTAAAGCAATTTGTTGAGTTTATGAACAGTCGGGTTGGTAGTATTTGCCACTTGGCCACCTTAAGGAATGGTGAGCAACGAATTTTCTTGGCTGGATGGCTGAGCAGCAGGCAGCAAGCATGTAACTTGGCTGGCTAGCCGTTTGGCAAGTGAATGTATCTCAGCTGGAAGATAAGGATACCTTGCTTAGCTGGTAAGGTGGCCAGGTGCAAGTAAAAATAAACATTCCTTAACCATACTGATAGTAAGCAGGAAAGCAGTCAAGGTTAATTCTAGCTGTTGTTTTTGCTTCTGAGGGAGAGTAAACTGGGTGGAAGTCTGAGTAAATTCAGTACAGCAAAAGGAGGCTGTGGTATTGATTATAAGTTCTGTAATTGGACTAATTCAGGCATACAAAGCAAAATGCAAGGTCTTACACCTGCGTTAGAGCAATCTCTGGCACAGCTGCAGGTTGGGCAGAGAAGTGATCCAGAGAAGCCCTGCGGAGAAGGACTTGGAGGTGTTGGTTGATGAGGAACTTAACATGACCCTGGAGTGTGTGCTTGCAGCCCAGAAAGCCAACCGTGTCCTGGGCTGCATCAAAAGAAGTGTGACCAGCAGGTTGAGGGAGGTAATCCTGCCCCTCTACTCTGGTGAGACTCCGCTTGGAGTACTATGGACGGTTCTGGTGTCCCCAGCATAAAAAGGACATGGAACTGTTGGAGCAAGTCCAGAGGAGGGCCATGAGAATGATGGCCATGAGGCTGGAGCACCTCCCATACAAAGACGGGCTAAGAAAACTGGGGCTGTTCAGCCTGGAGAAGACAAAGATGCATGGAGGCCTCATAGCAGCTTTCCAGTGTCTGAAGGGGGCTTACAAGGATGCTGTAGGGACACTTCATCAGGGACTGTAGAGAGATGACAAGGGGTAATGGGTTTAAATTTCAGCAGGAGAGATTTAGGCTGGATATAAAAGAAGAAATTCCTTACTGTGGGGGTGGTGAGGCACTGGAACAGGTTGCCCAAGGAAGTTGTGAATGCTCCATCCCTGGCAGTGTTCAAGGCTAGGTTGGACACGGCCTTGAGCAACCTATTCTAGTGTGTGGTGTCCCTGTCCATGGCAGGGGTGTTGGAACTAAGGATCTTAAGGTCCTTTCCAACCCGAACCACTGTATAATTCTATGATATTCTAAAAGTGTTGCAGCTAACTTAAGTTCAGAAGCTTTGGTGGAAAAAGTACTTTCTGAATGCCTCTGCTTCATGTGTCAAATTTAGATATCCAATTTTATCTGTTACTTTGAGACAATGAAATGCTGGATGAATCGGGCAAAGTTATACGTGTTATAGTCACTTCCCTGAATGAAAGCAAAATTTCCATAGCCCTCAAAATTCAGGAGTTCATGGTTCATATAATGCAGAAAAGGATGTAATGGTTTCTGAACATTGCCTGGGTTATATGAAATGTCCATGTTGTTTTGGAGGTTTATGGACAAAATACTGTGGCTTCATTAAACATATGAGGCTTCCTATTTTAATACATTGTTAACATTATTTCAGACTCGACTTGGGGAAATTATTTTAATTTTTTGCCAATCAAATCAGCAGGGTAATGAAAAATAAAGCCACATCCTAAAACACCTTCCCCCCACCCTTCCCTTCTTCCTAGACTCACCTTCACTCTGGATTTTCTCTGCTTCCTCCCCCCAAGCAGTGCAGGGGGATAAGGAACAGGGGTTGCAGTCAGTTCATCACAGGTCTCTGCTGCTCTGTCCCCCTCACACTCTTCCCCTGCTCCAGTGTGGGATCCCTCCCACAGGAGACAGTCCTCCACAGACTGCTCCAGCGTGGATCCTTTCCACAGGTGCAGTCCTTCAGGAACAGACTGCTCCAGCATGGGTACCCCATGGGGTCACAAGTCCTGCCAGCAAACCTGCTCCAGCGTGGGCTTCTGTCTCCATGGGGCCACAGGTCCTCCTGAGAGTCTGTTCCAGCACTGGCTTCCCATGGGGTTGCAGCCTCCCTTGGGCAAATCTTTCTGCTCTGGCGTGGGCTCTCTGTGAGGTCGCAGCCTCCTTCAGGGCACATCCCCATGCTCCGGTGTGGGGTCCCCCGTGGGCTGCAGAGGAATATCTTCACTGTGGAACTCCATGGGCTGCAGTGGCACAGCCTGCCTTACCATGGGTTGCAGGGAAACCTCTGCTCTGGTGCCTGGAGCACCTCCTCCCCTCCTTCTGCACTGACCTTGGTGTCTGCAGCGTTGTTGCTCTCACATATTCTCACTCCTCTGTCCTGCTGCAATTTCCTTCTGTTATAAAAATTTAGCCTTGGCCATGATCTGATTTAGTTATTTTATTACAATTGATTAATATCAAGAGGCAATAAGCAAGCAGCGCTGGGTGCGCGGGGAGTCTCCGCTCCGCCAACAACGCACACCGGGGTTTCTGGGGTACAGTCTCTTATACTTCTCGGTCCAGGGTTTCAGTTCCTGGTTTTGAGTTCCAGCCAATCCTGTTGTCTTCCTTGCCCGAAACTCGATGTGGCTCCTTTTCATTTGTTTCTGTCCCGTTGCTGGGGTCTTCTCTCCAGGTAAAGAAATGTGCTGAAACTTCTCGGTAATACATTAACAGAAAGATGTCTATCACAAGCTTAACCACAATCTTAGACCCATATATTTAACAGGATGTGTCTCCTTGGTTACTTAACCCCCTTAAAGCATTCAAGCAGCTAAACAAAGCTAAACGCGTTCTTTATTGTTTTAACAGTCTAAATGATTAAAGAGGGGACTAGCTTATTCCCTTCTTTCTTCTTCTTTCCCATCATTACATTGACAGCAACATTTATTATAATCAAGGTCGTTTTTATACATTCCACACATGGTACACTGGTCACAGGTGCATTGGTAACAATGATTCCTAAGTTCTTGACACGAATCTTTCTCGTATTCTTTACACTTCCATCTTAAATATGGTTCCCCAGAGGTGCTACCACCGTCACTGATGGGCTCAGCCTTGGCCAACAGCATCTCCGTCTTGGAGCTGGCTGCAACTGGCCCTATCAGACATAGGGGAAGCTTATAGCAGCTTCTCACAGAAGCCACCCCTGTGCCTCCCCCATGCTACTATAGCCTTGCCATGCACACCCAGTACAGTAATGCGTAGCTTCTCTAAGAGCCTCGGTGGAAGACCCGGTTCCTAATGTCAAATAGCAAGTGTAGTTAGCTGGATGTTGCAGAAACATTCATACTCTAGTTTGCAACTGTTACGCTTCCCTTTAAGCATCCTTCTATTTAAGAAAGCATTGCAAAAGGCTCAAATGTCATGTACTTCAGCAGCGAATTCCAGTGAAATTTAGGGCATCTATTCTAATAGACTTGCAGTACAAAGCTCTACATTGATACGAATTTTTCTTTTTGCACTGATGTCATTAAACAAAACAGGGACAGTGTTCTTTCTGAAGATGTAAGATGAGAGAAATACATTGGTTTTTATATGAGAAGGAGATATATACATGAGCAGAGGCTGAGAGGGATGGGATTGTTTAGTCTGGAGAAGAGAAGGCTGATTATCAGTGAGTATTGAATACCTGATGGGATACTGTGAAGAAGATTGAGCCCAACTCTTCTCAGTGATGGCCAGTGACAGGGCAAGAGGCAGTGGGTGTATACTGAAATATGGGAAATGTGTTTTCTAATGTTTACGTTGTGTGCTTTCTGAGCAAACTGGAGCCATTTTCCTAGAGAGTTCATGATGTCTCCATCCTTGGAGATACTAAAAGCCTGACTGGATGTGGCCCTGAGTAACCTGCTTTAGTTGATCCTGTTTTGTGAGGGTGTGGAGGGTCTGGACTAGGTGTTCTCCAGAGGACTCTTCCAACCTCAGTAATTCTGTTATTCTGAAAACTATTTGTCAATATGTTGGGGTACCAAGTCCTGGTTAGCTTGTATTTAGGGGTGTCTGTTCTCTTTAATGATTGACTTTGCCCAGTTGAAATGGTCACAAACCAGGAGGTTATACAACAACCTGGCATTTCAGCTGTCTTGATTTACACTGCAGCATTGAGTGGGGGCAGTTTTTTGAAGATGCAGATCCTTTTCCTGAAGAGTATAAAATATTGCATGAGTGGTAGTTTTCTTTTTGGAGAAGAGATGGAATAGAACATATGGGAGCTTCTAAGAACTAGGTAGCAGCTTACCTTTACTGACAAACAGCATGCAAGTACTAGAAATCAGATGGCTATATTTTATTCCCAGCTGAAAGAAGAGATACAGAGCAGAGGAAGAGGAGAATCTGGCTCCTTTTTCAAGAGATATCTACAGGCTAACAAAGGAGATAGGTAGGGACTTTGTCTAGAGAGAGGACTTCTTGATGGTTGAATTGGTATCTTTATAATCCAGTAATGGCCCAACCTGAAGGTGGTAATATCAAGGCCAGTCTGTCTTGCCCATTAAATATTGTTTGTCTGGGTTTGGTTGTTTGTTTTTTTTTTTTTTTTTTGTTGGTTGAGGTTTTTTTGTGTTGTGTTTTGTCTTTTACCTAAAGAAGGCAGAGGGACACCATACATTCCATTGTCAATTTCTGCTGGCATGAAAAAGGCTCAGATTCCATCAGGGTCAGAACCAGAATTTGTGCCTTAATTAGGGGCAAACAGAATATGAAGAGGCTGAAAGCTACCTCTCTTTAATCATGGAATGGTTTGGGTTGGAAGTGACCTTAAAGCTCATCTAGTTCCAACCCCCTGCCATGGGCAGGGACACCTTCCACTCGACCAGGTTGCTCCAAGCCCTGTCCAACCTGGACTTGAATACTGCCAGGGATGGGGCACCCACAGGCTCTCTGGGCAACCTGTGCCAGTGCCTCACCACCCTCACAGGCAAGAGTTTATTCCTAAGATTTCAGTCTCCCCTCTGTCAATTTAAAACCATTCCCTCCTGTCCTATCCCTACAGGTGCTTGTCAAAAGCCCATCTGCAGTTTCCTTGTTGGCCCCTTTAGGCACTGGAAGCTGCCCTAAGGTCTCCCCAGAGCCTTCTGTTCTTAAAGACTGAACAAGCCCAACTATCTCAGCTGGTCTCTGTAGCAGAGGTGCTCCAGCCCTCTGTGCATCTCTGTGGCCTCCTCTGGACTCACTCAAGCAGGTCCACATCCCTCCTGTGTTGGGGGCCCCACAGCTGAATGTGAGACTGCGGGGGGAGGGGGGTGTCTCAAGAGAGTGGAGTAAAGAGGGAGTTAGTTCACACTGGCAGCATTCCTCTAAGTACTGCTAGTTGGAGACAGGTATTGAGATCTTGTTCAGCATCTTTGTTGGCGATATGGACAGTGGGATTGAGTGCACCCTCAGTGAGTTTGCTGATGACACGAAGCTGTGTGGTTCGGTTGATAGGTTGGAGGGAAGGGATGCCATCCAGAGGGACCTTGACACGCTTGTGAGGTGGGCCAATGCCAACCTCATGAAGTTCAACCAAGCCAAGTGCAAGGTCCTACACCTGGGTCAGGTCAGTCCCAGGCACAGCTACATCATCACTCTTGTCTCATATCTCTATATATATAGATATACACACATCCACGCACACACAAAGAGAGAGAGACATCATTCCTTAGTGCATGGACCAATCCCTATAAAGCTACTGAGTTCATCTGGTCCATGTTGTCAGGCTCCATCTCTTGCAACAGTCTTTCAGAGCAGGAGAGACGGTGTGCAGTGTTGGATCGTTGCCTGCTGATGATACCGCAGAATGCGTCTGGTTTCACCAAAGTTCATCCTTTGTTGGGATGATGGGCGGAGGGAAGTCAGGGCCAGTTGAGGGTGACCTGAAGACATCTAGTTGGTGGGCTATAAGAATGCTACATGGCAGGCAACACATACAATTGAGTTCATTGGCTGTTTTCCCCTAAAATCAAATCCCCTTGAGGTACATATCGGGCTTCCCCATCTTCCTGCTTTGCCCACCAAGTATATCCGGGTCCCTGAGCAAAAACAATCCCAAAAAAGTGGGTTTGCCTTTACCTGAAGCAGGAATAACCCAGACTGTCTTCCCCGGCAAATTCTTTATGTGCCCCACAGGAGCTTTATCCCCTTCTACAGTATGTAAAAGTTCTGACTGGGCTGGGCCAGCCCTGTTGGCAGATCCCCTGGTGTTGACCAACCAGGTGGCTTTTGGTAAATGTGTATCCCAATGTTTGAAAGTCCCACCACCCATTGCTCTCAGTGTAGTTTTTAACAGCCCATTGTACCGTTCGATTTTCCCAGAGGCTGGTGCATGGTAGGGGATGTGATATACCCGCTCAATGCCATGCTCTGTGGCCCAAGCATCTATAAGTTTGTTCTGGAAATGAGTCTGACTCAATTCTCTCTGGGGTGCCGTGTCGCTGCAAAATCAGTTTCTCAAGGCCCAGGATAATGTTCTGAGCAGTGGTGTGGGGCACAGCGTATGTTTCCAGCCATCCGGTGGTTGCTTCCACCATGGCAAGCACATGGCGCTTGCTTTGGCGGGTTGGTGGGAGTGTGATATAGTCGATCTGCCAGGCCTCCCCATATTTGTACTTGAGCCATCGTCCTCCACATCAGAGAGGCTTTAACTGCTTGGCTTGCTTAATTGCTGCACGTTTCACAGTCGTGAATGACCCGGATAATAGTGTCCATTGTTAAGTCCACCCCTCGATCACGAGCCCATCTATATGTTGCGTCTCTGTCCTGATGGCCTGAGGTGTCATGGGCCCACCAGGCTAAAAATACTTCACCCTTATGTTGCTAATGTAAGTCCATCTGAGCCACTTCAATCTTAGCAGCTTGATCCACTTGTTGGTTGTTCTGGTGTTCCTCAGGGGCCTGACTCTTGGGTACATGGCGTACCTTTACTACCAGGTTCTGCACCCGGGCAGTGATGTCTTGCCACAGTGCAGCAGCCCAGATGGGTTTACTTCTGTGTTTCCAGTTGCTCTGCTTCCATTGCTGCAACCACCCCCACAGGACATTTGCCACCATCCAGGAGTCAGTATAAAGTACTGGCCGCTTTTCTCATTCAGCAATGTCCAAGGCCAGATGGATGGCTTTCACCTCAGCAAACTGACTGGATTCACCCTCTCCTTCAACAGTTTCTGCAACTTGTCGTCGAGGACTCCATACAGCTGCCTTCCATCTCCAATGCTTTCCCACAATACGTCAGTAACTATTCTATGATTCTGTGATTCTAAATCTCCTTGCCCCAAAGCTTCTGTGCCAGAATTAAAAGATTCTAGTAATGTTGTACCCGGTGTTGATCGAAGGCAGATCTCAGAGCCCTTCCTAGTGAACTTTATTTAAATCAAGTTTCCTCCACTCCTGAGCCTGTGGGATTTTTCCTTTGAGACAAGAATATTAGGTTTGTGTATGGTTTAGAGACATGGGATCACTGTCAGAGTTTTTAAATTGCTTTTTCTTAAATTTTAGAATCATAGAATCATAGAATATTTAGGGTTGGTGCCGCAGAATATATGGACTATTATACTGACCAAATACGGGCTATTATACTGACCAAAATGCACACTCATTCCGGCACAGGTGGCCAGCCTATGTTGGAAGAAGTGGCCAGCAATATCTATAAAGGTCTCCAAAGGTCAATAGAAACCTGGACATACTTATATTTACCAATTTCTAGTACATGAGTATCACAGAGAGACTGTATCAAATGAGTTGTATATGGGGTCCCAAGTCCACGGTCCGTCACAGTCCGCCCAATACCCCTGATAAGAGCATATGAGATACCTTCCCACCGCGGGTCTTGATCCAGCACATACACCACCAGGAAAGCACACAATGCGTCTGCATCCCCCACTGGTCTCGCTTCTCCCTTTACAGCTGTGCATTTAACGTGAGGATCTGGGGGATATAAATCAGGCTCCTTTTCCAGATGAATAGGCTCCAGGTCAAAAGGACTATCCAGGTCAGCATCAGAATTATCAGGCATCAGAACCTCAGGAGCAGCAACAGCAGTCTGATGAACGTGCACAGGCTCCTTCTCGGGGTCAGTAGGGCCTGAGTCAAAAGGATCATCTTCATCTCTGTCCTCAGTCTTTGCAGCCGTGGTGGCAACCGGCAGAGGTTCGGGGGGGGGGGGGGGTAGGGGAACGACGACTGGGCCCCACAATCTCATTTCTTGACTTTAACGTCTCTAAAATAGATCTCCAAATGACTAACAAATTTTTCACAGTGTCATTGCCTTTTGTAATAACTGCATCCCACAATTTAACTCCTGCACCATTCCACAAAGAGACCTCAAATACGGTAGACTACTCAATCTCTGGATAACGCGTCTTCAACCATTTCAACATTAAATTTAAGTCTGTCTCTTTAAAGGTTACTCCCTTCACCTTAAGAAGGACTGAAAACATTCATAAAACAGAAGCTTCTTCCTTAGCGATTTTTTCCCAAGTCCCAAGCTCAAAGGCTTCATTAACCCCCTGGATCAGCTCTTTTTCTTTACTCCAGAGCCATAGTCTTTTTTTTGACAGATTATCATCATACTCTCCCTCTCGCTGAGAGGATATGCTGGAAGAGCTTAAGGATGGCTGTTTCTTCTTTACTTAATTGATTCCCCATCCTAATCCTCTTCCAGACCCGTTGGCTGTTACCTTATTTGCACTGCGCAGTGTCTTCCGGGCTCACAAGGTTCCGTTCCGAGGCGTCTACCTCCCGATCCTGGTCCTGCTGGATCGAACCCAGCCAACATCCCTGCGGCTCCACGTTTTCCACTTTCTTCAGTGCCACGTGCTTTAATTCCTTCAGTTTCAATATGAAAAATGGGGGGGAGCCCCACGTTGGGCGCCATTTGCCGCAGAATATATGGACCCAGTCAGAGATCAATATGATCAGACAAAAGCCGCTTATTACAAAGCCTTAACTCCTTATATACTATTTTTTACATGCACTTACAGTGATTTGACATATTATGATTGGATACATGTCTTGAAGACCCTTAGTGACTAACATATAATTGGTTAAGTGCAGGTGTGAGAACTTGACCTCGAAAGCTTGCCAACAGTCCACAGTTCTCATTAACTCAGTGAATTCCAGCTTCTTCTTATCTTGCTTGCTTAAGCTTCCTTGGGCCCCTCACGGCCTTGCTGTATCTTTCAGGATTATTCAGAGTTTATGTACCAACTATCCATTCTCCTGTGAGAACACTGCCTCCACAGGTTGGAAAGGACCTAAAGATCATCTAGTTTCAATCCTCCTGCCATGGGAAGTGACATCTCACACTAAACCATGTCACCCAAGGCTCTGTCCAACCCGGCCTTGAACACTGCCAGGGATGGAGCATTCCTTGGGCAACTCATTCCAGTGCCTCCCCACCCTATCAGTAAAAAACTTCATCCTTATATCCAATTTAAACTTCCCCTGTTTAAGTTTTAACCTGTTACCCCTTGTGCTGTCGCTACAGTCCCTAATGAAGAGTCCCTCCCCAGCATCCTTGTAGGTCCCCTTCAGATATTGCAAGGCTGCTATGAGGTCTCCACGCAGCCTTCTCTTCTCCAGGCTGAACAGCCCCAACTTTCTCAGCCTGTCTTCATACGGGAGGTACCCCAGCCCCTTGATCATCCCCGTGGCCCTCCTCTGGACTCGTTCCAACAGTTCCATGTCCTTTTTATGTTGAGGACACCAGAACTGCACACAATACTCCAAGTGAGGTCTCACGAGAGCAGAGCAGAGGAGCAGGATCACCTCCTTTGACCTGCTGGTCACGCTCCTTTTGATGCAGCCCAGGATACGGTTGGCTTTCTGGGCTGTGAGCGCACACTGCCGGCTCATGTTAAGTTTCTCATCGACCAGCACCCCTCAAGTCCTTCTCCTCAGGGCTGCTCTCAATCTCTTCTCTGCCCAACCTGTAGCTGTGCCTGGGATTGCTCTGACCCAGGTGTAGGACCTTGCACTTGTCATGGTTAAAATTCATAAGGTTGTCATCGGCCCACCTCACAAGCCTGTCAAGGTCCCTCTGGATTGTATCATATCCCCGTAGACGTGTACACATCTCTTGTTTGCTCCCCATACTACGGGCGTTTGTATAGAGGCAAATTTTTCTGTATTAGTGTTGCTTAAGAGTTATAATATGAACAGGCACACAAAAATCTTTGTATAGACAAATTAATGTAGAGGTAGGAATGCTGTCAGACACAGCTGTAGTCCTTCAACTTGAAATACGAAAAACAGAAGCTGAAAATTAGATTTCACGAATAAACAGTTTCTAGTTTGAACACAATTACTAGGGCACTTAATTGCTCAGATATGTATGTAGGTGTCCTGGGTTTAGCAGTAGCAGTCGTTTTTCTCCTTCTTAGTAGCTGGTGCAGTGCTGTGTTTTTGACTTTTGGCCTGGGAACAGAACAGATAACACTGATGTTTTCAGTTACTGCTCAAATGTTTAGGCTGACCAAGGACTTTGTGAGCCTCATGCTCTGCCAGGGAGGAGGGGAAGCCGGGAGGAAGCAGAGACAGGACACTTGACCCAAACTGACCAAAGAGGTATTCCATACCACAGCACGTCATGCCCAGGATGTAACTGAGAGTTACCCGGAAGGGCTAGGACTGCAGGGTTGGATCAGGTATCGGTCAGTGCTTGGTCGGGCTGGGGGGCGAGTTATCGGTCGGCGGGTGGTGGTATTCTCTTCCCTTGTTATTTCCTTTATCATTATTATCACTGGTGGTAGCAGTAGTGATTTGTGTTATACCTTAGTTACTAAACTGTTCTTATCTCAACCCGTGGGAGTTGCATTCTTTTCGATTCTCCTCTCCGTCCCTCTGGGAGTAGGGGGAAGGAAAGAAAGAGGGAGGAAAGGGGGGGAGTGAGTGAACGAGCTGTCTGGCTGGGTTTAAACCATGACAGCAGGAAAGGAAACTAAAGGGGGGATGTACTCAATGTAGACCAAGAGGGAGCACTGTCAGAATAATATGTTCATTTCCAATATCCCTATTTGAAAAAAGATGATGATAAACGTGAAGGCGTTCAAAAGGAGGCGCATGTTAACCAGTAAACATCTGATCAATGATTGTGGGTTTTCCTTCCATGATTTTGAGGCCACTATATTTTTGTTTACCAAAGATCAAATCAAACTTAAGATCTTGCTGAACAAAATAGTTATGAGGCTTTTTTTCTGTGAAGCTTCAGGAGGTCAGGCTAGATGGTAGCGTTAGAGTATGGATCCAGATCGCAATACTAGGTATATCTTAATATATCCTTTTGTAATTTATCTAATAACTATTGTTTTCTTGGCTTTTCTAAATATTAAAGAAATTAGGTGTGAATTGCAAAAGCCGATATGTGTAAGTGTAGCTTTTGTGCTGTATCTTTAAGTGCCCTGTCAATTAGTTTTTAACTTCCCTGTCTTTCTTTGATGGTTCTTCCTGTCTGCTTTTCCTGCTCTATGAAGAGGCAATAGGAAAGAGTAATCTTTCTTTGGCAGATAGGTTCTATGTTTATGTTGAATGAAGCTTTACTTGCTCAATTTTTACTTTATTTTAACATGTGCCTCAGTATGTTTGCAACCAGTTATTTACTTTTCTGTTCTGAGATCAGACTCCATAACAGCAACTTCAGCAAATTCCATGCATCTGTGTAAAACAGCTTTTTTGTAAAATACTAAGAGCTCTTCAGTGCATTATAGAATGATACACAGGTTTGCTGAGCATGGACTGCTAGGAAAATAATAGATATTAACATTCATTTTGATTTTGACAACAGCTTGAGCTTAATTTTGCACTGTTTGCTTCTAAACCAATAGGAATGCTAGCTCATGTATTCAGGAATTAAACTTCAGTCACGCTGAACTGAAATTCTAGTGTGATCTTAAGCTTGTAATGTTAAATTTTGAAGTTTGTATTGCTCAAGTTATGCCTTTTGTCATAATGGGGCTTTTCATTCAAATGGATTCTTTTATTGACTGGAGAAACTAGTAATACAGGATTAGTGAATTCAGTGTGTTTCCTTTGTTATCAGGTATAAGTACAAGCATGTGAGGCTAAACATAAAACTACAGTCTGTTTTTTCTTTTTCTTTTTTTTTTCTACTTGCCACTTTTATTCTTCCATTTCCTATCAAACTGAAACATATGGTGGTTTTGGTTTTCTTGCTTTGTACAGTTCATATATTATTGGTGATATATAATGTTAAATTCAGGGATATTTACTTAGCGGTATCAGATAATTTTAAAAGCTTTCTGTTTTTATGCAGTTCCTGAGTTTATTATTTTTCTTCTTTGGTGATCTTGAATTTCTTGGTCCTCCAGTGAAAGGCATAAATGGAAGAGTAGAAGTTCCTCCAAGTCACCTAAAACAAGAAAAACAAAGTCTTCACAAACTCCTTCTCCAACAAGGTCAGTTTGATGTAAACATAAAAGTTAATGAGCAGTAAAGGAGGATGTGCTGAGTTCAGCTGTAACAGTTGTTATTCTTCTTAGTAGCTGGTGCAGTGCTGTGGTTTTGGCTTTAGTCTGAAAGAGTGCTGATAACGCACCGGTGTTTTATTTGCTAAGTAATGCTTACCCCAATCAAGGACTTTTCAGTCTCATGCTTTGCTAGTGCGGAGGGGCACAAGAAGCCAGGAGGAAGCAAAGACAGGACATCTGACCCAAAGTAGCCAAAGGGGCATTCCATACCACAGCATGTCATGCCCGGTACAGAAACTGGGGTCAGTTACCTGGAAGACACAGATCGCTGCTCAGGTTGGGCTGAGTATCAGTCGGCGGGTGGTGAGAAGTTGTATTGTGCTTCACTTGTGTTTATGATTTTTTTTCCTTTCCCCTTTTAGTTTTATATTCTCTCCCCTTGTTATTTCCCTTATCATTATTATTATTGGTGGTAGCAGTAGTAGTTTTGTATTATACCTTAGTTACTGGACTGTTCTTATCTCAACTCGTGGGAGTTACATTCTTTTGATTCTCCTCCCCACCCTTCCGGGAGTGGGGGAAAGAAGTGGGGGAGTGAGTGGGTGGCTGCGTGGTTCTGAGTTACCGGCTGGGCTTAAACCATGACAGAGGAAAAAGTTACAGTATTTTTATTAAATTGAAATGTGACCTGGAGATCAGTGTTATGAAAGGAGCTAACTCAATTTGTGCTTTTTCTGGATTTTTTTTTTTTTTTTTAATTCATGAAGGTTCAAAAATTCAAAGTTTTCTTTTTGGAGGAAAAGGTCTGTTTTTCAATAAACAGAACACTCAAAGGTAGATGAAGATGCATATATTGAAAACAATTTGGGAATGATGTTTATAGATTTACTGCCTTTTCACTAACCATCTCCAATAATTTAAGTTGGTCAGCACGATTCAGTTCTAATTTAAAATGAACCAAGAAAGCCCTTCATGGATTTGATCTTTGGTATGCTTTCAACTGGAGAGTTTTAAATCTGTTAGCGATGCAAATTTGCTTCAAATCAATAAAAGCCTTTCATTGGGTGCAGATTAATTTGATTTTCTCTTTGCAAATGCCATATATATATATTTTCTGGTCGCTCGCAGTCCAGAAAGCCAACCGTATCCTGGGCTGCATTAAAAGGAGCGTGACCAGGAGGTGGAAGGAGGTGATCCTGCCCCTCTACTCTGCTCTTGTGAGACCTCACTTGGAGTGCTGTGTACAGGTCTGGTGTCCTCAACATAAAAAGGACATGGAACTGTTGGAACGAGTCCAGAGGAGGGCCACGAGGATGATCAGGGGGCTGGAGCACCACCTGTATAAAGACAAGGGGTCTGAGAAAGTTGGGGCTGTTCAGCCTGGAGAAGAGAAGGCTGCGTGGAGACCTCATAGCAGCCTTGCAGTATCTGAAGGGGGGCTATAGGGATGCTGGGGATGGACTATTCATTAGGGACTGTAATGATAGGACAAGGGGTAACGGGTTAAAACTTAAACAGGGGAAGTTTAGATTGGCTATAAGGAGGAAGTTTTTTACTGTAAGGGTGGTGAGGCACTGGAATGGGCTGCCCAGGGAGGTAGTGAATGCTCCATCCCTGGCAGTGTTCAAGGCTGGGTTGGACGAAGCCTTGGGTGACATGGTTTAGTGGGAGGTGTCCCTGCCCACGGCAGGGGGGTTGGAACTAGATGATCTTAAGGTCCTTTCCAACCCTAACTATTCTATGATTCTATGATATACTGAACACATGCATTCTTTAGCTCTCTTCTCTTGTCTTTAGGAAGGGGGTTTTGTATGTGGTTTGGGTTTTCTGTTTGTGGGTTCTTTTTATTTATATGAGTTTAGTTTGCAGTTAAATGGTTTGAACGTGTCTCAGTCTTTCTGCATTGGTAATACACTTTTTGATGTTGGATCAATTTCTGATTTGAGTGAAAATTTTCTTAAACAGAAACAAGAAAGAAAAAAAAAGAGAAAAGGATACAAATAATGAAAGAAGAGAAAGGGAGCACTCCACCTCCAAGAAAAAAAGTAGCAAGGAAAAAGAAGGAAAGGAAAAATCTGACAATAACACCACTACTTTGAAGGTAAGCTGCGTGACCAAGTGAAAAGCTGAGTGGAGTGATGCGAGTGGAATGATTATTTGAATTCCCTCCCTTTTTCTTCACCCTTCTTTTTTCCCCATTTTCCTTAACAAATTATTCCTGCTTGAGTTTAGGTTTTGCCAGTCAGAGACATGGAAGTGATTCTTCGGTTGATCTCAGTAGGCCAGTTTGAAGTCTGTGTGTTTCAACTTCACTGCAGCTTGTGTGAATAGGTTACAGAAACGCTTTGTTTTGTTCTCACTCCTTGATCTGTGCTGTATGTTAGGAGTTGGCTGACTGCCTAGCTGTATGAGCAGGCAAAAAAAGCAGATTGTGTAACTAAGTAGCAGAGTTCATGGTTAGTTGAGCTGTGGTGTGGTTTAACCCCAGCTGGCAACTAAGTACCACACAGCCACTTGCTCACCTCCCCCCCAATGGGATGTGTCGTGGTTTAAACCCAGTCAGGCAACTTGTTCACTCACTCCCAGTGAGCGGTGCCGGGCTGACAGCAGTCGAGGGCCCCCTCCCCCCCCAGGGCTCTCCCCTTCCCCGCTCCCGGAGGAACGGGGAGGAGGATCGAAAGAGTGCAACTCCCATGGGTTGAGACAAGAACAGTCCAGCAAACAATGTACAACACAAATCACCAACGACAACAATGATAAGAGAAAATAACAAGGGAAGAGAATACAATACCACCGGCCAAGAAATGAGTCCCACCTGGAAGCCCGTGTCCTTCCGGGTAACTCCCAGTTACCCCCCACCCCGGGCATGATGTGCTGTGGTATGGAATACCTCTTTGGCTAGCCTGGGTCAGGCACACCGTCTCTGCTTCCTCACGGCTTCCCTTCTCCCTGGCAGAGCATGAACCTCACAAAGTCCTTGGTCAGGGTAAACATCACTTAGCAACAACCGAAAACATCGGTTTCACCAACACTGTTCCCAGGCTAGAAGTCAAAACACAGCACTGCACCAGGTACCACGAAGGAGAAACATGACTGCTACTGCTGAACCCAGGACATTATCACCCCTTATTCCATACCATTCACGTTTTCAATACACCATCGCTCTCCCACATATATACATCCATATACATACAGACCAAGAGAAAAAGATCATTTTCTTAGTGCATGGGCCAATCCCTATAATGCTGCCGAGTCCATTCAGTCCATGATGTCAGGTTCCATCTCTTGTAACAATCTTTCAGGGCAGGAAAGACTGTGTGCAGTATTGAATCGTTGCCTGCTGATGCTGGTCGTTCCTTTACTGCAGAACTCATCCGGTTCTATCAAAGTTCATTCTCTGTTGGGATGATGGTTGGAGGGAAGTCAGAGCTAGTCGCTGGTGACCTGGAGACATCTAGTTGATGAGCTATAAAAGTATTACACAGCAGGCAACAGCATACAATTGAGTTCACGGGCTGTTTTCCCCTAAAATCAAATCCCCTTGAGGTATACATCGGACTTCCCCATCTTCCCGCATTACCCACCAAGTATATCCAGGTCCCTGGGCAAAAGCAATCCCACAAGTGGGTTTGGCTTTACCTGAAGCAGGAATAACCCAGACTGTCTTCCCCAGCAAATTTTTCATATGCACCACGGGAACTTTGTCCCCCTCTACAATATGTAAAAGTTCTGACTGGGCTGGGCCAGCCCTGTTGGCAGATCCTCTGGTGTTGACCAACCAGGTGGCCTTTGGGAAGTGTGTATCCCAATGCTTGAAAGTTCCCCCACCCATTGCTCTCAGTGTAGTTTTTAACAGCCCATTGTACCGTTCGTTTTTCCCAGAGGCTCGTGCATGGTAGGGGATGTGATATATCCACTCAATGCCATGTTCTTTGGCCCAAATATCTATAAGGTTATTCCGGAAATGAGTCCCATTGTCTGACTCACTTCTCTCTGGGGTGCCGTGTCGCCACAAAGTCTGTTTCTCAAGGCCTAGGATAGTGTTCCGGGCAGTGGCATGGGGCACAGCGTATGTTTCCAGCCACCCGGTGGTTGCTTCCACCATGGTAAGCACATGGCGCTTGCCTTGGCGTGATGTCGGCAGTGTGATATAGTCAATCTGCCAGGCCTCCCCATATTTATACTTCAACCATCGTCCTCCATTCCAAAGAGGCTTTAAGCGCTTGTCTTGTTTAATTGCAGCACATGTTTCACACTCATGAATAACCTGGGCAATAGTGTCCATTGTTAAGTCCACCCCTCGATCACGAGCCCATCTATATGTTGCATCTCTGCCCTGATGGCCTGAGGTGTCATGGGCCCACCAGGCTAAAAATACTTCACGGATCAGCTGATGGATGGGAATCAGGGAGTCTCGGTTGGTGCGATATTGCCGCCGGTGCACTGTTGTGGTCGCAACTGGCACTTGTTGCTCTTCGACTTTCAGCAACCCCACAGCAGAGGGATCTTCTGAGAGACCAGGCAAGGTGGACAGCTGCTCAATTTCCTCAGTCTCCAAAGCAGCAATACCAAAAGCCCACCGGTACCCTTTTGGGTCTTTGAAGTACCCTCTCTTGAGGTAGTCTATGCCGAGGATGCATGGAGCCTCTGGACCAGTCACAATAGGGTGCTTTTGCCATTCCCTCCCAGTCAGGCTGATTTCAGCCTCCAGCACAGTCAACTCTTGGGATCCTCCTGTCACTCCATAAATATAGATGGGCTCCACCCCCTGACATCTTGATGGCATCAGGGTACACTGTGCACCGGTATCTACTAGAGCCTTATACTTCTGTGGGACTGATGTGCCAGGCCATCTGATCCACACAGTCCAGTAAATCCGATTGTCCCCTACCTCCACCTGGCTGGAGGCAGGGCCCCTCTAATGGTCATCACAGTGTTGGACACTTAAGTCGTGGTAAAAGGGATTCTTCGTTATCACAGGAGCTGGAGTAAAATCAGCTCTTCCATTCCATCTGGGAAACTGCTCACCAGAGACTGAAGCCGTAGCTCTCATGGGACGATCAGTCTTGGCCCTTGCTGCCCTCTTCAGTTCACTCACCCGTTCCTCCAAAGCTGAAGTAGGTTTTCCATCCCACTTTGTCATGTCTTCTCCGTGATCCTGCAGGTAAAACCATAGGGTACCCCGTGGTGTATACCTCCTGTATCTCCTCTCTTGAACAATAGGACGCCTTTTGTTAATAGCTGAGACGTGTGTTGGTACACGTGAGGAGCTGGATAAATCAGATAGATCGTCCCTCAATTGTTTGAGGTCCTGGGACAGTTTTTCCACAGCTGAGATGATGGAAGGGGTGAGATTGTCTTCGAACTCTCGGAGTTTATGAACCATTTCATCCGCTGTTAGTGGTACTATGTCATTCCAGGTTACTGTTGCCAATGAGTGGGCATATGATGACGGTGCATTCCGTGTAAGTTTTCGCCACATGGGTCGTGTACATTCAACTTCATCTGGATCTATGGGTGTATCCCCGTTATTCGGCTTGATGTGATAGATCATCTCTACGATGGCTGATTCCCTCAGAGACTGGATGCCTTTGTCTATAGTAGTCCACTTGGCCAAACGACTCATAACATCGTCCTTGTATGGAAACCTTTCTTTCACAGCTGCCAAGAGCCGCCTCCAAAGGCTGAGGGACTTTTTCTCTCTTGCAATTGCTTTGTCAATTCCCCCTCCTCTAGCAAGTGATCCCAGCTGCTTGGCTTCTGTACCTTCTAGTTCGTGACCATCGGCCCCATTGTCCCAGCATCGGAGTAACCAGGTGATGATGTGTTCCCCTGGTTGACGGGTAAAATCTTTTCGCATATTCCGCATCTCGGTTGAGGTCCGAGGTCGAGAAGTTACCTCTTCTTCTTCTTCTTCTTCGTCATGTGATGATGACTCCTGATCAGATTCTGGACCGGGTGGTGAATTCATTGTTTCTTCATCTCGCTTCACCCTTCTTGCCTCTTTTTTGCTTGTTCTCTTGCGTACAGGGGCAACCGATATTGGTACGAATTGGTCCTCTGGTTTGGCTGCAGTAATTATCACTGTGGTTTGAGTAACAGCTGTACTTGTTGCTGGGGGTGGTGCAGCTGCTGTGCTTGGAGCTGGGGTAACCGCGCTGTCTGTTGCAGTCGAAGTTTGAGTAGCTGCTGTACTTGCCACTGGGGTAGCTGCGCTGTTCATTGCAGCCAAAGTTTGAGTAGCGACTGTACTTGTCGCTGGGGGTGGTGAAGCTGCTGTGCCTGGAGCTGGAGTAGCTGCGCTGACTGTTGCTTTGCCCTCAGATCCACCGACATTCTTTTCCTTTTGAAGGTGCTGGATAGTGTTGAACAAGGCCCTGTAAGCATAGGCCAAGCCCCAGCACGTTGCCATGATTTGTCCATCTCTGGTATGGCCAGAATGACCACACACCTCATTTAAGTGTTTTACTAATTCTTCTGGATTTTGCAGTTGTTCGGTAGTGAAATTCCAAAGTACTGGAGGGGCCCACTGACCTAGATACTTGCCCATACTATCCCACACACCCTGCCACTCATGGCTGTCCAGCCTCAAGGAAAATCTCTTGGTCCTCCTACATCACCGTTTGACCCCAGACAAGACCCAAACCTGACTCTGCCTAACTCTTGAAATCAGTCGTGGGCAAAACACACTCTGTATGCGTGCTAGCATGGTGATTCCCATCACCATCAGCAAACAAGTCTCAACAGCATTAAAAGGCCATTCAAAAAATTCAAAACTCTCAAATGTAAATGGTCTGGGGGGACGACTGGGAGGGTAAAAGGATGTCTCCTTCACAGGTTGAGCACCCGAGAAGAAGAAAAAAGATGTGTAATTGCTAAGCGCTTCTATTATATACCACCCAAAGTATAAAGGTGGTGACCACACTGGGAACATAAGCCAGATCAGTTTCATGATCAATGATTCTATTGTATTGCAAGTCATTACCATAAAGTACAATGAGACAAAAACCTTAGCCCAAGCCCCACACTTGAAAAACACTAATACAGCAAATACCGGATGGAAGTAAGATATGATATACTGAAACTGTGAGATCAAGAGGAACAACCTTGAGAGCCAATAAATCAGCATTGTGACGAGTGACTATTAATCCGGTCAGATCTGTTCTTATCTCAACCCCTCGTGCCCCACGTTGGGCTCCAAAAAGAACTGTCATGGTTTAAACCCAGGCAGGTAACTTGTTCACTCACTCCCAGTGAGTGGTGCTGGGCTGACAGCAATCGAGGGCCCCCCTCCCCCCCCCCGGGGCTCTCCCCTTCCCCGCTCCTGGAGGAATGGGGAGGAGGATCGAAAGAGTGCAACTCCTACGGGCTGAGACAAGAACAGTCCAGCAACCAATGTACAACACAAATCACCACCGCTACTACCAACGACAACAATGATAAGAGAAAATAACAAGGGAAGAGAATACAATACCACCGGCCAAGAAACGAGTCCCACCCGGAAGCCCGTGTCCTTCTGGGTAACTCCCAGTTACCCCCCACCCTGGGAGGTGGAAAAGAGAATTGCAAGAGTGAGAAAACTTATTGGTTGAGATGAAGGTAAATAAGTTAAACCGTAGACTCATGGAATGGTTTAGGGTTGGAAGGGACCCTAAAGCATACCTAGTTCCAACCCTCTGCCATGGGCAGGGACACCTTCCACTAGACTAGGTTGCTCCAAGCCCTGTCCAACCTGGCCTTGAACACTGCCAGGGATGGGTCAGCCGCAGGTTCTCTGGGCAACCTGTGCCAGTGCCTCACCACCCTCACAGGGAAGAACGTCTTCCTAAGATCTACTCTAAATCTCCCCTCTGTCAGTTTAAAGCCATTGTCCCTTGTCCTGTCCCTGCAGGTTCTTGTAAAAAGCCCTTCTCCAGCTTTCTTGTTGGCCCCTTTAGGCATTGGAAGCTGCTCTAAGGTCTCCCCAGAGCCTTCTGTTCTCCAGGATGAACAAACCCAACTCTCAGCTTGTCTCCATAGCAGAGGTGCTCCAGCC
Organism: Pezoporus flaviventris; assembly: GCF_033815535.1. Taxonomy (NCBI): domain Eukaryota; kingdom Metazoa; phylum Chordata; class Aves; order Psittaciformes; family Psittacidae; genus Pezoporus; species Pezoporus flaviventris. The sequence goes on along the minus strand of NW_026892733.1, from coordinate 13,532 downwards.
CTCTGAGCATCTCTGTGGCCTCCTCTGGACTCGCTCAAGCAGGTCCACATTCTTCTTGTATTGGGGCCACCAGAGCTCAACGCAGTACTCCAGGGTGGTTTCACTAGAGCAGCGTAGAGGGAGAACACCGCTTGTCCCTGGTCACCACTTGGATATCAAGCCATCAACCCCAAGTCTTTGAATGCGACTGTCCAACCAATTCCTTATCCACCAAGTGGTCCATCTGTCAAATCCATCCCTCTCCAGTTTAGAGATGAGGATGCCATGCGGAAGGGTGTCAAATGCCTTGCAGAAGTCCAGGTAGATGACATTGGTTGTTTGGTCTTCCCAAGTAACCATTTATGTGTGATGGAGTCCTGCTTTCCTGGAGATGGCTGAACTGCCTGCAAATAGAAAGCGATGAATTCATTTCTTGTTTTGCTTTACTTGCATGTATGGGTTTTGCTTTATGTTTTTGCAACATGAAGAAGGCCAAGGTACTCAATGCCTTTTTTGCCTCGGTCTTCAGTGGCAAGAGCTGCAGCCACACTGCCCAAGTTGCAGAAGGCAAAGGCAGGGACTGGGAGAATGAAGAACAGCCTGCTGTAGGAGAAGAACGGGTTCAAGGTCATCTGAGGTATCTGAAGGTTCACAAGTCTATGTGACCTGTCAAGATGAATCCGTGGGTGAGGAAACTGGCAGATGAATTTGCCAAGCCATTATCCATCATATTTGAAAAATCGTGGCAGCCTGGTGAAGTTCCTGCTGACTGGAAAAAGGGAACTATAACCCCCATTTTTTAAAAGGGAAAAAAGGAAGGCCTGGGTAACTACAGACCAGTCAGTCTCACCTTGGAGCCCCGCAAGATCATGGAGCAGATCCTCCTGGAATCTGTGCTAAGTCACATGAACAATAGGAGGGTGACTGGTGACAGCCAGAATGGCTTCCCTAAGGGCAAATTGTGCCTGACAAATTTGGTGGCCTCCCATGATGGGGCAACAGCATTGGTGGATAAGGGAAGAGCAGCTGACATCATCTACTTGGACTTGTGCAAGGCACTTGACACTGTCCTACATGGCATCCTTGTCTCTAAAATGGAGAGACATGAATTTGATGGATGGACCACTCATTCAATTAGGAATTGGCCGGATGGCTGCACTCAGAGTGTTGTGGTCAGCAACTCGATGTTCAAGTGGCAGGCAGTGACTAGTGGTGTTCCTCAGGGGTCAGTATTGGCACCAATCCTTTTCATCATCTTTGTTGGTGACATGCACAGTGGGATCAAGGGCACCCTCAGCAAGTTTGCTGATGACACCAAGCTGTGTGGTCTGGTTGACACACTGGAGGGAAGGGATGGGATCCAGAGGGACCTTGACAGGCTGGAGAGGTGGGCCAGCGCAAACCTCATGAAGTTCCGCAAGGCCAAATATAAGGTCCTACATGTGGGCCGGGGCAATCCCAAGCACAACTACAGTCTGGGCAGAGACTAGAGAGAGCAGCCCTGCGGAGAAGGACTTGAGGGTGTTGGTCAATAAGAAACTTAACATGAGCCGGCAGTGTGCACTTGCAGCCCAGAAAGGCAACCCTGTGCTGGGCTGCTTCACCAGCAGCATGACCAGCAGGTTGAGGGGGGGGATTCTTCCCCTCTACTCCGTGCTCGTGAAACCCCATTTGGAGTACTGCATCCAGCCCCTGGGCCCCCAACATAAGAAGGACATGGAGCTGTTGGAGCAAGTCCAGAGGGTAGCCACGGAGATGCTCAGAGGGCTGGAGCACTTCTATGAAGACAGGCTGAGAGAGCTGGGCTTGTTCAGCCTGGATAAGAGAAGGCTCCGGGGAGACCTTAGAGCAGCTTTCCTGTACCTATAAAGGGGCCGACAAGAAAGCTGAAGAGGGGCTTTTGACAAGCACCTGTAGGGACAGGACAAGGGGAACTTCCTTTAAACCAACAGAGGGGAGATTTAAAGTAGATCTTAGGAAGTTCTTCCCTGTGAGGGTGGTGAGGCACTGCACAGGTTGCCCAGAGAAGCTGTGGCTGCCCCGTCCCTGGCAGTGTTCAAGGCCATCGAGGATGGGGCTTCATCCTAGTGGAAGGTGTCCCTGCCCATGGCAGGGGGTTGGAACTAGATGAGCTTTAAGGTCTTTTCCAACCCAAACCAGTCTGTAATTCTATGATGGTTCTATAATAAGCAGTACATCAAGCAGCAAAAGCAGAAGGTAGCCAATAACAAGCACTAGCCTCTAATATACAGTAAAGCAAGCAAGCTACATGGCAAGCACAGAAGCCTGCCAGTTAATAGCTAAATAGAAGCTGTAAATTCCATGTGGCACATTTCATTTAAATCTGTTGTTATCTTGAACCCTTCAAGCCCCCCACTGGGTGCTAAAAAGGAGTGTTGTGGTTTAACCCCAGTTGGCAACTAAGCCCCACACAGTCACTCGCTCATTTCTTTTCCGCCGGTGGGATGGAGGAGAGAATAAGAAAGATAAAAGTGAGAAAAATCATGGGTTGAGATAAAAACATTTTAATAGGTAAAGCAAAAGCTGCACATGAAAGTAAAACAAGGAATTCACTCACCGCTTCCCGTGGTTAGGCAAGTGTTCTGCCATCTCCAGGAAAGCAGGGTTTCATCACGCATAATGGTTACTTGGGAAGGCAAATGCCATTGCTCTGAACATTCCCCTTTCCCCTCTTCCTTCTCCCAGCTTTTACTGCTGATCATTATTATTATTGGTGGTACTAGTAGTAGTTTTGTATGATACTTTAGTTACTGGGCTGCTTTTATCTCAACCCGTGGGATTTGCATTCTTTCGATTCTCCTCCCCATCCCTCCCAGAGCAGGGGAGGAAGAAGAGGGGGGAGTGAGTGAGTGAGTGAGCGGCTGTGTGGTTTTGAGTTACCATCTGGGCTTAAACCATGACAGTGTGACATCATATGGTATGGAACATCCCTTAGGTCAGTTGGGGTCAGCTGTCTCAGCTGTGTCCCCTCCCAACTCCTTGTCCACCCACAACCTCCTCGCTGGTGGAGTGGGGTGAGAAGCAGAAAAGGCCTTGGCTCTGTGTTAGCACTGCTCAGCAGTAACTAAAACATCCTGTGTTATCACCACTGTTTTTACCACATATCCAAAACATAGCCCGATAATAGGTACTGTGAAGAAAAGTAACTATCCCAGCCAAAACCAGCACAGGCTTTCAAGCTGGAATGACTCTTTATAAACTTTAACTCTGCAATTCACCGTCTCCCTGCTTGCTTTGGTCCTGGGCTGCATACTGGGATATTGGAATCTGCAGGAGTAAAGTTGAAGATTTGAGGAAGAGTAGTATGAAATTTTTCTATTGCAAAATAGGAGATGTGATTAAGAAAAGAAATATCTTCAAATTGTTTAATCTTACTGAATCCTAGAATAGTTAGGGTTGGAAAGGACCTAAAGATCATCTAGTTCCAACCCCCCCGCCATGGGCAGGGACACTGTCCAACGCGGCCTTGAACACCGCCAGGGATGGAGCATTCACAACTTCCTTGGGCAACCCATTCCAGTGCCTCACCACCCTTACAGTAAAGAACTTCTTCCTTATATCTAATCTAAACTTCCCCTGTTTAAGTTTGAACCCGTTACCCCTTGTCCTATCACTACAGTCCTTAATGAAGAGTCCCTCCCCAGCTAAATCAAGTCACCTAAATCAAGGTGACTCTTTTCACACGCTTAAGTAATTGTCTTACCCAAGAACTCAGTTACCTGACAAAAAATATGGAAAAATAAAAAAATTGTTTTTATTTAAAAAATATGGTGAAGTCTTAATTTCTGAAACTGTTTCTCATAGGTCCCATGATGCTGCTTGTTCTGTTTTACCTGAATATTGATCTTTAAGATAGATGACTATGACAGTGATTTCTTGGGTGACAGGTTGTTATAACTGCCTAATTTCAGCCTATTGCCTTTTTCTTTTTACTGTTTTGTGGTTGTTTGTGGGTTTTTTTTAGTTTTGTGTTTTGTTTGTTTGGGGTTTTTTTGTTGGTTGTTTGGTTGGTTTGGTTTTGTTTGGTTTGGTTTGTTTTTTTTGAGCTGACACCTATGTTCTGAAAATTGCTGAGATAAGATAGGCATGTAAAAATTGAGGCAATCAAAATACCAAGAAGTGGTTGGAAGTCATATCCTGTAATGCTAAGAATATGATTATTTTCTTTATTTTCTTTTTTTAATAATTTTATCTTTGGTAGGACAAAGACCACACTAAAGAGGATCTGAATTCAGAAACTGACAAGGAAGTAGGCAATAGAGATACACGAATGACAGATGAAGCCAAACTACAACAGAATGGGAACTGTCAACCAAATGATGAAAACCTGTCAATTAAAATGGAAGAGGTTCAAAGCAAAGAATGGACCTCTGACTCAACTAAGAAATGAAATCCAAAGCTTTTAATTTCCCAGTATGAGGAAGAAAATGTCAAAGTAATCAACCTGAACATGGTGACGGTGCTAGTAGCTCTTCCAATTCTTGTGATAGCTTTGTCAATTTCTTACTGAAAGGACAAATACCATCAGAACTATTAATCTCTGAAAATCCGTGCATTTCCATGATGGCTGTACTTATTCATAAAATGATTTGTGTTAAGTTTTGCCATAAGCTGTTACAAATAAGTAGAAACTGAAAGATGTAAACCTGTACTATCAAAAAAAACTGGATATGCATTGAAGGTTATTTAATATACTGCTTATTGATGAGTTTTGTGTTGTTTTACTTTGTGGGTTAAAAAAATCCACAAAGTTTTCAATGTATGCTGTTTGTGCTTGGAAATGGTGCATAAATATATGCGCTTTCTTTTGTTGTAAATTAAAACTATAGAAAAAGGGGTTTTAAACATAAGCATAGTTTTACAGTTCTTATGTTAAATGCGCACTGACTAGTTTGTTTTCCATGTGCTCGCTGCTTGAAGTTCTTGGGTTTTATTTAAAACTATTTCTTATTAATAACCTTAAAATGAATATTTCTTTTGAACAATGCATGCTACTTTTCCGTTCGTAGAAGAAACATCACCATGTTATAGGTAATAGGCTAGTTTACTGGGTTATTTTGGGGTTGTTTTGTTGTTTAATTTTGTCCTTCCAGAAGTGAGCATGTCTGTATGATATTAGAACTTACAGCTTTGTTTTGAGCTGTACTGCAGTGTGTCTGTTCAACTGAAAATAGTACAAGTGTCATTATGAAAATAATTTTTTTCCCATTTGTTGAAAAAAAATATGGGAGCACAAGCAGAAGCTTTAGTGCCTTCTTAAAATAATGTGTCATTTTCTAGAAATGTATATGTGCTATTACTCATTTTCAGCTAAATCTTAGAATCATAGAATAGTTAGGGTTCGAAAGGACCTTAAGATCATCTAGTTCCAACCCCCCTGCCATGGGCAGGGACACCTCCCACTAAACCATGTCACCCAAGGCTTCGTCCAACCCAGCCTTGAACACTGCCAGGGATGGAGCATTCACAACCTCCCTGGGCAGCCCATTCCAGTGCCTCACCACCCTTACAGTAAAAAGCTTCCTCCTTATAGCCAATCTAAACTTCTCCTGTTTAAGTTTTAACCCGTTACCCCTTGTCCTATCATTACAGTCCCTAATGAATAGTCCATCCTCAGCATCCCTATAGCCCCCCTTCAGATACTGCAAGGCTGCTATGAGGTCTCCACGCAGCCTTCTCTTCTCCAGGCTGAACAGCCCCAACTTTCTCAGACCCCTTGTCTTTATACAGGTGGTGCTCCAGCCCCCTGATCATCCTCGTGGCCCTCCTCTGGACTCGTTCCAACAGTTCCATGTCCTTTTTATGTTGAGGACACCAGAACTGCACACAGTACTCCAAGTGAGGTCTCACAAAAGCAGAGCAGAGGGGCAGGATCACCTCCTTCGACCTGTTGGTCATGCTCCTTTAGATGCAGCCCAGTATACGGTTGGCTTTCTGGGCTGCGAGCATACACTGCCGGCTCATGTTAAGTTTCTCATCGACCAACACCCCAAGTCCTTCTCCTCAAGGCTGCTCTCAATCTCTTCTCTGCCCAACCTGTAGCTGTGCCTGGGATTGCTCCGACCCAGGGGTAGGACCTTGTACTTGGGTGTAGTACCCTGCGCTTGTAAATCTTACATGAACTCTGTTGCTCTTTTGACACCACTGTACTGTAGACAAGAATGCAAGTTATTTCTCAGAATGATTGTTTGATTCACTTGTTAAATACTGAAGCTCCATTTTTACTTTTATTTTTAGAAGTGATTTATAGGTGAAAGCAAAGATGCATTTTTGGGGACCACCACTGTACAAAAGTAGTAGCTGAATGCAAAACATTTTCTGATCACCTGCATCAAAGACAGCCCTTAAGACATTTAATCGATGTTTGGATGGCCTTAATTTTTACTTCTCCATCATCATTTCTGATACCTCTTGGGTGATATAAAAGGAGTTGCATGCAAAGCTGAGGGGATAAATATTTGGGGGAAATAATTTCTAATTTACACAGGAGTTATATGGTAGAGATTCTTTTTTCATACCCTAAAGAGAAAGCAGTTTTGTCAAGGTAAAACATGGCTTCTGTTCTCCAAACTAATTTAATCAGTTTCATCATTGAGAGATTCCTTAAGTCGCAACTTTAGAATTTATACTTAAAATCAAGTAGATTACTTTTAGTACTACTTAATACAGTTAAATTATTTCATTGCCTTACCTCAGGGAAAGAATTACTTTTCAGTTAAAAAAAAACCCCACCTGAATAGCATATTAGCCATTCACTTTCAATTTGTTTCTTTTCCTTTGTATAGTTAATTCTTACAAAAAAAAAATAAATATAAGCTTATTACAGGGAATGAAAAATTTGCCCAGTTCCTAAGGTAATGAAACACAATTTGATTGTGAAGCTGCTTAATCACTCTTTTTCTTTTTTTCAATATGATTTTATGTTCTTGCCACTTTGTGCATTTAAGACTACAAAATGCTTTACTATGTAAAGTATAAACAGTCATTTCTGTGATGCTTAAACCACATGCTGTTGACTGGTAGGCAGCTTATTCTGATAGAAGAATGACAAATCCGTATGCTTATAGAAAGACCGTGAAGGATTATGTCTCACAACAACAGCCTTCATTTATGATGTGTAAGTAGCATAGAGCAAAGAGGTTCTTTGTATACTTGTTATCTTTGGTACCATCTCACTAATAAAAGTAAGTATTTTAGAGGGAAGCTTCTGCTGTTATATACTTTTAGTTGATCTGGTCTTCTTCAAGCAGTTTCTTTGATTTGAAATGAAAATATGCATGTATTGTTTATGATATCTTTGAAAAGCTAAGTTTCTCCTTTGGGAGAAATTAGAATTCTTGTATCATGTTTCATCTGAGATTAACCCCATGTAATGAAATTACATAGCTCTATTATGCAACAGTTATGGAATATGTAAAGGGTTGTATACAGTTAGCTAAGAAACATGCCTTTGAAAATTAATAGTTAAAGATAGCAACATTACGAGCTGACTTAGCACATGTCTAAGTCCATATGCAGCACGTTGTTATATTGTATGTGAATTAATCTGGGAGGCCAGGTCTACTGGAGGCTGGTGAAGCCAATTAAGAGCTTCTTTGGTAGGAGACTTGCCAGGCTGGTCAAGGCAGCTTTAAACTAGATGTGTTGTAGGAGGGGGGGCATCAATCCATCCCAACACTCCCAGTCAGTTGTCATCACCCGTAGTACATGCTTGGAGCGATGCAGAGCTGCTTCAGCTGCTCCAGCCAATGAGTCGGCTTTATTTGGAGCTAGGCTCAGATGCTGCTATACAAATGGTCGTAGCATGGGGAATAAACAAGAGGAATTAGACATGTGTACATGTCTACGGGGATATGACATTGTTGGATTTACAGAAACATGGTGGGATGGTTCCTATGACTAGAGTGTTGGAATGGAAGGTTATAGGCTCTTTAGGAAAGACAGGCCAGGCAGAAGGGGAGGGAGTGTAGCTATTTATGTCAATGATAGGCTGGAGAGTACAGATCTCTCAGCCTGGGGATGGGTGATGAGCCAACAGAGAGCCTGTGGGTCAGGGTCAAAGGGAGAACTGTGATGGGGGACATTACTGTGGGGATCTATTACAGGCTGCCCAAACAGGAGGACTCTGGATGAACCTCTCTGTAGACAGATAGGAGCAGCCTCATGCTCACAGGCCCTTGTCCTCATGGGGGACTTCAACCACCCTGATATCTATTGGAAGGACGGTACTGCCTGGCACAAGCAATCCAGAAGGTTCCTCGATTGTGTGAAAGACAACTTCCTCTTGCAAATGATAGAGGAGCCAACAAGGAGAGGTGCCATGCTTGACCTCGTGCTCACCAACAGGGTGGAATGTGACTCTCCAAGGCAGCCTTGGCTGCAGTGATTATGAGACGGTGGAGTTTGAGATCTTCAGGACAGTGAGAAGGGCACTCAGCAAGCTCACTGCCCTGGACTTCAAGAGAGCAGACTTTGGCCTCTTTGGAAACCTGCTCAGTAAGGTTCCATGGGATAAAGCTTTAGAGGGCAAGGGGGCCCAAGACTGCTGGTTGATATTCAAGGATCACCTGCACCAAGATCAGGAGATTTGCATCCTGACTAGAAGGAAATGGGACAGGAGGGCCAGAAGGTCTCCATGGATGGATAAGGAACTGCTGAGGAAATATAGAGGGGAAAAAAAAAAACTTATAAAAGGTGTCTTATGTGGAAGACACCAGAACCGTACACAGTACTCTAAATCAGGTCTTGGTCGGAACAATCCCAGGCACAGCTACAGGTTGGGCGGAGAAGAGATTCAGAGAAGCCCCGAGGAGAAGGCTGCGTGGAGACCTCATATCAGTCTTCCAGTATCTGAAGGGGACCTACAAGGATGATGGAGATTGACTCTTCATTAGGGACTGTAATGACAGGACAAGGGGGAAGGCTGCTATGAGGTCTTCGTGCAGCCTTTTCTTGTCCAGGCTGAGAGATCTGTACTCTCCAGCCTATCATTGACATAAATAGCTACACTCCCTCCCCTTCTGCCTGGCCTGTCTTTCCTAAAGAGCCTATAACCTTCCATTCCAACACTCTAGTCATAGGAACCATCCCACCATGTTTCTGTAAATCCAACAATGTCATATCCCCGTAGACATGTACACATGTCTAATTCCTCTTGTTTATTCCCCATGCTACGACCATTTGTATAGCAGCATCTGAGCCTAGCTCCAAATAAAGCCGACTCATTGGCTGGAGCAGCTGAAGCAGCTCTGCATCGCTCCAAGCATGTACTACGGGTGATGACAACTGACTGGGAGTGTTGGGATGGATTGATGCCCCCCCTCCTACAACACATCTAGTTTAAAGCTGCCTTGACCAGCCTGGCAAGTCTCCTACCAAAGAAGCTCTTAATTGGCTTCACCAGCCTCCAGTAGACCTGGCCTCCCAGATTAATTCACATACAATATAACAACGTGCTGCATATGGACTTAGACATGTGCTAAGTCAGCTCGTAATGTTGCTATCTTTAACTATTAATTTTCAAAGGCATGTTTCTTAGCTAACTGTATACAACCCTTTACATATTCCATAACTGTTGCATAATAGAGCTATGTAATTTCATTACATGGGGTTAATCTCAGATGAAACATGATACAAGAATTCTAATTTCTCCCAAAGGAGAAACTTAGCTTTTCAAAGATATCATAAACAATACATGCATATTTTCATTTCAAATCAAAGAAACTGCTTGAAGAAGACCAGATCAACTAAAAGTATATAACAGCAGAAGCTTCCCTCTAAAATACTTACTTTTATTAGTGAGATGGTACCAAAGATAACAAGTATACAAAGAACCTCTTTGCTCTATGCTACTTACACATCATAAATGAAGGCTGTTGTTGTGAGACATAATCCTTCACGGTCTTTCTATAAGCATACGGATTTGTCATTCTTCTATCAGAATAAGCTGCCTACCAGTCAACAGCATGTGGTTTAAGCATCACAGAAATGACTGTTTATACTTTACATAGTAAAGCATTTTGTAGTCTTAAATGCACAAAGTGGCAAGAACATAAAATCATATTGAAAAAAAGAAAAAGAGTGATTAAGCAGCTTCACAATCAAATTGTGTTTCATTACCTTAGGAACTGGGCAAATTTTTCATTCCCTGTAATAAGCTTATATTTATTTTTTTTTTGTAAGAATTAACTATACAAAGGAAAAGAAACAAATTGAAAGTGAATGGCTAATATGCTATTCAGGTGGGGTTTTTTTTTAACTGAAAAGTAATTCTTTCCCTGAGGTAAGGCAATGAAATAATTTAACTGTATTAAGTAGTACTAAAAGTAATCTACTTGATTTTAAGTATAAATTCTAAAGTTGCGACTTAAGGAATCTCTCAATGATGAAACTGATTAAATTAGTTTGGAGAACAGAAGCCATGTTTTACCTTGACAAAACTGCTTTCTCTTTAGGGTATGAAAAAAGAATCTCTACCATATAACTCCTGTGTAAATTAGAAATTATTTCCCCCAAATATTTATCCCCTCAGCTTTGCATGCAACTCCTTTTATATCACCCAAGAGGTATCAGAAATGATGATGGAGAAGTAAAAATTAAGGCCATCCAAACATCGATTAAATGTCTTAAGGGCTGTCTTTGATGCAGGTGATCAGAAAATGTTTTGCATTCAGCTACTACTTTTGTACAGTGGTGGTCCCCAAAAATGCATCTTTGCTTTCACCTATAAATCACTTCTAAAAATAAAAGTAAAAATGGAGCTTCAGTATTTAACAAGTGAATCAAACAATCATTCTGAGAAATAACTTGCATTCTTGTCTACAGTACAGTGGTGTCAAAAGAGCAACAGAGTTCATGTAAGATTTACAAGCGCAGGGTACTACACCCAAGTACAAGGTCCTACCCCTGGGTCGGAGCAATCCCAGGCACAGCTACAGGTTGGGCAGAGAAGAGATTGAGAGCAGCCTTGAGGAGAAGGACTTGGGGTGTTGGTCGATGAGAAACTTAACATGAGCCGGCAGTGTATGCTCGCAGCCCAGAAAGCCAACCGTATACTGGGCTGCATCTAAAGGAGCATGACCAACAGGTCGAAGGAGGTGATCCTGCCCCTCTGCTCTGCTTTTGTGAGACCTCACTTGGAGTACTGTGTGCAGTTCTGGTGTCCTCAACATAAAAAGGACATGGAACTGTTGGAACGAGTCCAGAGGAGGGCCACGAGGATGATCAGGGGGCTGGAGCACCACCTGTATAAAGACAAGGGGTCTGAGAAAGTTGGGGCTGTTCAGCCTGGAGAAGAGAAGGCTGCGTGGAGACCTCATAGCAGCCTTGCAGTATCTGAAGGGGGGCTATAGGGATGCTGAGGATGGACTATTCATTAGGGACTGTAATGATAGGACAAGGGGTAACGGGTTAAAACTTAAACAGGAGAAGTTTAGATTGGCTATAAGGAGGAAGCTTTTACTGTAAGGGTGGTGAGGCACTGGAATGGGCTGCCCAGGAGGTTGTGAATGCTCCATCCCTGGCAGTGTTCAAGGCTGGGTTGGACGAAGCCTTGGGTGACATGGTTTAGTGGGAGGTGTCCCTGCCCATGGCAGGGGGGTTGGAACTAGATGATCTTAAGGTCCTTTCGAACCCTAACTATTCTATGATTCTAAGATTTAGCTGAAAATGAGTAATAGCACATATACATTTCTAGAAAATGACACATTATTTTAAGAAGGCACTAAAGCTTCTGCTTGTGCTCCCATATTTTTTTTCAACAAATGGGAAAAAAAATTATTTTCATAATGACACTTGTACTATTTTCAGTTGAACAGACACACTGCAATACAGCTCAAAACAAAGCTGTAAGTTCTAATATCAGACAGACATGCTCACTTCTGGAAGGACAAAATTAAAACAACAAAACAACCCCAAAATAACCCAGTAAACTAGCCTATTACCTATAACATGGTGATGTTTCTTCTACGAACGGAAAAGTAGCATGCATTGTTCAAAAGAAATATTCATTTTAAGGTTATTAATAAGAAATAGTTTAAATAAAACCCAAGAACTTCAAGCAGCGAGCACATGGAAAACAAACTAGTCAGTGCGCATTTAACATAAGAACTGTAAAACTATGCTTATGTTTAAAACCCCTTTTTCTATAGTTTTAATTTACAACAAAAGAAAGGCGCATATATTTATGCACCATTTCCAAGCACAAACAGCATACATTGAATACTTTGTGGATTTTTTTAACCCACAAAGTAAAACAACACAAAACTCATCAATAAGCAGTATATTAAATAACCTTCAATGCATATCCAGTTTTTTTTGATAGTACAGGTTTACATCTTTCAGTTTCTACTTATTTGTAACAGCTTATGGCAAAACTTAACACAAATCATTTTATGAATAAGTACAGCCATCATGGAAATGCACGGATTTTCAGAGATTAATAGTTCTGATGGTATTTGTCCTTTCAGTAAGAAATTGACAAAGCTATCACAAGAATTGGAAGAGCTACTAGCACCGTCACCATGTTCAGGTTGATTACTTTGACATTTTCTTCCTCATACTGGGAAATTAAAAGCTTTGGATTTCATTTCTTAGTTGAGTCAGAGGTCCATTCTTTGCTTTGAACCTCTTCCATTTTAATTGACAGGTTTTCATCATTTGGTTGACAGTTCCCATTCTGTTGTAGTTTGGCTTCATCTGTCATTCGTGTATCTCTATTGCCTACTTCCTTGTCAGTTTCTGAATTCAGATCCTCTTTAGTGTGGTCTTTGTCCTACCAAAGATAAAATTATTAAAAAAGAAAATAAAGAAAATAATCATATTCTTAGCATTACAGGATATGACTTCCAACCACTTCTTGGTATTTTGATTGCCTCAATTTTTACATGCCTATCTTATCTCAGCAATTTTCAGAACATAGGTGTCAGCTCAAAAAAAACAAACCAAACCAAACAAAACCAAACCAACCAAACAACCAACAAAAAAACCCCAAACAAACAAAACACAAAACTAAAAAAAACCCACAAACAACCACAAAACAGTAAAAAGAAAAAGGCAATAGGCTGAAATTAGGCAGTTATAACAACCTGTCACCCAAGAAATCACTGTCATAGTCATCTATCTTAAAGATCAATATTCAGGTAAAACAGAACAAGCAGCATCATGGGACCTATGAGAAACAGTTTCAGAAATTAAGACTTCACCATATTTTTTAAATAAAAACAATTTTTTTATTTTTCCATATTTTTTGTCAGGTAACTGAGTTCTTGGGTAAGACAATTACTTAAGCGTGTGAAAAGAGTCACCTTGATTTAGGTGACTTGATTTAGCTGGGGAGGGACTCTTCATTAAGGACTGTAGTGATAGGACAAGGGGTAACGGGTTCAAACTTAAACAGGGGAAGTTTAGATTAGATATAAGGAAGAAGTTCTTTACTGTAAGGGTGGTGAGGCACTGGAATGGGTTGCCCAAGGAAGTTGTGAATGCTCCATCCCTGGCGGTGTTCAAGGCCGCGTTGGACAGTGTCCCTGCCA